>NW_024582392.1:903428-904757 GCF_018398535.1 Haplochromis burtoni
TTAAATGTTAAATCTAAATTTTAAATCTAAATATTATATTTAAATCTAAATGTTAGATTGCCTACCAGCATGTCCAGCGATTTAGCTGGACATGCTGGATTGTGAAATGGAGACTAAATTTGCTAAATGTTAGCTAAATATTCAGTTTCCTGTAACATTTAGATTTAACATTTAACATTTAGATTTAGAGCTAAATGTGGAAAAATGTTGCCGTTAATTTCAGCATGTTTCACTTTACTAACGGCGCTCCATACATGTAGTCTGAAAAACAGTTTTGTCAGGTTTGCAGGTATATCAGCATGAGACATTTTTACATTGACGAGATTATTAAAATCTCTAATTCAGTGAAGCATTATTGGTCCAGTCTGTTTGGATAAATATAGTAAGCTGATGTATGTCCATTTATTCACACATTTTCTTAAGTGCTTATCCAGTTCAGGATCACAGTGGGGTTGGAGCTGGATATGTTAAATAAATACACCTTACAAAAGTTAACAATAAACCTCCATCCATGTATGTTGTTATCCACAGGATGAGAACATCAAAATGATCAAACTGGAAAACTGTGGAACAGAAGTCTTTCAGAGGAGGCTGGAGGCACTGAAAGGCTTCCCTTATAGTTCCTGGTGAATAAAAGCAGAACCGTAAAGTTTACTGGACTCCTTTACTGAGAAGCCATCCAGTAAAGGAGGAACTGGTTAGAAGCTATTTTCTCGACATCCAACTCTAAATTCTGGACATATTTTTCATGCTCATCCAGCTATTTAGTAAATTCAATATCTATCAGCTATAAACTATAATACAAATATAATAAAATATAACTATCTCCTGGTATTTATAGTTTATTGATGTAAGACCCGACATCTGTTATCATATCCCATTCCTCACATATCAATGAGATGCTTTACAGTTTTTCTTTTTTTAACAGTTTTTAAAGATTCTGACCGTAAACAGCTTTTTAGCTTTTTCACCTTTGATATTATTTGACAGGTTTGTTGGATTTAATTTAAAGGTTCCTATGACCCAATGAGCCATTTGCACTGACCAGTGACAGTTTAAGCTGAACACATTCATAATTTAGAGCCAACATTTCTGAGAGAAATAACTGAATTAGAAAAATAACAGACCTCAGGCCAGATTTAATTGATAGAGATATATGCATACTGTCACGGCCAGCGGGGGCAGACCGTGTGGAGAGTGTGTGTGGTGGACCCAGGCGCGAACACAGGTGAGGAGACGGGAGTGAACTTAAACTGAAAGTGAGCCTTTATTTGGGCTGATGCAGAAGGGAGTAGACAAAACATAACAGGGACAGAGACTGCAACTAAC
>NW_024582392.1:905671-933008 GCF_018398535.1 Haplochromis burtoni
TTTGACATAAATGTTAGTTTCCTTTATGATCTTTTAATGCTTACACTGTACAGGTCTACATTAGAGACATTTCTGTTACCTATTTCTGAGACTGGGCTGCTTGACTACAATTTGGAAGTGGATGCAAAATCACATGGAGTGTGCTGTAGTTTCTTTTTTAATATGATGGAATGCAAACAGGAGGTATCCACTTTTGACTATGCAAAGATTATTCTGATCCCATTTCTACCCGTATCTACTGTTTCAAGATTTAACTGAATTTTGCTCAACTATAATTGTCAGGACTTATCAAATGTTCTTTGATTGGGTACACAATATGAAGTTAAGATAAGATAAGATAGAACTTTATTAATCCCTCGGGTGGGTTCCTCTGGGAAATTCAACTTCCAAAAAAAGCACAGCAACGACCAAAGTTACAGTTACAAAAAAGAATTGTTTCACTTGCACATTTCAAGTATTGAGTCTATTGCACTGTTGACTATTTACAAAAAGTATTGCACAAGGTATTGTACAGTGAGGTGAAGAGGCACTACAGCTTAGTTGTTCCCCCCTCCTTTGTCCTCCTGTCTCCCCTCCCTCTCCCCTCCAGAGAGGAGTTAAACAGTCTGATGGCGTGTGGGACAAAGGAGTTTTTAAGTCTGTTAGTTCTTGTCTTGGGGAGAAGCAACCTGTCACTGAACAGACTCTTCTGATTGTTTATGGCCGTGTGCAGAGGATGCCCAGCATTGTCCATAATGTCCAGCAGTTTCTTTAATGTCCTTTTCTCTGCCACTGTCACCAGAGTGTCCAGCTTCATGCCGACCACAGAGCTAGCCTTCCTGATCAGTTTCTCCAGCCTTAATAATTTTCTTACAAATAAAACTACACTGACAAACATGAACAGCTGTGCTTATTTTTGAGACATGAATGTTTGTAAACAACTTTATCTTTCAAATGTGTTAATATTTAGACGGTGTACATTTGTAGGCTGTAATGGTGAACCTGAGGTGACGGCCAACAGAAAGTAAATAACAGAAAGAAAGGAAAAACAAAATTGAACGAGTAATGTCTTTACCCTGTGCGGTGTGTGAAGGCTGTGCACACAATCATCCCATTCACTGTTGTAAACAGTCACTGCTAGCTAACATGACTGCCCCTGTCTCCGTGGTTACATCAAATCATATATATATTTAAGATAAGATCAGATAACTCTTTATTGTCATTGCACAGTCATACATAGTACAATAATACAATCAAATTGGAAAACTGTCCCACGTCGGCACTACATACAACACGACACGACACAGTAACTTAACTTAGTAATAAAATGAAGAATAAATGTATCTATATTGCACAGTGTTATTATTGCACATTAATTTTTATTGCACCTTGTTCTTTTTGTAAATATAAGTATTATTATTGTCATTGTTGTTACCCCCCCAAACAAGTCCAGGGAGGTGGCCAATCAGGTCCGCTGTTTGCATTGATCAGGGCTATTGCCCTGTTGTAAAGCTATCCTTGAGTCTGTTTGTCCAGGACCTCAGCAGCCTGAATCTCCTGCCAGACGGCAGCAGCTTAAACACCTGGTGTCCTGGGTGTGTGCAGTCCCGTAGGATGCTGCGTGCCCTCTTGAGACAGAGAGTACTGTACAGGTCCTTCAGGGACGGAAGAGGATTTTATGGGCCATATTAATGACCTTCTGAAGTGCCTTTTTGTGTGCCGTGGTGCAGGTGGAGAACCATACAGAGATGCAGTATGTCAGTACACTTTCAAGGGAGCAGCAGTAGAAGATAATCAGCAGCTCCTTCTTCAGGTCCATTTTTCTGAGGATTCCCAGAAAGTGGAAATGCTGTTGGGCCTTCTTCAAAACCGCAGAGGTGTTTGAACTCCATTAGAGGTCTGTGTCTATGTGCGCACCCAGAAACTTGAAACTGGAGACCCTTTCCACACACTCCCCCTTGATGCTGAACTCCATTAGAGGTCTGTGTCTATGTGCGCACCCAGAAACTTGAAACTGGAGACCCTTTCCACACACTCCCCCTTGATGCTGACATGCTGCAGCCCAGACTTCCTCCTTCTAAAGTCAACTACCAGTTCTTTTGTCTTGGTGGCATTGAGGTCCAGGTTGTTGTATACACAGCAATCTGACAGCCTCTGAACTTCAGTTCTGTACGCCGTCCCGTCTCCCCCAGAGATAAGCCCCACCACGGTGGTATCATCTGCAAACTTAATGACTGCGTTGTCTGGGTTGGAACTAACACAGTCATGTGTGTACAGAGTGTACAGTTGGGGACTCAGTACACAACCTTGTGGGGAGCTAAGGCTGAGGGCTGAGGAAAGATGAGGCCCCACTCCAACTCTCTGGACACAGTCTGACAGTCTCTGATCCAGCAGCAGGTGGTAGAAGGAAGTAGGATATCCAGCAGTTTAACTATTAGCCTGTCTGGGAGTGCTGTATTGAAAGCAGAGCTAAAGTTAACAAAGAGCAGCCTGGCTCTTAGCTATGGAAACAGCTTCCAAAGATACCACCATAGCTCTCTGCAGCTGTAACAGATTCACTGTTTGCTAATCATTTCATATTTTTGATAGTTATGAGGAAAGACAATGTTTTTTAGGTCATGCTAGGTGGTTGCTGTGGACAAGGGTGGACGGTGAGTCCGATTCCTGTTATTTGCTGTCTGTCGTAGGTGGGCTGTGTTGCATTTAGAAGTGGCGACAGCCTGCTGTAACTCAATTTCAAACCCAATTTGTCCTTTAAGAAAAGGCATTTTATAGCTGCTCATGACACACACACAGGAACATAAAGCACTTTGCCTCACCATGATAATGCAACTTTACTAAAACCTTTACAGTATCTGATTTAAAATAGAAAAATGAAGCAACCAGAGGTTTAATGATAATGACTCAGGGGTCTATAGTTCAAATTTTACAGTTTTGTAGATTCATATTATTCACTGAAGTGGATTTTAGAATGCAATTTGGAGGGAACGTGAGGGAAGTAGACTGAATTGCACGAACTATTTACATGGTTTATATATATAGAGGAGTAATCACCTTAAACTAGCTTGGATATTAACAGAAATAATAAGTGTGCCTTTTGGCATAGGCACACTTAACTATGAACAGGTGCCATGGGAAACCAGGGGACTGAGAAATGTTCAGGCACATGGAACACAAGGAGGAATATGTGGGTGAGATGGATCAAGGCTCCAGGGGGTCCAGAGGGGAGAGATAGCCACAGTTGACATGAGAGGCAGGGCGAGGTGAATGGTGAGTCTGAAATCCTGAGTCTGCAGGTAGACCAGAGAACTGGGTGGAAATGAGACCAGCACTGCTGATAAGCACAGCATGAGATGGATCTGGAGAGAACGAACTGGTGGAGAGTGGCAGGCAGCGGTGGTTTAAGTGAACCCTTCATATGATGGCCCAGACAAAACTCCACCCCAGGGGACAGGCAACTGGAACTCGTCTCACACCCAACCAGACACTTCCACGACACATGACAGTTACTGTTTAATTTTTTACCATTGTTATATCATGAATAAGGTTTACCGGCTGGAGGTTTGATGAATCAGTTGGATGATACAGTCAAAGACAGACTTTTCATTTGCAGGAATCCTGGTTTGATTTTTGTTCACATACCTATTGCTGAATATGACTATGATAGACTGAACACCTGGCCAGGGTGTACACTACCTTTCACTCAAGGATGCCAGGATAGAGCTCAGCCCCACTATGACCCTGGGTGGATGCGTGATTATAAAATGAAAGGACTGATAATGATTATCAATATTACATCAAAATCAAATTATAATCCAAATTCCTAGGTGTTTGTTGTATTTGGCAAGAGTAATATGGATTACATATGTCTAAATTGCTAACCCTAGCACAACAAATAACAACGCCCCAGACAGTCAGTATTATTACATGCTGTGAACAGAAGTAGCTGTGATCACAGTTTCACTTATAAAAGAAAAGGAAAACACAAACAGGGAAAAAGCAAAATTAAAACAAAAATTAACTTTATGAGGTCATATCTTCCAAACTGACAAAAGAAATGATCGTTATACTCTCACAGCAAAGGATCAGGCTCACTATTTATAACATCGTGGGCCATTAATGTTTGTTAGATTGTGAGTTGTTTAGTATGCTTCTGTACAGGTAGGGTCACCATCATAATTATATTTGAGTATAATTAATATGCAAAAAAACACATGAATTTGACAGCATTATTAATTGGATATTTTTCTTCCAGTTTTCTATCATAATTAGAAAACTTAGACTTTATAATTAAGTGAAAATCTCATATTGTGCCAGTACGATTCTTCATAGCTCCTGCTTTGAAGTACTGAACTTTAAAATTTACTCCATGAAAGATAATAATTCACAGTGCAAACTGTCTGAAGAATTCTGACTTTATTATCACTGTATTAATCTGAATCTTTCTCATATGTGCTGTGAATAAATGCAGCAGCAACTTACAATGGGAAAGCGTAATTAAAATGAAAACATCTGTGACACATGTGACACATTCTCACATTAAGAGGACACAAATGGAGGATGCACAGAGACTGTATTAAAGTCCCATTTCTGAATCTTTAGTCAAAAACAGGCAGTGGTTACAAACAGGAAGACAAGCAGTCCATTAAATACTCTACAGGGTCAAACATACATGCACACATAATTCAAACAGGAGTAAAAAAAACATAACTGGAGACTGAAAAACTTAACAAAGTAATGTGGGAGGGGACAAAGGGAAGCAGCTCAATATATTCACTGAATTATCATCAATTACAAAAGAGAAAAACTGGTAAAGGCAGCATGCAAACTGAGCAGAATACAGAAAGATCAGAGATTATAAATAAATCAGGAAATGAATTCAAACTTACTGAGAGCAAGGCCTCTGTTACAAATCTGTCTCATTCAAAAATATGTTGTAAAGATACAATATGGTAAGTGTTCATGGTAATTCAAAAGCTGCCTGAACCACTTAAATATTTTATAAAGTCATTAATAATTAGAAAGCATCTAAACATTCTGGTCATGGATTTTACAGTCTTTCTCGCACTTGCCGTCATCTTAATAATCATCATGATCAATACATGACATGGCGAGGTCCTGGGGTAGGCGGAGCTTGCTAGGGTGATGTTGGCATTACAGGCAGGAATAGCATCTGGCACGCGTTGGTGAAAAATCCCAGTACACTGGTGTAGTTTCCTTTACAGCTGTTTGACATTAGACACTAACAGTAAGGGGAACAGGAAAAAACAGTGTTAGGTCAGGTGACCCACATAGTTTCTAAAATAACTGACAGAAAGTAACCAGTTAATTAGAAATGGATGGCATGTGTTTCGAGTGACTGCGTTATAGTTACTGTAGTTAAGTTACTAAACTTACCAAAAACAGAAGTACACAGATGAACAAGGATCAGCTGAATGTTACATCAACATGCCCATGTTTGGTGGTCGCTGAATGCTGCTCTATTCTTTTGTTGCTTGTCCTTTATTGAAGCTGGCTGGTTGGGCAGTCCAATGGTGATATCCCGCCTATCTGAGGAACAGTTTGAAAACGCACATGCTATGCTTTGTTTGTATTATGGTTAAAGTTGGATGTTAATTTGTGTCCTTTAAAAATTTTCCTGTATTTAAAAGTACTATAATTTAAGTGGTTCTGTAAGAGTATCTCCTGTGAAAGTGGAGACAAGTTTATCCACTGATCCGAATCAGTTTACCTGGATGTTTTCTTTGAAGCTGGATGATGACTCCCCTCTTCCTCACTCCAGTTCCAGTTTGCAGACCAGTTGGCCTCTGAGGTCACAGTGATCATCTGTAACAGGAGACTGAAGTTCAAATCAGTTTCTTCTGTCATTTTTCGTCATGTTCAGAAAAACACTCCTAAAATAACCAAGCAAATAAATATTATTAAAGATTTACACACTTCATTAGACAACAGTGGAAACATCTCCCTTTAATTCCATTTATCATGGAAATGTCCCAGTAAATCACAGTAAAATGTAGAGAACATACTATGTACTAATGGTCTTACCTGTAAAGACTTCCGTATCCACTGGTTTCCAGCGAGCGTGGATTCTTCCCATCCTCCTGTTAGTGATCCTCCATCTGAATGGATGATAACAACCTTCTGAACAAACTAGCAGGTGGCCCCTACTAGGCCATATCTATAGGGCTGATTTCTGCTAATAATGCCCATTGTATGGACTGATAACATCCGAAAAATGGTGGTCCCTGCAATGTGGGGCCCAAATTGATCACCCACTGTGCCCTTGATAGTGGCTTCCAATGTGGGGCAGGCATAATATACTTCGGGTACACTGTGGAACCCGCTTTGCTAAGCCCCTTTTTTATATTGTACCTACTCAGGTCGACTTGCCATGGATTGACACGACTCGTCCCAATCCATGGCATGCGTCTGTGCGTCATATGAATTAATATGTGACACATGTTAACAGATTCTCTGGTACCTGGTACCAGGTAATATGACCTAATGGAAAACCCATTAGTCCCATTGGTCGATCCGAGTGGGTACTAATGAAAAACATTTGCTTTAGTATGAGATTTTTGTGGCCTATGTGTGTCTGCCCACGGTGCTACTGCACAGGTCCCAAAGGAGATGGGGGAGCAGTGTGCTGCTGGGGGAACCTACTACCATTGGGGTAAGGCTGCAACAGTATTAATATGGGCAGTATGTGTGTTAGGTTTTCTATTGTTGATTGTCATTTATGCTTAGAAATATCTACTTATATATGCTTAGAGTTTTTTAATTAGTTGTAGATTGGTAGAGGTTTGATCCTTGATAGTTTGCAAACTTTGTGTGCATTAGAGAGCACTCTGGGAGCATGGGAGAGGTCGTACCTTCTCTTATTGTTTTATGGTAGGATAAACGTAGCTATATCTGTTTTAGTCTAAGTGCCTTTTGTTTAGATGAACTGCTGGACTTCCAGACCAGCAGGTTTAGGGAAGTCATTTATGGGGTCACACTCTGACCACACACACACACACACACACACACACACACACACACACACACACACACACACACACACACACACACACACACACACACACACACACAGTATTCTTTGTTTACATGTATTGTATTGTATTGTATTGTATCTTTATTTGTTTCAGACATATAAAACAAAAAACAATATATACACACTACATATATTTTCATTTACAGATACGAATATATATGTAGATATACACACACACACACGTATGTGTTCAGATAAACAAAAAATATATAATGAAATAAAACATGAAATGTATATGTTAACTCCTTGGTAGGACCTAAAAAACGTACCCCTTATGAGGTCCTAGAGCCAAAAATCGACCACGCCATAAAAAGTGCTATAAAAAATTTATATATTAATATTTTATTCCACTTTAAATTAGCCAATCTTTTAGACCTACTTCTCCTTGAACTATTCATGTCAAGTTTTAATTACATTTCGCGGATTTTAACCCTTTATATCCCGGTTTTGTCACATGAGCGCACTGCTTTTTTTGCTTAGTCCGGTCGTTGTCACATGTGGATCACACAGACCTGTATTTGGCGGAAACAACAGAATAGATGAAAAAATGCAGCGTTTACAAGGAACAGTTGAAGCTGCTGCGAATGAAAAAATGAAATATTTTCCATAAAATACATTTGAAAGTTATATTTTATTGTACTTTTAATTAGGCCTTTGGATGGATCAAAGATAGGCATCAACAGTCATTTCGATCGCCTTTTATTTTTTTTGCAGGAGCGCATTTCATAAAATGCACACCCTATCGGTCCCAATCGACCACGCACAGAAAAGTGCTCTAAAAAATTTATATATTAATATTTTATTCCACTTTAAATTAGCCAATCTTTTAGACCTACTTCTCCTTGAAATATTCATGTCAAGTTTTAATTACATTTCACGGATTTTAACCCTTTATATCCCGGTTTCGTCACATGAGCGCACTGCTTTTTTTGCCCCAAAAAACATAAAACTTGAATATTTTCCAAAAAAAACATTTGAGGTAATATTCAATTGTTATTATAATTAGGCCTTTAGATGGACTAAAGATTGGCACCAACAGTCATTTCGATCGCCTTTTTTTTTTTTTTCAGGACCAGAAAATGGTCTCCAGGCGGCAAATGCTCCTCCTCTAGGCCGAAATAAGTGCCTTCTTGCCGGGGTAGGTCGCGACGATTACCGGGGCACGATCACCGGGGACTCATTTTTGCAGCACACACATCCGATACCACGTGACAACAAATACGTCATTTCCTGTTGACTAAAAAAAAAATCACCCTCATACGGTCCTAGGGGCCGAAAATGGTCCCGCCCGATCAGCGGGCGAAGCCGCTGCTGCACGCCGGAAAAGAGGCTTCATTCCCCGCAGGTCTGTTTAAGCAGCCCGCTGTTTTCCAGCCCCGGGTCAAATGTGGAGCAAGGGCGCCACCCGGTGGACAAATAAAAAAATTACAATTCTAAGGCCTCTTGTCCAAAGCAAAAATGAAACCTAAGCCATCACCCAGATGCAAACGGTAATAATTCTGCAGTGAAAAATAGCGTTTATAATGGGTTTCAATGGGGCGATTTATGGCTTTTGGACCTAGTGGATGTCGGTTTTTAGCTTAGCCACCTTAAGCTAATCGAATAAACGGAGACGGCAATTCTAAAGAAAAAACGAAAAAAAAGGGGTTGGGAGGTTTGGCTATATTCTATTCAACACAGTGAAAATGGCCTAATATTAAAAAAACGTGTGGATGATAAATGGCCGTAGGTACTACCAAGGGTTAATGACCCTATGCATATTCATGTAACCACAATAAAAGGAGTGCTATGGGGAACCTGGCTGAGAGTCTGACGGAGGTCAAGTGGTGGAACGACACTTGGCTCCAGGCAGGTCTCCCTCATGCATGAGTAACAAGAAGAACTTTGCCTACTTGGTGTTCAATGCTTTTGCTGTGTTTTTAAATTGTCTCGTTCCAGCGGTGGGCTGTGCTAGACAGACCCAACAATGTGTTAGAGTAACATCCACGCAAATGATTTTCTGGTTTGTTAATTTAAGTTTTGAAACTGCTTTTACAAGCTAATTGTGTGGTCATTTTCTGTTGCATAGCAGTCTCATTGTTGCTAAACAGACAGGACAGAACCACGCTGTAGAACAGGCATAAGATAAATGTTAAAAACCCAGAGATTCAGACTGTGGAAGCATAGGCTAAAAACTAGAGCTGAACTTATTTCACTTTTCACTTCTCATATGGCTTTGTCAGGATGAGAGCAAACAACAGAGTGTATAAACGTGTGAAAACTGCCACTTCTGCATGGTTACATTTTCCTGTTTTCAGTGAAAGAGGTGAGTCAGTTATCTCATAGCCCACGGACGCAACTCAGGAAGTGTATAAATGTGTGTGTGCTTTGATCTGTGCAGTGAAGGCTCTCACTCATCGAGGAGGAGGAATTGTACCGACTGCTATCAAGGAAGGACACGATGAACAACTCTTGCATCAGCTTTGACTTTACAGGAAAATTCCTGCCACCTGTCTACATTTTAGTATTCATCACTGGCATGGTGGCTAACGGACTGGGATTGAGGTCAGTGCTGCAGAAATGGGAGAAACTGGGGAATGTCTCTGTTTTCGTTTTCAACCTTGGACTTGCAGACATTTTGTATTTGCTCACACTCCCTTTTCTGATGGTGTACTACTTCAAGGGTGATCAGTGGATCTTTGGAGAAGCCTTTTGCAAGACAACAAGATTCTTCTTCAACCTGAATTTATACGGCAGCATTGGATTCCTCACCTGTATCAGTGTGTACAGGTACTTGGCTATTGTCCATCCAATGAGGATGATGGGGAGAATAACTGTGACTCATTCTGTGGCTATCTCAGTCATGGTCTGGCTGCTGGTGAGTGTTCAAAGTCTTCCAGACACGTTCTTCCCCAAATCACCCATAAACAATACTAAGAGGTGTTTTGATACCACCTCTAACGAGTATGTTAAAGATTATCTGAAATACAGTTTGGGATGGACACTCACTGGATTTTGCATCCCCCTGTTCATCACCCTCAGCTGCTATGGACATATGATTGCTGTTCTCTGCCACAATGATAACATTGATGAAGTACTGAAACAAAGAAGCTTAAAGTTGTTATTCATCTTGATTCTTCTGTTCTCTGTTTGTTACATCCCCTATCATATATTAAAAAATCTCAACCTCTTGTCAAGACTAAGCGTAATCAAGGGGACATGTCATAAATGGTCTAATGGAGTCTATATTGGTCATCAGATAAGCCGTGGCCTTGTGTGTCTGAACAGTGCAATCAATCCTCTAGTTTACCTGCATGTAAGTGAAGATGTTTGTTCTCAGCTCAGACAGCTACTCCAACAAGCTCGCCAAGCTGTCACTAGTCTGTACACCTCTAACTAAACTTCAGTCACGGATACTTGAAATGTGCCGAGGAACATGAGGAGTACGCCTCATCTGAGACTCATCTGAGACTTTTGTAAGAAACACAAAAATGTTGCTTTTTACTAAAAAGCAAAATTAATACTTGAAAGACTTGAAAGACGAGTTATTGCATTTGTGATGCTTGAATGTGTGAAGAACAAACAGGATATGATGCTGCATGCTTCACTGCTGATAGAAGTTTAATGTTAACAGCATATCACATGTATGTACACACGCTGAAAGTAAAGGTCAGTTTTGATTATGTTGTATATACTGTATATCTATACTTTAAGCATTTGAATTCAAGCCTCCTCATTGTTGTTCTGCTGTCTAACTATAATTAAAGTCTTTTCTTTCAGATTTCCCTTATTTTTGATAGTACGTGCATAGTGGATGTTTTTTTAAAGTCTGTCGTTTAAAAGTAAAATAAACTGCTTTGTCCAGATCTCATTTATGTTTTAATGTACTTCCCTTAAAGCCCAACACATTTTCAGCAACTGAAGATAAATGTTCCAAATATTTGAGGAAAATCAGCTTTGCAAATATTTTTAAAGATGGTAAATCAATTCAAGAATACAATTCAAGATTGCAAGAATACACAAGAGTTTTTGTGAAACAGTTAACTGCACTGCAGACAATACAATAATGATATCCTCTGTAAATACCACAGGATATCTCATATAAAATCATTCTAACACTGTTTTTCCGCTCTCACCATGCCAGTAAATGTTACACAGATGTTCATTTACCACAGATAGCAAAGTAAATACACTCCTAATAAAGGTTTAAAGCCTCTGAGGTTTTATCAGAAGCAATACTACTTTATACTTTGTTATTAAAGTTAAGATATTCACAAATGTGTTATAATTAGCAGGTTATTTGCTGTAAATTAGAAGAATCATGTTTGGAATAAAGAAAATGCTCCATTCCAGCAAAGGAACCTCATCAAACACCAGTGGTAAGTAAAAGTGGTAGGATTATGTTTTTCTCAGTCAAAAATATGGCTTTTAGTCAAAATTTTAGGAGATCTGTTATCTGAGGTAAATAGGGGCACAGAAAGAATAATCAGTAAATAAATGAATCAATTTATAAGGGTTCTTTTTATTTAGAAGTGTTTATTTATCATTCACACCTCGTTAATAATAACATGTAGGAGAGATTTAAATCTGGTTTTCACTCATGTCACAGTACAGAAACGTCTTTACTTAAAGTGACTAATGATCTTCTAATCGGAGCCGACTCTAGTCTTCTCAACATTCTCATCCTTTTGGATTTGAGCTCAGCCTTCAACACTATCTCTCACTCTGTTGTCTCTTGGCATCTCTGACACACCTTTAGCTTGGTTCCAGTCATATTTTCTTGACTGCTCCCATTTTATTCAACTTAAATAATTTCTCTCTAGTCTATCCCCAGTCACTTCTGGTGTACCCCAAGGTTCAGTGTTAGGCTCTCTTCTCTTCATAATATCCTCCCTCATGGTACCATTTTCTTCAGATTTGATCTTCACTTTCACTGTTTTGCTGATGACACCCAGTTATATCTCTCCTCCAGGCCTGATTCCTCCCATTCCTTCCCTTATAGAATGCCAAACTGAATTAAAATCCTGGTTCAACTGTAATTTTCTAAAGCTTAATGAGGATAAAACTGAAATCCTTCCTATTGGTACTAAATCCAACCTTTTGAAGGCAAATCATTTCTCTCTCACTATCGATAACTCCACAGTTTTCCCTTCACCTCAGGGTAAGAGCCTTGGTGTCATTCTAGACAGTTCACTATCCTTTAAATCTTACATCAATAATCTCACCTGCTCTGCCTATTTCCATCTACGCAACATTAACAGATTACGTCCTTCTCTTTCCACCCATTCTATGTCCTATCCTATGTCCATTCTTGTCCATAGTCTCGTTACCTCCCGCCTTGACTACTGTAATTCTCTCTTCCGTGGTCTCCCCCAAAAATCCCTTCATAAGCTTCAACTGGTATAAAGCTCCGTTGCCCACATTATTACCAGAACCCCTCCTACCAGCACATTACCACTGTTCTTAAGGAACTACACCGGCTCCCAGTGAAATTCCAGATAATATTCAAACTTCTTCTGCTAACCTTCAAGGCCATTCAGAACCTTGCTCCTCCTTACCTTTCTGATCTGTTAAGCACTACGTCTTCTGCCCACTCACTTCAATCCTCTTCTTCTATCCAGCTTGCTGTGCCTTCTTTCCGCCTCTATTATGTATTGCATGATGAGGAGCTAAATGCAGATTTCTAGGTGAGTTCAACAAAAAGAAAAAAGTAGTTCATTAAAAAAAAAACCCAACATAAGCAAAGAGTCCATAAGCAAAAAACACCACTATAACAACAACAAAATCCCCCCACAAGACATAAATGACTACAAAAATAACAGGAAATAACACAACAGGGGAATACAGGCAACAGTAGAAAAACACAGAGACAACAGCTAAACCAAGTAACAAGAAAAACTATGGAGAATCCATGAAAACAAAAACATGAATGAATTCAAAGAAGACGATCGAATATACAAATACAGGCCATTTACAATAGTAATTAAAACTAAAGCTGTGGAATAATAATTAAAAGCAAACTGAAAACTTTCAACAACAATCAGAAATCACAAATAACCCATCAAGACTCCCAGGCAATGACATACTTTGTCATGGTCCTGGGTCGTTGACCCAGCGTTTTGTGTTTATTCTGATTTTGTATTGGTTTAGGGTTGAACCTGAAGTTTGGTGTATATTCAGCCCTACCTGTGTCTGTCCTTGGTGCTCTGTTCATGTCCCCGTGTTGTGTTGCAAATCAGTCTGTGTGTTTCCTGCTTTACTTTGAAGGCTCGTGTTCTGGATTTCCTGCTCTATTCTGAAGGTCTGTGTCTGTTGTCATTGTGTTCAGCTTGTGTCCTCCAGTCATCATGTGTATTCAGATCAGCTGTTCTTCCCTCCTGTGTGTGATTACCCGATTACCTTGTGTGTGTATATTTAGTGGGTGTCGGTCTGTGTTCCTTGTTGGCTCGTCTGCATTCATCCATGTATCACTGCTTTCATCTGTGTTTCTTGGTATCCTGTTCCTTAGTCTGCATCTCTCTGCCCTGCACCCCTTTCGTATGGTCTCAGGTTTGTCAGTTAGTTTCTCCCAGTTTAGGTTTCCGTTAGTAATCTCTCACGATTCGTTGCCCGTTTCTGCCACTGCCACCTTGTAAATAAACGTCACTCGAATCATCAGTCACTGCCGCATTTTGGGTCCTCCTTTTCCTCCACACCACACGGCTCACTCCGCCAGCCGTGACATACTTACTTATGTAAAATGATGTTTTAGGTCATAAATGGTTTAAAATACAGCTACCATCGTGTGCAAAACAACCACAAACGGAGGTTATTAGATGCCCATCTGTTTAGATCACAAAGCTTTGCTGTCAAACAAAGTGTTTACTCATAAATAATAATATGGCTCTAGAATTCGCAATTTACAGTTTACAGGTGAAGATTTTTCCGCAATTTTCGTGAATCGCCTGTTTTTAACTTAAATAACTTAAAACAACCAAAATAAATGTGAATCGATTCATACGTTTAACATTTCATATGCTTAACTAACTTTCACACAGGGTGTTACATGCAATAAAAATAACCTTGTAATCCAAGTTATAATGAACATTCAATGTCTAGGACTTGAAAATGCGATCTTTTCTGAAAGTTTTAGTTAAAAAAATGTTTTGAATGACACAAATGATAACAATACAATAACAAACATGCTTTTGTGTGGTGCATTGATAGAAAGGTAAACAGTATTTGTGCGCTAGCAAGCAAACAGACAGTTTCACAAGCATGTATACACAAGGTGTTGCACAATTATTAGGAATCTCTTTCCAGCTTCTCGGTGCTGGTTTACAAGCAGGGACATGACCGATCACTCTATGAACTTGTTTTCTTTCACTTGCCTCATTTGTAATTCTGCCACAGAGGAGTGAGGTTGTACAGACACACAATGCCTGATAATTGTACTTCTGTTGAATATGACTTTGAAAGCAAAATTCTACCGTCCATTTACACCATGGTATTGATTATTGGTCTGGGAGCAAACGGATGGGGGATGAAGTCGATCCTGCAGAAACAGAAGAAAGTTGGAAACAATGTGTTTCTTTTAAACATTGGACTTGCCAATTTTTTGTTCCTTCCAACACTACCATTTTTGTCAGCATACTATTTTATGAACAGTAATTGGATATTTGGAGATGCCTTCTGCAAGATCACAAGATTCTGCTTCAACTTGAATTTATACGGCAGCATTGGATTCCTCACCTGTATAAGTGTGGACAGGTATCTGGCTATTGTCCATCCACTGAAAGCGATGGGAAGGATGACTGTCCGTAACACTGTGGCTATCTCAGTCATGGTTTGGGTGTTGGTGAGTGTTCAAAGTCTTCCAGACATGCTCTACCTCAAAACATCCACAAACAACACCACCAAAACAAATGAAACCGCAAAATGCTACCATACCACCTCTACACAGTATGTCGAGGATTACCTGACATACAGTCTTGGACAGACACTCACTGGGTTTTGCATCCCGTTCCTTATCCTACTTGGCTGCTATGGACATGTGATTTTGGTTCTCTGCCAAAGTAATACCATTGACAAGGAAGTAAAACAAAGAAGCTTAAAGCTGTTGTTTATTTTGATTCTTCTCTTCTCAGTTTGTTACATCCCATATCATATTTTTAGGAACCTCAACCTTTATGCAAGAGGATTATTAAAAAAGGGGCAATGCCCTACATGGAATAATGGAGTCTTCAGTGCTCATCAGATAAGTCGTGGTCTTGTGTGTCTGAATAGTGTTTTGAACCCCCTGGTTTACCTCCATATCACAGATATTTCTACTCAGTTCAATAAGCTTCTCCTGCGATCTTGTCATATGTTAAATCGTCTGACTGTATCAAGATATGGCAGTGTGCAGGCGACACAGTATACACAAGACTAGTTCATTGTTGACTTTGATCTCATCATTTACTGCTGTGCTTAACAGCTACACTGTTCATTTGCTGTCCTTTTTTTCTATTTATTACATTCTTTTTTTATACTATATTATACAATGTTTTAAATAAACTATGGATTTCAGAGGAAACAGCTCCATGTGTCTGTGTTATGACAGATCTGTGAAAGGAAGCTAATGTCAACAGAGAATGACTAAAGCTGTGAGTGAGAAAAAAAATCAACAGCCAGTTCCTAATGACATTAGATTTTTGATGTAAATATACTCTTATCCACATTTATTCACATATATCACAACAGCAACACTTGCACACAATAAGGTCAGGGCAGAGCACTGGGAGATGATTATCATGATTTATTTTTCAGTGCAATCATTAACAAGTTGTGGTTAGTAGTTAAAACACTCACAAGCAGCCCCTGGGTCATTGGTGTATAAGTGTGTGTATACAGATAAAAAGACCTAAGAGCATAGAGTACAACTGCTTTGTGAATGGGTTCATGTGGCTTGTACTTGCATCTTTTTTAAAAGAAGACCGCATGACTTCACATAGTGCGTTCTAGTGAAAGAAAATAACATAAATCATATAAAACAGATTTTTCTTTAAACCAGATAAAAAACAAAATATTTTGACAATATATTTAATTTATTCTCTAACGAAACTTTGCTTTTCTGTTCTCATATTGCATGCACATGTTGCACAGCGGCAATGCAAATGCAGTTCTAATACAGTGGGGCAAAAAAGTATTTAGTCAGCCACCGATTGTGCAAGTTCCCCCACTTAAAATGATGACAGAGGTCAGTAATTTGCACCAGAGGTACACTTCAACTGTGAGAGACAGAATGTGAAAAAAAAATCCATGAATCCACATGGTAGGATTTGCCCCTGGTTCTTGGGTTGACTCTGGGGCCTCTGGATGTCTGGGGCCTGGATCTCCTCCATGCCTGCTTCATGCCCTGGGGGACGGGGCTATGGCTCGCTACATCCTCTTGCAGACCATTACATGTGGAAACCATTTGAATACAAGCGCGCTGATCCACACAGGTGTGCACACGGGTGTTCACTGCTCGTAGACTTAAATTACACCTTTCTTGGCTGCTACTTCAAAGCACATTGTGCGCTGTCTGTCCTGCGTGCTGCACAACAACATTGAATATTTAGTATTTACTGCTGTTTACACTTAGCTAGATTAATGCGATGGTGTTGTGTTTAGTATGTTGCTTGTGTTGTTTTTTTTTGCTTGTTTTCTATTCTTTTCTCTCAACAGGTGATCCAGGAGATTTTTTTTTCTCCCCCCTTTCTCACTGTCCCTCTCCCCTTCTGTTTTTCTTTTCCTTCCTCTTTCTTTCTCCCTTTCCTATCCCTCACTCATGTCTGTCCCGTCTGTAACATCTGAAAATAAAATATAATAAATAATAAAAACAAAGATCGATCAAATGGACCAATACGGCAATGCCACGATGATCCATTTGGCAAAGTAAATCCATTGGGTATCCTTGTTGGTCTTCAGACAACAATTCTGATGGCTAAAGAACCAAATGGGACAGGCAAAAAAAAAAAAACAAAGGTCACCATCAGTAACACACTACAACGGCAGGGAATCAAATCCCGCAGTGCCAGACGTGTTCCGCTGCTGAAGCCAGTGCATGTCCAGGCCCGTCTGAAGTTTGCCAGAGAGCACATGGATGATACAGCAGAGGATTGGGAGAATGTCATGTGGTCAGATGAAACCAAAGTAGAACTTTTTGGTATAAACTCAACTCGTCGTGTTTGGAGGAAGAAGAATACTGAGTTGCATCCCAAGAACACCATACCTACTGTGAAGCATGGGGGTGGAAACATCATGCTATGGGGCTGTTTTTCTGCCAAGGGGACAGGACGACTGATCCGTGTTAAGGACAGAATGAATGGGGCCATGTATCGTGAGATTTTGAGCCAAAACCTCCTTCCATCAGTGAGAACTTTGAAGATGAAACGAGGCTGGGTCTTCCAACATGACAATGATCCAAAACACACCGCCCGGGCAACAAAGGAGTGGCTCCGTAAGAAGCATTTGAAAGTCCTGGAGTGGCCTAGCCAGTCTCCAGACCTCAACCCCATAGAAAATCTGTGGCGGGAGTTGAAAGTCCGTGTTGCTCGGCGACAGCCCCAAAACATCACTGCTCTCGAGAAGATCTGCATGGAGGAATGGGCCAAAATACCAGCTACTGTGTGTGCAAACCTGGTAAAGACCTATAGTAAACGTTTGACCTCTGTTATTGCCAACAAAGGTTATGTTACAAAGTATTGAGTTGTATTTTTGTTATTGACCAAATACTTATTTTCCACCCTGATTTACGAATAAATTCTTTACAAATCCTACCATGTGGATTCATGGATTTTTTTTTTCACATTCTGTCTCTCACAGTTGAAGTGTACCTCTGGTGCAAATTACTGACCTCTGTCATCATTTTAGGTGGGGGAACTTGCACAATCGGTGGCTGACTAAATACTTTTTTGCCCCACTGTAAATATTTAAAGATGGCAACTGAAAAATTGCTCAGAACTCTTTGTAATAAAATATTTTAATATTTTTCTCTGATTAATCAACTCACACACACACATATAGATAGATAGAGTCAGTTTTTTCTTTTCTATTGCACACTCCCTCCAACCTCTCCACCACTTGTTTACTGTGGTTTCATGCCAGCTGATACACCCCTTTTCTAAATAATTTAATCTTGCTCTGTGGAAGAGACCTAAGATTCCTGTTTGCATCTAGTAATACGAGTTCTTGTTGACACTGACTATCCTGCAAAAGCATTTGCAACACCTGGTGAATATTTCAATAAGGACAGATCATTAGAAACAATTAACATGACTTTGACTCCAACGGCGATCCCGGCAGAACGGAACCCCAGCTGCGACAGGGTTTAGAGCAGGACCTCTGTGAAAGAGAAAGAGATTCACAGGTAAATCTAAAGTATGCACCATGAATGCTGATTGGCTTGGAGAAAGCAGCGAGAAGGTGATTGGACTAGACCAGTGATGACACAAGCGGCTTGACAGCGTGGGAAAGTCTGATAAAGCTTACATTTAGGCGTCAGCACCCAGGAGCTGACACATGTGGCCATAGAACTTTCTTATTGAACTTTGGGAATAAGCTTCATTTAAAAACCTTAAACATTACTGATTTATTATAATCTATTACTGATTCAGAATAAGTAATATTGACTCACATGAAACTAATAGTTAAACAGTTAAAAATAATCCATCATTTTTTATTTTGATAAATATTTTGGCAACTGTAAAAGTGATAATTTACAGTTGTTTAGCCATGAAAGACTGCAAAAAAGCACAAAGTTGTCAGGGTGAACAAGAAAAGCGAGGTCTGTCAAAATCATGAAACCTAATAATTTTTTATCAGGTCACTACCTCATAGCAACTATAGTCACTGAAGGAGTCAGTTTTCACCTTTTCTATTGCGCACTCCCTCCAACCTCTCCACCACTTGTTTACTGTGGTTTCCCCACACATGCCAGCTGATACACCTACTACCAGTCTATCTCCTCCCCCATCTTCTTTTCCAAATAATTTAATCTTGTTCTGTGGAAGAGACCTAAGCTTCCCGTTTACATCTAGTAATACGAGTTCTTGTTGACACTGACTATCCTGCAAAAGCATTTGCAACACCTGGTGAATTTTAGGATTCCATGCCTGCCCACTCTTGCATGCCACCACCAGACAGGCCTCAAATATTATATTATATTTCTGCATTTCTTTGTTTTGGTTTAAGTGTCTTTGTGTACTTTGAGAACTTGTGTGAAAATGTGAGGATGTTCATTTTTAGATTTATTGAAAAATATAGTAAAAATACAAAAACAATACGCTGCTTGCTTTCACATTCCAAACAATGCCCAAAGGCAAGATTAAGATTGCATGCATATGTATTAGACATGTTGCATTCACTTGAGATCTCAGTCTTATGCTTCGGTGGGCAGGAATTCAAGCTTGAACATGACGTATAAATTGTAAAAAAATAAAAATAGGGTGTGTTTTCTTTCACTTTCATGACATAGAAGTCTCCATGAAGGGGGAAGATTGTGCAGACTTTTGCTTTAGAAGCACAATGAATAACAGATCCTGTACTTCAGGCAACTTAAAACTCCATGAACACAAAATTCTACCTGCCATTTATGCCTTTGTTATGATTGTTGGTCTGGGAGGAAATGGATTGGGACTAAAGTCTCTGCTGCAGAAAAAGAAGAAACTTCGACACATTAATCTGTTCCTTCTGAACCTTGGAGTTGCTAATTTTTTGTTCCTGCTAACACTACCATTTTTGTCAGCGTACTACTTTATGGACAGTAAATGGATATTTGGAGATGCCTTCTGCAAGATCACAAGATTCTGCTTCAACCTGAATTTATACGGCAGCATTGGATTCCTCACCTGTATAAGCGTGTACAGGTACCTGGCTATTGTCCATCCAATGAGGATGATGGGGAGAATAACTGTGACTCACTCTGTGGCTATCTCAGTTGTGGTTTGGCTGTTGGTGAGTGCTCAAAGTCTTCCAGATATCTTCTTCTCCAAAATCTCACCAAATAAAACTGAAAAATGCTACCATACCACCTCTAACGAGTATGTGGAGGATTATCTGAAATACAGTGTGGGCTGGACATTGACTGGGTTTGTTATGCCACTCCTTATTTTACTTGGCTGCTACGGACATGTGACTCTTGTTCTCTGTCAAGCAAATACCATAAAGGAAGTGGTGAAAAAACAAGTTTTAAAGTTATTATTCATCTTGTGCCTTCTCTTCTCGGTTTGTTACATCCCCTATCATATTTTCAAGAACCTCAGCCTTTATTCAAGAGTTTTGTCAAAACAAGAGAAATGTCCAGATTGGAATGAGGGAGTCTTTGGGGCTCATCAAATAAGTCGTGGAATTGTGTGTTTGAACAGTGTTTTGACTCCCCTGGTTTACCTCCATGTAAAGGATTTCCCTACTCGATTCCAACAGCTGCTCCAGCGAACTCGCCAGATCTTTAATTGGCCTAAATCAAGGAGTGGCAGAATCCCTGTGACACAGTCTGATAAAGTTTAACAAGTTTGCCATATGTTAGAAATCTTAAAAATGTTTTACAGCTCTACACACATGCATCTTTGTTGTAATTGTATTCACACTGTGTAAAATTTCACTGGTTTTGACTAAGTCAACATTAGCAGCCACTTAATAACAATATTTTATTTCTAATGCAAATATCTTGTGATCCTTGCAATGGACAACTGTGGCATGATTACAGCACCTCCTGCTAAATGCAATCAATAAATAAAGGTGCGATACATAAGTAAAGATCCTTTATTTTCCATGTAAAGCATCCTGGTAAAATGATGTTACATAGACAGCAGTGCCTAGAATTGGTACAGCTAATCATCTAATCAGCTAATATCTATGACACGCTTTCACCCACACCCCTTGGCTTATTATGAGAAGCCACCAAGACCCTCATAACACTATAGTTAAACAGTAATGTCATTATCTTACCTTTGTGGCAAAATATGCTGAAACGATAATGACCTGTACTTTATGTAGTGTCTAAATTATATATGTTTATTGTATTTAGCTTTATTTTGTATTGCATTTTTTCTTTTCTTTCCTAAACAAACTTTTGTATACTGTTTACATGATCGAAAATTAAACAAAAAATCAACACAACACCAACAGTTGCCTGAAGGTGTTTTATATTGTAATGTAAAGATCCTAGAATAGTATAGAAAAAATAAATAATTTTAAGAATGTTGCCACCCAAAAGGAGAGAAGGGCAATATCATACACAAGTTCATGTAGTATAGTAGAGGCTTCTTGCCCCAGCTGGTCTTGTGTTGCAGTGTTCATGTTGATTTAAGATTTGTAGATTATTTTTTTAACTTATATTGCAAAGGTTTAAGAACTACTCATGCAGACGGAGACTAACAAAGTAAAACAGGAAGAGACAAACACAGAACGCAGAGATGAAAGACATGATAAGCAAACTGACGACACACAACTGACACATGTACACACAGATGAGACAGAGACAGACTGGACGTGAAAGAGAACCAACCAAATCAGACAATGAACTAGGAAATAGAAACGTGGATAACTAAAGTAGGGAGCAGGGGAGAATAATACCAAGCTAGAAGACTAAACTGTTAGGGTGCCTGGGTCGTCGACCCAGTGTTTTGTGTTTTTGGTTCTTTGATTTTGTTTATTTCATTATATTCTAGCTGTGCCTTATGGTTTATAGGTTTATTCTTAGTTTAGGTTTTCTGTGTGGGTTTTGTTAGAGTTTGTGTTCTGGTTTTCTGTCTGTGATCCATAGTTGCTGTCTCCCCTGTCTGCTGTATCCTTGTGTCAAGTCATGCGTCTCTGTGTTATGTTTCCTGTTTTACTTTGAAAGTCCGTGTCTCATGTTAATGTGTCTGGTTGTGCTTCCTTTGTCTCCTTAGGCCTGATTTGCCCCAGCTGTGTCTCCCTCCTGTTTCCCATTCCCTGATTGCTCCCTCTGTGTATTTAAGCCCCCGTGTTTCTCTGTGTCTGTGCTGTGATCTGCCCTCATCTTGCTGTGCAGCCCGCCTGCCACCCTTGGAGTCTCAGTTTTGTTACCTTTTTGGAGTTAGCATTAAATCTGTTTTGAGTTCACGTTTTGCCTCCGAGTGTCTGCACTTTGGGTCCTTTTCCTGCCTGCACATAGCCGTTTCATAACATAAACAATGCACAACACATAATAAATCCAGACATACGGCACTGTGCAAAGGTTTTAGGCAGGTGGAGAAAAAAAATGCTGTAAACAAAGAATGCTTTCAAAAATGGAAGTGCTAATCTTTTATTTTCATCAAGTGAATGAACAAAAGAGAAAGCTAAGACAAATCAATATTTGGTGTGACCACCCTTTGCCTTCAAAACAGCATATACTGCTAGGCACACTTGCACACAGTTTTTGAACGAACTCGACTGGTAGGTTGTTCCAATCATCTTGGAGAACTAACCACAGATCTTCTGTGGATGTAAGCTTCCTCACATCTTTCTGTCTCTTCATGCAATCTCAGACACACTCGATGATGTTGAGATCAGGGCTCTGTGGGGGCTGTACCATCATTCCCAGTACATCTCTGACTTGCTCACTGTCTACAGCTCAGTCAGACCTCTCAAGGATCAAATTCAGATGTTTTACATGTTCCCAGAAATAGATCTCAGTCTACTAAGAGTGCTTTCAGTTATTGTTTTTTCTTTGGTTTTACTGTTTTCATTTCTTGTTGGAAGTTTAAAGACAAATCTGTCTTTATTTTCTGTGTTAAGCACACTGAGTTTTATTTATTTAACATATCATAAAGTGCTGTTACTTCATTACTTAAACAAAAAAGACAAAAAAGGTATCCACAATGATGGATTTTATATTTTCATGCAGTGTTTTTAAAAAGATAAAATAATCTACAGTCTTTGTGAAAAAGCAAGGAATTAGATGCATGAGATGTGTTGAAGAAAAAAATCTGACTTCAGAGAGTGGGTATGAGTGGGTAAACCAGACCACTGTTATTTATACCAGAAGGGTAACAGAGAGTAGTGGAAGGGTTGCTAATTACATACAAAGAACAAAAAGGTAAAAGTTAAAAGGGTTTCGTCACTGATCATGGGGTAACAGGCTACAATAACAGGAATAAAGATAAGGTTCATAAAAAGCAAATGGCCACAGGAACAGGAGGCCACATTCCAAAGGTTCAGATCTATCAAAACAAATCAGAGGGTTACGGGATGATGCAAAGATGTTTATCTCAGCTCTGAAACCTGAAACTCAACATTTAGGGCTTCAAGCAACAACAGATACATTTGCTGTCCCTTCACTTCTTTCACTTTTAATTCTGCTACAAAGGACAGAGGTTGTGTGGACAACATGTCAGGAATAGCGACGAGTAAAACTTCCTTCTTTCGTTCAAACTATGAACATGTAACTCTGCCTGCTGTTTACACCTTTGTTTTTATCATTGGTCTGGGAGCTAACGGATGGGCGGTGAGGTCCTTGCTTCAGAAATGGAAAATTCTTGGACACATTAATGTGTTTCTTCTGAACCTTGGAGTTGCTAACTTTTTGTTCCTGCCAACTCTCCCATTTTTGTCAGCATACTATTTTATGAGGAATAAATGGATCTTTGGAGATGCCTTCTGCAAGATCACAAGATTCTGCTTCAACTTGAATTTATACGGCAGCATTGGATTCCTCACCTGTATAAGTGTGTACAGGTACCTGGCTATTGTCCATCCAATGAGGATGATGGGGAGATTAACTGTCACTCTCTCTGTGGCTATCTCAGTTTTGGTTTGGCTGTTGGTGAGTGTTCAAAGTCTTCCAGATATGTTCTACCCAAAAACCTCTGCAAACAACACTCATACAAATAGAACTGAAAAATGTCACCATACCACCTCTACAGAGTATGCTGAGAATTACCTGAAATACAGTGTGGGTTGGACATTGACTGGGTTTGTTATGCCACTCCTTATCTTACTTGGCTGCTATGGACATGTGACTCTTGTTCTCTGCCGCAAAAATACCATTAATAAGGTGGTGAAACAAAGAAGCTTAAGGTTGTTGTTCATTTTGATTTTGCTCTTCTCAGTTTGTTACATTCCCTACCATATTTTTAAGAACCTCAGCCTTTATTCAAGAGTTCTGATAAAACACAGGATGCGTCCAACATGGGATGAGGGAGTCTTCTGTGCTCATCAGATCAGTCGTGGTCTTGTGTGTCTGAATAGTGTTTTGAACCCACTGGTTTACCTCCATGTCATGGATATTCCTGCTCAGCTCCAACAGCTGCTTCAGCGGTTTCGTCAGACATTTACTCGTTTGTTTGTGTCAAACTATGTCAGTGTGCCTGTGGAACAAACTGCAAACAGAGCAATATCTTAACAGTAAATAATGACTTTGCATGCAAAAGTAAAAGTTAAAGACTGCTTTATGAACTACAATGTGCTTCATTCTCTTAATTAACACTCACTTTTTCTGGATAACAGTTTTGGCACAAGTGGTTAGACAAATAGTGGGGCAGCACGGTGGCACGGTGGTTAGCACTGTTGCCGCACAGCAAGAAGGTCCTGAGTTCAATTCCACCATCAGGCCGGGCTCTTTCTGTGTGGAGTTTGCATGTTCTCCCCGTGTTTGCGTCGGTTCTCTCCGGGTACTCCGGCTTCCTCCCACCGTCCAAAGACATGCAGCTTGTGGGGATAGGTTAATTGATTAATCCAAATTGTCACTAGGTGTGAATGTGCGAGTGAATGTGAGTGTGAATGGTTGTCTGTCCCTATGTGTTAACCCTGCGACAGACTGGCGACCTGTCCAGGGTGTACCCCGCCTTTCGCCCTATGACAGCTGGGATAGGCTCCAGCGCCCCCCGCGACCCTGAAAAGGATAAGCGGAAGCGAATGGATGGATGGTTAGACAAATATATATATATACCTTTGTCTATGTTTTGTTTCCTATTCTATTGCCTTGTAGTCTGTGAATGACTAAAACCTGGTGGAATGCATTTACTCTTTTGCTTTAAAACTCATTCTCCTTATCATGTATGCAAGATGTCATTGTTATTCCTTGTTATTGCTCTGTATTAGCTTCACTAGCTATTAGCATTTAACTAATGATGTTATGTATTTGAAATAAATGTAATTTAATCCTTGAAAATTGCATTATTCAAACCTCTTACAACAACAACTTTCATTTTAATGATAGATCAGGACAGAGCTCTGGCTCTGTATAATTATATTATATATGTATAAATTGTTTGTTATTTAGTGCTAGTAACATATTTATCGTGCTGTAAGGCCCACTTAAAATACCTTAATTTTCTCAAAAACCAACAGTGCACCTTATGTATGAATTCTGGTTGTGCTTAATGATCTTGAACCCATTTTGTGTGGTGCACGGCGCTCTGTTTTTAAGAACCTCAGCCTTTATTCAAGAGTTTTATCAAAACAGCTGATGAGTCCCGATTGGGATGAGGGAGTTTTTGGTCCTCATCAGATAAGTCGTGGTCTTGTGTGTCTGGATAGTGTTTCGACTCCCCTGATTTACCTCCATGTAAAGGATTTCCCTGCTCAGCTCAGGCAGCTGGTCCGGCAGTTTTATCAGATGTTTAGTTGTCTGAGTTTAAAGACTGCATTATGTAATTCATTTTATATCATTCTTTTAACTATTATTGTCTTTTTTTAATAACACGTTTAACAAAAAGGTCTACATACATACTTTTATACACACACTTCACACTCAATCTACCTTCAAGCCTGTAAAGTTTATTGTGTTTTTTGCTGACACACAGTCCAGATGTATATTCCATGTATTTTGTAGTGGCAACCTCTGTTTTGTTTTCTTTTTTGTTATTGGTCAGTTTAAAATCTTGGACACTTAAAAATTGTTGTGCAAAATATTGGAAGCATACATCCTCAGATTTAAAGTGACCTTCACTGACCTTATTTGCCATAGCTGGTATAAAGGGCTGTTGCTTCATTTGTCATTTTGTTCACCAGATTGTTTCATCATCTTCTGTTCTAATAACATCCAAACTTCCAGTTTCTACAACATAATCATAGTTCTTCTTAACCTTTAAGTTCCTGTCAATGATTTAACTTGTTTTTGTTCTGTCATGTGCCAGCTTGTAGCTCTGTGTTCTGTAGAAAACCTTTGGATTTCCTGTCTGCCATACGAGCCACTGTGAAATTTAGGTGGATTCCTCTGATGCACATTTCATGGCCATTATGAATAAACTTTTCAATATTTACCAGTTGTTATCTACTGCATCTAAGCTTTGTCATTAATAATTAGCATAGCTCATTACTGGGGACTGCTAAAGAGGTATCATATTATCCTATAAAATAGTCTATTTCTAAAAAAATTGTGATAAAGATAACTTTGAATTTTTTTTCAATGTACCTGTGCTCAAAGCTAAATCTATCTATAGGGTGTATTGAAAACACTATATAAAGTATGTCACTTGTAAATAAGTTGAACACAATCATGATGTATTATTTGAAAATTCATATTAGTAGAAAAAAAGTAATTAATCTTATTTTTAGATCTAAAGGACATCTCAAACTTTAGTCTTATTCATGGCTATTATTAGTTATCTTCTAACAACCAGAAGTGTGTATGATATTTTTCTATAGTGCCTAACAAGCCTTGTGCAGTCAAGCTTAATAGTTACTACATGACTGAAACAAAGACTTAATGTCTTTTAATAAAAATGATGCACATATACACTGGTCGCTCTGAATTGCTGCTGAGATTCTTGCTGCAGAAATGGAAAAATCTTGGACACATCAATGTTTACAGGCACTCCAGAAAGGACAATAATCCGACACTAGAGATCTGTCGGGAAGCTCCTTAAGAACGCTTCTGAAGAAAGTGTCTAATGAAGGACAGGTGTGAGAGAGATAAAGATAATAACAAGCTGTTCTTGTGAACAAGCAAAGAAATGGATGCATGAATTTACACACACGTATGTTTCTCAGATCTCAAACTTGTTTCTGCATGCATGCAGGGTCACAAGCAGGAGGAACATGTACATCTGATCTTATTCTTTCCACTTCTTTCACTTTTAATTCCGCCACAGAGGAGAGCAGTGTGGACAACATGTTAGGAGACAGAATGAATACGACTGAATGGTTTCGTTCAGTCTATGAACATGTAACTCTGCCTGCTATTTACACCTTTGTGTTCATCATTGGTCTGGGAGCTAATGTATGCGGACTGAAGTCTCTGCTTCAGAAATGGAAAATTCTTGGATACATCAATGTGTTTCTTCTGAACCTTGGAATTGCTAACTTTTTGTTCCTGCCAACTCTTCCATTTTTAACAGCCTACTACTTTATGAAGAATAAATGGATATTTGGAGA
>NW_024582392.1:933508-942191 GCF_018398535.1 Haplochromis burtoni
AGTCTTCTGTGCTCATCAGATCAGTCGTGGTCTTGTGTGTCTGAATAGTGTTTTGAACCCCCTGGTTTACCTCCATGTCATGGATATTCCTGCTCAGCTCCAACAGCTGCTTCAGTGGTTTCGTCAGACATTTACTCGTTTGTTTGTGTCAGAATACGGCAGTGTACCCGTGGAACAAACAATGACCACAACAATATCTTAACAGTAAATAATGACTTTGACTTTGTCTTTTAGAGTAGAGTGTAAAGACTGTTTTACGTATTATACTGTCTATACTATCTTTTTCGGGATAACAGTTTTGGCTCAAATGGATTTATAAATAAAAAAGCTTTGTTTCTGTGTTTGTTGTTCTTCTGTTGCCCTGCATCGAAAATTGCATTATTGAAAATTGCATTATTCAAATTCTTTACAGCAACATCTTTTTTGTCACATTGAAAATATAAACAACCACTGAGACATGACTACACATGCGTAGGGGATTGGAGGCAAGACAACAGAAACTAAAGACTAGATAAGAAAGCTAAGGTGATCTCAACAAATGCTAAACAGAGGAATAGCTATAGTAACTAACACAAGGAACTGCTTCTTAACCTGCCATAGAAATGCTGGGTCACAGACCGAGGACCGTGACACTTTTAATTTAAGCAAAGATCAGGAAAGAGCGCTGGCAGATTAGTATCATTTATTTTATGTTCACTGACACAGTTTTCAGGTTAGTAACCACTTTTCTTTAGATTTGTGTAGGTTATGTGTACAGCAAAATAATTTCCCATAAAAAACATCTGCTGGATTATTACGTTTGTATAGCAGTAGAACAGTGTTGGTGAAATTTAATCAGCATTAACTTTTGTTTCATGCCTACTATAAGTAAGCTTGGCAGTGAACATGTGATTCATATTTGACATGAGATACACAATATTTGGCTTTTAGTTTGCTCTGGAATTCTAATGTATAGTATTTGATGTATACTGCTCTAAGCAAGGGCACACACACACACACACACACACACACACACACACACACACACACACACACACCCTAGATTCATTATTTTTATAAGTCATAACATTTTTTGAACTGTAAATGACAGTAAAGAGTTATCCTTTCTAAGAAAGTAATTGATGGATTTCTAACTATAATATTTTTTTTATGTATTTCTCTCCATCTTTTTGAACTTAAAAATGTAAAATGTTTAATTGACTATTGACATTCTTTTCTTGTTAATCCCATACTGTACAACTAGTCTGTCAAATGGAATAAAGTCTGTTCATTCTAATATATGTTGTAAGTATTTCATTCCTTGACAACTCCAATCTGGGAAGGTAATCATATTAATGTTCTGTATTATGTCACAGTTGTTCCAGATTAGTGTATGTTTGCATGAGATTAATGAAGTCAATTTTAAAAACTTCCACCATGCTTTCAGAGAACTTTTGCTTTCACATTTAAACTCCAAACAGAGGGAGACTTTAACCTTTTGTTTCAATCATAAAACTGCCGACAGGTTGGGTGAGCAGTTTTATGATGTTTTATAATAATAATAAACTTTATTTATAAAGCACACTTAAAACCAAGGGTATACCAAGGTGCTTAATAAGTAACATAGAGAATAAAAGGAAGATAATAGAAATAGGACCAAAGCAGGTATGCAAGCAGATAACTGTCACTGATACATGGAAGAAGCAGCAGATACAGAACAAACAAGGAATTAAATTAGCATAAAAGTGCATAATGTAAAATCATAAGTGAAATGTTAACTAGAAGGAATGAATATATATATCTTAGGGGTGCTACAATGTATCTGTATTGAATGGTTCAATACAGTGCTTTTGGTTCGGCACGCATATGTATTGAGCAATGCTGAATTTTTAATTTATTTTATCAACTTTTCCTCTGACGATGCTGTCTGTGTTGAGAGCTCAGTGGATCTGTGTTCGACTACTCTGCCTAGGCTGCACTGTCGAGCTCAGATCCACTGAGCACCCATACGCATTCACTCATGCTAGCGAGACAGAAGTTAAGCTCATTGCAACATGGCAACTGCCTCAACGCTACCCGAAATTGAACCTCCTCTACCATCATTGAGATCTGGCGTTTGGAACTATTTTGGTTTTCATGTGAAGCATGACCCTGATGGTAAGCGTGGACAAAAGTACAACAGTAAGTCGGACGTGCCAGGCAATGCTCAATTACATCGGTGGAAACAGACAAGCACGCATGCTACAAACTTTACCCGAGACAGCCGTTAGCACATGATTCTTAGAGGGCAAAAGAAACAGGGCAATGGCTACTTTTATAGCTGTCGACATGCGACCATTTTCTGTTGTAGAAAACAACGGGTTTCAGGAAAGGCTGAGAGTACTTGAGCCCCGTTACAACTAAGTGCTAGCACTCCAGAAGATGAGTGTGAGGGGAGGTTCTTCAGAGAGTAGTTCCTTTTAAGGGGGCCTGATATGTTTAATATGCTGCTGAGAATATACCCCAGAAGAAGGGTACAGTATAGCTTTTCCACATATGAGTGATTTCTCGAGTTAAAAGAAATATGTATAATTTTAATCAATTACAAATTAAAAAAGGCATGAACATTTTTTTGTATCGAAAAAATATCGAACCATGACACGAAAGTATTGAACTGAACCGAATACCATTTGCTAAAATGAGATTTACATGTATTAATACTGACTGCTAGCCTTTTAGACAAGGACAAGGACATTCTTTGTCGGCCTACTGTCAACCTCATGTTTACAGTACAGTATTTACTTTTAGAAATCTCTTATGTCTTAAATTACACACCAGGGTGTGTATGAAATTGTTGGTGTAGTGCATTTCAAGAGTCACAGAATCACAGAACGCTAATTCAGTGCTATTCCATAACAGCTAAAACACCGTCACTCTCCGCTAACACCTGAACCGGAATGTTTCCGGTTTATTTTTATTTATTTTTCCTTTTTTTTTTAATTTTGTTTTTTTTTCTCTCTCTCTGTCTTCTCTTTCATCCCTCCAGCTCACCCTTCTCCTTGCTTGTTTTTACGCCCTTCTTTCTTTCACTGCATGGATCACCCGTTTCCCTATGCAACCAGAAACAACAGCCTCTATTTCTACACACTCACACAGCATGATCACACACACATATGTGATTAACGGGAGCACATTCACAACAGTCTCACAGGGACATATAGGTCACGCACACTCAAGCTCATACACTCCTGGTCATACTAGTTGATATGCTCACACATAGTCAGACTTATGGAGCCTCTTGCCACACATTTTTCTTCTTTTTATTTACAAACAAGTGATGTTTTTCCATTCTCTTCACCCATCTAAGTGGAACACGCAGCGTTCATCATTACATCATTACGCACAGGGGAAAGAGGTCAAAGTAATTTAACCAGTTCAAAAAACTACAGGCAGGCGTTGCTTTATTACAAGAAACTCAGAATTATCACAGGTTTAAACACCTGAGTTTCCTAATGTGCTCGCAGCCTGTTACAATTCTAGACAAAGGGTAGTAGCAACTTTAATTCATAACTTTCACATTCCAAACAAGGCCCAAAGGCAAGATTAAGATTGCATACATATCTATTAGACGTGTTGCATTTACTTTAGATCTCAGTCTTATGCTTCAGTGTGCAGGGTTTCAAGGTTGAACATGACGTATAAATTGTAAAAAAATAAAAATAGGGTGTGTTTTCTTTCACTTTATGACATATAACTCTCCATGAAGGGGGAAGATTGTGCAGACTTTACTTTAGAAGCACAATGAATAACAGATCCTGTACTTCAGGCAACTTAAAACTCCATGAACACAAAATTCTACCTGCCATTTATGCCTTTGTTATGATTGTTGGTCTGGGAGGAAATGGATTGGGACTAAAGTCTCTGCTGCAGAAAAAGAAGAAACTTCGACACATTAATCTGTTCCTTCTGAACCTTGGAGTTGCTAATTTTTTGTTCCTGCTAACACTCCCATTTTTGTCAGCGTACTACTTTATGGACAGTAAATGGATATTTGGAGATGCCTTCTGCAAGATCACAAGATTCTGCTTCAACCTGAATTTATACGGCAGCATTGGATTCCTCACCTGTATAAGCGTGTACAGGTACCTGGCTATTGTCCATCCAATGAGGATGATGGGGAGAATAACTGTGACTCACTCTGTGGCTATCTCAGTTTTGGTTTGGCTGTTGGTGAGTGCTCAAAGTCTTCCAGATATCTTCTTCTCCAAAATCTCACCAAATAAAACTGAAAAATGCTACCATACCACCTCTAACAGAGTATGTGGAGGATTACCTGAAATACAGTGTGTGGCTGGACATCTACTGGGTTTGTTTGCCACTCCTTATTTTTCTTGGCTGCTAGGACATGTGACTCTTGTTCTCTGTCGCAAATACCATAATAGAGGTGGTGAACAAAACAAGTTCTTAAAGTTGTATTCATCTTTGCATTTTGCTCTTCTCGGTCTGTTACATCCCCTATCATATTTTAAGAACCTCAGCCTTTATTCAAGAGTTTTGTCAAAACAAGAGAAATGTCCAGATTGGAATGAGGGAGTCTTTGGGGCTCATCAAATAAGTCGTGGAATTGTGTGTTTGAACAGTGTTTTGACTCCCCTGGTTTACCTCCATGTAAAGGATTTCCCTACTCGATTCCAACAGCTGCTCCAGCAAACTCGCCAGATCTTTAATTGGCCGAAATCAAGGAGTGGCAGAATCCCTGTGACACAGTCTGATAAAGTTTAACAAGTTTGCCATATGTTAGAAATCTTAAAAATGTTTTAAATAAACCAGCTCTACACGCATGCATCTTTGTTGTAATTGTAATCCCACTGTACAAAATTTCACTGGTTTTGACTAAGTCAGTGCGGCACCCATGAGTATTTTGGGCATCAAGAACAAGTCTCAGATGTGTTCCTTATGTGTTCGTGCAAGAGGTTGTCAAATGTGCAGAGAGGCTCAGCCTGGTGACCTGTGTAGACACTGTTACCGTTGTGTTCAGGAGTGTCACCTGTCTCGAGGGTGTATACAGGAAACAGGAGCGGGCTACTGAACTACAACCCACAGTAGCCCACTCATCATCCAGGTCCCAGGTAAATCCCATCTCTGTGCAAAACATCTCGCATCAACAAGCACCACAAAATGACTCTACACACACTGAAACTGTCCCCAAAGAGCCAAACAGCAACAAATTGACAAGCGACACATCTAATGGTTATATACCCTGATAACAGCAAACCAAGCTCATCAGTCTCACTGGGAAAAGATGTACAGTTCAGTGTCACCTGGATAACGTACCAGTAGAGGCCCTGTGGGACACCGGAGCTCAGGCAAGTCTTATTAAGAATGAGTGGCAAAAAACAACACCTACCACACAGCACTGTCAGGCCACTTGCTGAGCTTTTGGGAACAGAACCTCTTGTCGCTTTAGCAGCTAATGAAATCCCATATGATGGGTGAATAGAGACAGAATTCTATTTGGACTGTAACCCTGAAAATTGTCTTCTAGCTCCAATGCTTGTATCCAGTGACCCGAGTGTTGCTCAACTGCCCATTACTGGATTTAATGTAATAGAGGAAGTTGTGCGTAAATGGGGCAAGTGTCAACCAAGATCACGCAACATTAAAAAAATCAGCTCAGTATTGGTAAACACTGCTAAATCAGTGCTAAAACTATTGCAGTCACCAGACCAAAGCCAAAGTTTGGACACAGTACTGGCAGGAAAGAGAGGACGATGTCTGGCTGCTGAACAGATTACCACTACATATGTCCGTGCACATATTGGTGCGCAGTTTTCAGGACAGAGTCTGTTGTTTGTCCCAAATGAACCATCACAGTTGCCTGAGGGTCTTGTCATGCAAGAGGGACTGGTCACAATAACGGAGGGCAGGGCAGTGTATAACCCAGTTGCGATAGTTAATACCAATAAAGGGGATGTCAACTTAATTCCTCACACTGTTCTAGGACATCTGGAAGAAATAAAAGCAGTGTACCCCATCACCCCTGAAAAGACGCAAGACTCGGTGGAGCAGATTTCTTCACAGTCTCCTACACAGGTAAATGAGGATATTAACACACCCTCCTCCAGCCATAAGCCACCTCAGTGGGACCCTCCAGTTAAGATTGACCATCTCAGTAAAAATGAACAACAAACTGTGAGACAGCTGTTAAGGGAGGAATGTCATGCTTTTGCTTATGATGATAAAGATGTTGGGTGCATCCCCAGTTTAAACATGCACATCACATTGCATGACACAACACCTGTTCGAAAGACCTACATATCCATGCCAAAACCTCTGCACCAAGAGGTCAAAGACTATCTTCAAGATCTGCTGAACCATGGATGGATTTCAGAGTCCAGGTCACCCTACTCATCTCCAATTGTCTGCGTTCAGAAAAAGTCAGGTGAACTGAGATTGTGCTGTGATTACAGGGAATTCAACTGGTAGTCAGTACCAGACACGCACCCAATTCCCAGAATTCAGGACATGCTAGATTCCCTTCATGGCAGCTCATGGTTCTCTGTTCTGGATCAGGGGAAAGCATACCATCAGGGGTTCCTGGACCCTGACAGCCTTCATCACACCTTGGGGCTTATACCAGTGTAACTGCATACCCTTTGGCCTCAGCTCAGCCCCCGCAGAGTTCAGCAGAGCATGGAGGACTGTTTAAGGGGCCTGCGGGATGTAATCTGTCAGTCATATTTGGACGACAACCTTCTCCACTCTCCTTCATTTGATACTAATCTTGAACACATCAGAGCCGTCCTACAGAGATACCAAAAACATGGTATCAAACTCAGCCTACAGAAATGTGACATTTTCAAGAGAAAGGTATGTTTCCTTGGTCGGATGGTGTCTGAAGAGGGATATACCATGGACACAGTGGAAATAGTTTCTCTACAAGCTCTCAGAAACAAACCACCATCCACAGTGGGGGAACTGAGTTGGGTCCTAGAATTCCTGTCCTACTATAGGTCCTATAGTATATATGGATAAGGTCTTCAATCATTTTGCTCTGAACTTTGCTTTCCCAGCACGAATCCACCATGACATGGGCAGGGGATTTGAGAATCACATGTTTTCCCAGCTGCAAAAAAGTCTGTGGTCTGCATGGCTCTCACACCACCCCATATCATCCACAAGGATGGGCAAGTGGAGCGTTTCAACAGAACTTTATTGTCCATGTTGAGAACACTAACTAACCTTGAAAAGGCAGACTGGAAGTAGTCACTGGCAAAAGTAGTGCACGCCTACAACTGCACTCGGATTTTTCCTGTACTCTTTGTTGTTTGGCCGTACTCCGAGACTTACTTTAGACATCTTGTTCAACTTGCCTTCACAGGAACAGCAATTAAGCTACATGCAGTATGTGACAAAATGGCAACCCCGAATGAAGGAGGCCTATGAGACTGCATCTATGGCAGCCCAGAAAGAAGCTTCAAGAGATAAACCGTCAGATCTACGGAGCTCAACATCACCCAGGGAACAGTGTCCTGCTACACAGCCTCAAAGAGCAAGGAGGCCCAGGCAAGCTTCAGTCACACTGGGAGGACACAGTATATGTGGTGGTGAGTCAAAAATGATATGGCAACATGTGGGACTTGGTTGTTTAGGAAGAGGGGGAAGCTTTAGGAGTGATGCCCGTGAGAGAAAGCGAGTGAGTGAAAGAAAGAGAGCGAGTTTTCACATGTGAGACATTAGTGACATGTAGCGTGTTTGGAGGCTATAGTTAGCGTGTTGTGTAGTCAATGTTTTGTTTTGTGTGTCAGTTATACAAGTGAATGTCACATTTGCTCCAAAAAAGCCACCAATGGCAGATTCTGGTGTAAACACCGTCTCCACATGGAAAACAGGAATGACACACCTCCTGTTGTCAGACCTGCAGGGTTTAGGCCTGTGGTGTTCTCCTCTGTCTTATAGTGGACACAAATTCTTATTTGATGCAAAACACCTGATTGTTTTGTAAATAGTTTTAAATGGTGATATAAAAAACTCCTGAGGCCATGGCTGCATTTTAGGTAAATAGTACCATATAACTTTGTTTGAAAAACTTGTGCATAATTTTCAGAAATGTACCATTTCTATTTGCATTTCAAGTTATGAAAATGATTCGTTAAACATGTTTGTGGTTTTTACAGTAAAAAATATAACTTTTTTTCTACTCTGATTTGTATTTTTCTTTGTCTGAATTTAGATCAATTGTTCCAATATAGTATGTCAAAATGAAAAAAATAACTCAAATTTCTGATATTTGATGTTGTGCTGAAAATAATGATACCATGGACAGCAAGATAAACAGTTTTTAAAAGTAAAATATAGAGGTAAAATCAAAAGTAATCAAAAACGGCCAACTATACCCTGGACCCCAGAGGGTTAACATGAACATTGTGACAAGCAGAAAGGAGCAAACACACCACCAAAAGACAATGGACAGAATGGTGTGGCTGAACATATGATGGTGATGACCATCTATGTAAACAAATTTAGTGTATTGTTGTCCAAATATTGAGTCTTTCTTGGCTGCTGCCTCAAAGCACACTGTGCGCTGTCTATCTTGCGTGCTGCACAATATCGTTTATTATTCAGTAACTATTGATATCTGTGACTAGCTAGTTTATTGTGATGGTGCTTTGTTTTCTCTATTATTATGTTGCTCTTTGTTGTTTGCTGTCTCCTCTGTTTGTTT
>NW_024582392.1:943475-946147 GCF_018398535.1 Haplochromis burtoni
GGAGGTTTCTTCCTGTTAAAAGGGAGTTTTTCCTTCCCACTGTCGCCAAAATGCTTGCTCATAGGGGGTCATATGATTGTTGGGTTTTTCTCTGTATCATGAAGCGTCTTGAGGCGACTTTTGTTGTGATTTGGCGCTATATAAATAAAATTGAATTGAATTGAATTGAATTAAACCACCATGTGCACCTGGATGAATCATGTCTCCCTTCAGTGTGTAACATCAAGATTAGCAGCCACTTAATAACAATATTTTATTTCTGATGCAAATATCTTGTGATCCTTGAAATTAACTACTGTAGCATGATTACAGCACCTCCTGCCAAATGCAATAAATAAATAAAGGTGGGATACATAAGTAAAGATCCTTTAATTTCCATGTAAAAATCATGGTAAAATGATGTTACATAGACACCAGTGGCTAGAAGTGGTACATATTCAAATAATCTATCAGCCAATAACTTGTACTTTATGTAGTATCTAAATTATAATAGAAATATGTTTATTGTATTTTGCTTTGTTTTGTATAGCATTTTTTTCTTTTCCTTCCTAAATAAACTTCTGTATATTGTTTACATGATCGGAAATTAAACAAAAAATGAACACAATACCAACAGTTGCCTCAAGGTGTTTTATATTGTAAGTTAAAAATCCCACAACAGTACAGAAAAAAATAAATAACTTTAAGAAGAAAGTATTGCCACCCAAAAGGAGAGAAGGGCAATATCATACACAAGTTCATGTAGTATAGTAGAGGCTTCTTGCCCCAGTTGGTCTTGTGTTGAAGTGTTCATGTTGATTTAAGATTTGTAGATAGTTTTCTTTAACACAGATGAGATAGAGACTGATTGGACGTGAAAGAAAACCAACCAAATCAGACAAGGAACTAGGAAATAGAAACTTGGATAACTAAAGTAGGGAGCAGTGGAGAATAATGCCACGCTAGAAGACCAAACAATGCACAACACATAACAAATCCAGACATGGACACTGTGCTAAAGTGCAAAATGCTGTAAACAAAGAATGCTTTCAAACATGGAAGTGTTAATCATTTATTTTCATCACCAAAATGTAGTGAATGAACAAAAGAGAACTAACCACAGATCTTCTGTGGATGTAAGCTTACTCACATCTTTCTGTCTCTTCATGTATCTCAGACACACTCGATGATGTTGAGATCAGGACTCTGTGGGGGCTGTACCATCATTCCCAGTACATCTCTGACTTGCTCACTGTCTACAGCTCAGTCAAACCTCTCAAGGATCAGATTCAGATGTTTTACCTGTTCCCAGAAATAGATCTCAGTCTACTAAGAGTGCTTTCAGTCATTGTGGTTTTGTTCTTTGGAACAAGCTGCTTGCTGACATAAGATTTGTGCGTTTATTCAAAAACAAACTCAAACCCTTTTTATTCACACAAGCCTATCTATACATTATTGGTGATATGTTCTGATGTTGTTTTATTTTTGTTTGTTTTTTGTTTTGTTTTACTGTTTTCATTGCCTTTAGGAAGTGCAAAGCCACACATGTTTGCCTTTATTTTCTGTCTTTTATTTTACATATCATAAAATACTGTTACTTCATTACTTAAACAACAAAAGATAAAAAAAGGTATCCACACTGATATTTTTGTGTTTTTAAAAAGATCAAATAATCAACAGTCTTTGTGAACAAGCAAGGAGTTAGATGCATGAGATGAGTTGAAGAAAATAAAATGCAAAAAAAAAAAAACAGGGCTCTGTGTGCGGGCAGGCAGAGATGGAAGACCCAATCGTAGGACTTGTGGAGACTCAATGGCAAACTCAAGGAATCTCAGCTTTACTGCTGGCATGAAACAAAACATGAGACCAAACTGAGAACGCTAAACAAGAACACACAAGCAATTCTGAGGGCACAAAGCAACAGAGAGCAAAGGAAAACACAGGCTTATATACACAGAGTAATAATCAGGGCATGGGAAACCGGAGGGAGACACAGCTGGGAGAAATTAGGGCTGAAAAGACACGGGGAAGTAAAACTGAATCCACTGACATAGGACTGAGACCATCAAAATAAAACAGGAAACAATTCACAAAGACGCAGACTTGACGCTGAACTAAATCTACACTAAAGACGAGGGCACAAGACACAAAATCTAAGAACAAAACCCTAAAGCAGATTAAACTGAAACATGGAATATAATAATCCCCCCCCCCCAATGTTCAGCACAAAGTTACACCCATGATGGAGTAACAGGCTACAATAACAGGAATAAAGATAAGGTTTATAGGAAGCAAAAGGCCACAGGAACAGAAGGCCACATTCCAAAGGTTCAGACCTGACTCAAGCAAACACAGGTGCATTTGCTGTCCCTTCACTTCTTTCACTTTTAATTCTGCTACAAAGGACAGAGGTTGTGTGGACAACATGTCAGGAATAGCAACTAATAAAACTTCCTTCTTTCGTTCTAACTATGAACATGTATCTCTGCCTGCTGTTTACACCTTTGTTTTTATCATTGGTCTGGGAGCTAACGGATGGGCGGTGAGGTCCTTGCTTCAGAAATGGAAAATTCTTGGACACATTAATGTGTTTCTTCTGAACCTTGGAGTTGCTAATTTTTTGTTCCTGCCAACTCTCCCATTTTTGTCAGCATACTATTTTATGAGGAATAAATGGATCTTTGGAGATGCCT
>NW_024582392.1:946796-958891 GCF_018398535.1 Haplochromis burtoni
TTACTCGTTTGTTTGTGTCAAACTATGTCAGTGTGCCTGTGGAACAAACTGCAAACACAGCAATATCTTAACAGTAATTCATTTGTCATTTTGTTCACCAGATTGTTTCATCATCTTTTGTTCTAATAACACCCAAACTTCCAGCTTCTACTACATAATCATAGTTCTTCTTAACCTTTAAGTTCCTGTGAAAGATTTAACTTGTTTTTGTTCTGTCATGTGCCAGCTTGTAGCTCTGTGTTCTGTAGAAAACCTTTGGATTTCCTGTCTGCCATACGAGCCACTGTGAAATTTAGGTGGATTCCTCTGATGCACATTTCATGGCCATTATGAATAAACTTTTCAATATTTACCAGTTGTTATCTACTGCATCTAAGCTTTGTCATTAATAATTAGCATAGCTCATTACTGGGGACTGCTAAAGAGGTATCATTTTATCCTGTAAACTGTAAACCTTGTCCTGAACAGCATGTTCAGACATTTTTCTGTCCCTCCTCTACATCTAGGATGGTGAGGGAAGCTATTAGCTATAGTGTTTAACTGCAGGCACATTTTATGTAAGATTCTGGTTTGCTTATTTGGTAAGGAATGTTTACTTCCTGCCATTTATGGGCTCACCTATGCTTGTATATGGTGGATCATTAAAGAGGTTAAGCCATATACAGAGTGAGGGGAGATGACCCTTTTATGCCCACCAGGAAGTCATGCATACAAACACACACACACAAATGCACTCACGTGTTTGCACATACACACACACACACACTCAAAGTGTCTTTGCTTTCATGACACACCATATGGGTTTTACAATGAGGTGTTTGTGTAACTAATGTCACTGAATAAAAGGCTGTGAAAGGATGCTGATTTTTTGGAGCTGGCTCGGATCAAGAGAGGAGCATTCAGCTCCAAGATCCTGATCTGACTGGCTTCGCTTGCAAGTCAAAATGGATTGAGCCCTGATTGTCTTGCTTTGTCCAATGGGATAAGTGTCTGAGCTAGCAAGGCCTGTGAACGCAGACCTAACATTTATTTGGTCCTTTAAACCAGAGCCCAAAATCGCCCCCACCGAAGAGGGTGAGGACACACCAAAATCTGTCGACAGCCAGGATGCCTGGGGCGCCTGAAGAAAGCCCTGGAACGTGAATTTGAAGCCAGGCCAGTAAGATACCGTCTGAACTCCCCTCGGGGAATGACGATTGACGGGATCCAGAGACTGTCTCGCAAGTTAAAATGGACTGAACTCTGATTGTCTTGCTTCGTTCATGGGGTACAGACCTAACAATAGCCTAGTTTTTAAAAAAAATTACTATGATAAAGATAATTTTGATTTTTTCTTCAGTGTACCTGAGCTCAAAATCTAAACCTTTCTATAGGCTGTATTTAAACACTGTATAAAATATGCCCTTTGTAAATAAGTTGAACACAATCATGATATATTATTTGGAAATACATGTCACAGGACACGGGTGCCTACTGGGATCAGCTGGCGCCAGGGAGGGGCTTCTTGCCCCTACCTTCTTTTCCTCCCCATCCCCGACTGCCTCCCTCTTCCTGCTCCACCACACCTACCCACACAAGTAGGGCCTTGGGGTGCAGATGTGTCACCAGGGTGCAGGGGAGGCATCCCCCCCTCGTCCCCTTCTGGCCACCTGTGCCTCAATTTTATTCCACAACTTAGACATCCACATAACACATACATATAGGGCCATGAGGGTGGGCACGTTAACGGTGTCCAGAGGACGGTCTGTCTCTTCAACCCCACCTCTGGGAGGAGGTGTTGGCCGTCCGATTGGGATATGGGATGCGGGGCCTCCCTACTGCTGCGGAGCCGGGGCGGTCTGCTTTCCTCCACCCCAGGGAAAAGGGTAACATCTCCTGGGTCTAGGTGCCGTTTCCCCCTCTGGGGGCGAGGGTACCTGGACCCGGGGTATAGAGTATGTTTGGGGAGTGTGATTGCGTGTACAATGTCCATTGGTGTCTATGTGGCAACCGTGGCTCAGGGGGTTGGGAAGCGCATCTGTAACCGGAAGGTCGCCGGTTCGATCCCCGGCCTCTCTATCCTGGTCGTTGTGTCCTTGGGCAAGACACTTTACCCTGCTGCCTACTGGTGTTGGCCAGAGGGGCTGATGGCGCAATATGGCAGTCTCGCTTCTGTCAGTCTGCCCCAGGGCAGCTGTGGCTACAACCGTAGCTTGTCTCTACCAGTGTGTGAATGCGAGAGTGAATGAATAGTGGCATTGTAAAGCGCTTTGGGTGCCTTAAGCTTTATTAAAACTCATAAATCCAATCCATTATTATTATGTTGGCTGAGTATTTGTATATGTGTGCATGAGGGTGGGAATGCATGTGTGTGCCTGTTTGTCTGTGTCTAATGTCAGGTCGGGTCTTAGACTGCACCTCTCTGGGAACTCCCAGGCCCTCCAAAGTATGGAAGCCTATCTCCCCTCACCACACTCCCTGCCGGTGGCTGATGCCCTCAGGGGTCGGTGCGTTGGTGGTTCTTGGTGTCCGGGGCTGGGCGCTCAGGTATGTACCAGCTCACTCCCGGTGGCTACTTGGCAGGGCCTGGCGTCTGTTGGTCGGTCAGGCCTCTTCCAGGGCGTAGGGAGCCCTCGGGTCTCCGGGCTCTGGGCCTGCGGCTTGGTTCACTCTGGCACAGCTGGCTACCGGCAGAGCCGGCGGGCACATCAGTGCAGCCCCCTCTGTCTTCTGCTCTGTGGCTGCTGGGTGACCTCTCGTCTGGGGCTCTCCTCAGCTCTTCCCAGGAGGGTGGCACGGTTGCCCCTCCAGTGGTCCTCCTTGGGCTCTCGCACTCTGGGGCCTCTGGATGTCTGGCATCTGGATCTCCTCCATTCCTGCTTCATGCCCTGGGGGATGGGGCTATGGCTCCCTACACCCTCTAGCAGACCATTACATGGGGAAACCTTTTGAATACAAGCACGCTGATCCACACAGGTGTGCACACGGGTGTTCACTGTCCATAGACATAAACTACACCTTTCTTGGCTGCTACCTCAAAGCACATTGTGCGCTGTCGGTCCTGCGTGCTGCACAACAACATTCAATATTTAGTATTTACTGCTGTTTACACTTAGCTAGATTAATGCGATGGTGTTGTGTTGCTCTCTTTTTTTACTTGTTTTCTCTTCTTTTTCTCTCAACGGGTGATCCAGGAGTTTTTTTCTCTCTCGCTTTCTCTTTTTAAGTGCCCTTTCTCACAAACATAAACCAGAATTTACAGAGAGAGGTGTAGAGCTTACTTGATACTGTCTGCAAAAACCTCTGGAAGGAAACGAACCAGACGAGGCTAAACAGAGAGGCAAAAATCCTGGGGAGGAAACAAAACTCCATTCAGTCACAAGCAAAATAAATCCACAAGCTCCAGTAGGCAACCGGGCCGGTTTACAGGCACTCCAGAAAGGACAATACTGCGACACTAGAGCTCTGTCGGGCAGCTCCTTAAGAACGCTAAGTGTCTAATGAATGACAGGTGTGCCAGGTTTGGTGATTTGCTGCACACGCCTACCTATGCGAAAAAGGAGACACAGAAAAACACAGACAAAACACCGCACTATTGGCTTTATTCAAACAAACCCCGCTGAAACAGAGACCAACAAACTGCAAACAAAGCAAGACAACACAGCGCTCTTTGTTGTTTCACTTGCAAGGTAAGTCCGGCCAGGGTAATAGAATTATTCATCCTTCATGTGAACTCAGTTAGCTTCAAACCTGACTTCCCGTATGGCTCCTTTTATTAATAAAAAGCAGCTACACACAGTTCAGTTAACCACATAACAGTTAAGGCAAGCATATATGAGCAAGTGTGTGTGTGTGTGTGCCATCTCCTGTCACACCATACATGGCGCGATCTCTTCTCAAATCGCTCTATACAAAAACAGAAGTTAGCAGTCCGACTATTTTTAAAAACAGGAACTTGTGGTTTCTAAAGATACGATTGAAACTTGTAGCAACAAGACAGCTTCCTACATCTTATGTAGGGAACCTAATATGGAAGAAACACTTTATCAAAACACACACAAGCAATGGTTATATATATCTTAGCACAAATGACAATCTAAAAAAAAATCAACTCTAACACACACAATTTTATTATTTTCAAAAGACAATAACAAGCTGTTCTTGTGAAAAAGCAAGGAAATGGATGCATGAGATTTTGCACACGTATCTCAAACTTGCAGGGTCACAAGCAGGAAGAACATGTACATCTGGTCTTATGTTTTCACTTTTTGTGGACAACATGTTAGGAGACAGAATGAATACAACTCACTGGATTCATTCAGTCTATGAGTATAGAACTCTGCCTGCTATTTATACCTTTGTGTTCATCATTGGTCTGGGAGCTAATGTATGCGGACTGAAGTCTCTGCTTCAGAAATGGAAAAGTCTTGGACACATTAATGTTTTTCTTCTGAACCTTGGAATTGCCAATTTTTTATTACTGCCAACACTCCCATTTTTGTCAGCGTACTACTTTATGGACAGTAAATGGATATTTGGAGATGCCTTCTGCAAGATCACAAGATTCTGCTTCAACTTGAATTTATACGGCAGCATTGGATTCCTCACTTGTATAAGTGTGAACAGGTACCTGGCTATTGTCCATGCACTGAAAGCAAAGAGAAGGATCACTGTCCGTAACTCTGTGGCTATCTCAGTCATGGTTTGGCTGTTGGTGAGTGCTCAAAGTCTTCCAGACGTGCTCTTTCCCAAAAACTCAACAAATAGAACTGAAAAATGCTACCATACCACCTCTAAAGAGTATGTGGAGGATTACCTGAAATACAGTGTTGGCTGGACTCTCACTGGGTTTGTTGTGCCACTCCTTATTTTTCTTGGCTGCTATGGACATGTGACTCTTGTTCTCTGCCGCAAAAATACCATTAATAAGGTGGTGAAACAAAAAAGCTTAAAGTTGATGTTCATTTTGATTTTGCTCTTCTCGGTCTGTTACATCCCCTATCATATTTTTAAGAACCTCAGCCTTTATTCAAGAGTACTTTTTTCAACCAACAAGAAGTATCCATCATGGGATAAGACAGTCTTCTGTGCTCATCAGATCAGTCGTGGTCTTGTGTGTCTGAATAGTGTTTTGAACCCCCTGGTTTACCTCCATGTCATGGATATTCCTGCTCAGCTCCAACAGCTGCTTCAGCGGTTTCGTCAGACATTTACTCGTTTGTTTGTGTCAAACTATGTCAGTGTGCCTGTGGCAACAAACTGCAAACAGAGCAATATCTTAACAGTAAATAATGACTTTGCATGCAAAAGTAAGTAAGTAAGTTAAAGACTGCTTTATGTACTACAATGTGCTTCATTCTCTTAATTAACACTCACTTTTTCTGGATAACAGTTTTGGCACAAGTGTTTAGACAAATAGCGACCCTGAAAAGGATAAGCGGAAGCGAATGGATGGATGGTTAGACAAATATATATATATACCTTTGTCTTTGTTTTGTTTCCTATTCTATTGCCTTGTAGTCTGTGAATGACTAAAACCTGGTGGAATGCATTTACTCTTTTGGTTTAAAACTCATTCTCCTTATCTTGTATGCAAGATGTCATTGTTATTCCTTGTTATTGCTCTGTATTAGCTTCACTAGCTATTAGCCTTTAACTAATGATGTTATGTATTTGAAATAAATGTAATTTAATTCTTGAAAATTGCATTATTCAAACCTCTTACAACAACAACTTTCACTTTAATGATAGATCAGGACAGAGCTCTGGCAGATTAGTATAATTTATTTCATATTAGTGCTATTACCGTATTTATCGCACTTTTCAAGAAACTCAGCCTTCATTCAAGAGTTTTGTCAAAATGAAGGATGAGTCCAGATTGGGATGAGGGAGTTTTTGGTCCTCATCAGATAAGTTGTGGTCTTGTGTGTCTGGATAGTGTTTGGACTCCCCTGATTTACCTCCTTGTAAAGGATTTCCCAGCTCAGCTCAGGCAGCTGGTCTGGCAGTATTGTCAGATGTTGTATTGTCAGTATTGACTTTGGCTTTCTCAAGCACAGCTGAGTTTAAAGACTGCATCATGTAATTCATTTTATATATCATTCTTTTAACTATTATTCTGTTTTGGTTTTTTGGGGGTTTTTTTAAATAACACTTTTAACAAAAAGGTCTACATACATACTTTTATACACACACTTCACACTCAATCTACCTTCAAGCCTGTAAAGTTTGTGTTTATTGCTGACACAGAGTTCAGATGTATATTCCATGTATTTTGTAGTGGCAACCTCTGTTTTGTTTTCCTTTTTTTATTGGTCAGTTTAAAATTAAAAACCTTAATTTAATTTCTTTTAATTATTTTCTTGTTAATCCCATACTGTACAACTGTCAAATGGAATAAAGTCTGTTCATTCTAATATATGTTCTAAGTATTTCATTCCTTGACAACTCTAATCTCGGAAGTTAATCATATTAATGTTCTGTAGAATGTCACGCCTTTTCCAGATAAGTGTACGTTTGCATGAGATTAATGAAGTCATTTTTAGAAACTTCCATCATGCTTTCAGAGAACTTTTGCTTTCAGATTTAAACCCCAACCAGAGGGAGACTTTAACCTTTTGTTTCAATCATAAGATAAGGCAAGACAAGACTTTATTGATCCCACAGCGGGGAAATTTTTGCATCACCTCAGCTCAGGTACAGATATCAGAAGGAAATACAAAAATACAAATAAGTACAATCAATGAAAAAAGTAAGATAATACACTATATACAATGGTAGCATACACAGTATGTGATTATGGATATAGTTGGAAATATGGAAGACATAAACTATATAGCTTGGAAGGTCATGGAAGGTCCATTATGCATGAAGTGGTGACCGTGGATGTTCACAGTGTCCAGTGACTTATGACATTGTGATTGAGGAGTTATAGAGTCTAACTGCTGTTGGGATGAATGATCTGCGAAAGCGCTCCTTCCTGCAGCGAGGGTGTTTCAGTCTCTGACTAAAGGAGCTGCTCAGCCCACTCACATACTCATGCAGTGGGTGATTCACTACTGTCAACCTCATGTTTATAGTAGAGTATTTACTTTTAGAAATCACTTATTTCTTAAATTACACACCAGAGTGTGTATGGTGTAGTTCATTTCAAGAATCACAGAATGATTAACAGCATTTGTGCTCAAACAAGGAAGAAGTGTAGAGATTAAATCCATCTGTGCATGGGGCATAGCTTTTACATAAAAAAACAAAAACCAATCAAAGCTGTTATCATGACGTTGCACCCCAGTTTTCCAGCACAGGCTATGACTACGACAACTGTGTAAATTAAACAACCGAGCTATGATCCTGTGGGAATTCGAGACACAGACTGACAAATTGGTGATGGCTATCCAACCAGACATAGAAAATATCTTTATTTTTGTACTAATTGTGACCCTCATTTACAAAACTGTGTGACTGTCAGTTTTGTAAGCAGTTGATAATAAACCTTTATTCAATGCAGAAATATTGAAAGTAAAAATTCATACAAATAAAAGTGGACTAAACATGAACCCTTTTCCAGTAGTGAAACACTAAAAAACTGTTTGCCTTTGGTTGTCTAACTAAGAGTAATCAGGGAGATTTTTGTGCTTAAACTTAACCAGTCAACATGAAACTAACCAGCCTCAAGAAAAAAAAGTGAAACAAAATCAAACACAGGGTGTGGACCATGGTATACTGACTCCTAGCGCTGCACCTGGCGCTCCAGTTACCACTTTAACTGTCATGGTCCTGTGGCCATGACTCAGTGACTTTGTGTTTATGTTCTTTATTGTTATTACTTTCATTATTATTCGTGGCTGTTTTGGGATGGTTTGGGATTTTAGATACTGGGTTCTGGGTTTGTGCTCCCTCTATTGGTCCCTGGTGTTAGTGTTCCCCTGTCTCGTCAGGTTAATCAGATCCAGCTGTTTCCCCCACCTGTGTGTGATTTCCCAGTGTCTCTCTGTGTACTTATAGTGTGTGTTTTCCTCTGCTCCTCGTCGCGTCGTCTGTGTTCATACCCGGTGAATCCCCTGCGTGCTCTCCCTGCTGTTCTCCCTTCATGTTCAGGTTTGCCACTCCCTTCCCTGCTGTTCTCCCTTCATGTTCAGGTTTGCCACTCCCTTTGTGTAGTTTCTCCCAGTTTAGTTCGTCCTTAGTTCTGTTTGCCATCTCCACTTTATGTTCAGTATTGTCAATAAATCACCTTCACATCTAAGGAAGCGCTGCGTTTGAGTCCTCCTTTCCACTCTTCACACGGCCGCTGCCCCGAGCCGTGACATTAACTGCTTTATGCAGGTCTCTGTAATTAGATTGTTATCTCTCGCCAGTCACTGCAGTGTCACAGGTGAAGAAGTAATCGTTCAAACACGTATTCAAGGATTCAAGGAGCTTTATTTGTCATTTGCATCACATGTTAACATGAGGTGGAACGAAATTATGTACACACGGTCCGGAGTGAAAAGAAACAAAAATAATAAATAATATAATAAATAGTTGGGTCTTTTTTTTGTTTTGTTTTTTGTTTTTTCAACAAACAGAAATGACAAGTAATAAGACAATACAATAAATAATACTACATACTGTTTTTCACAGGCTTCAGCTGTGACACTGGTTTCTGTTGTTGCATCAAGGGTTTTAATGTGGACTTGTTCACAACTAGTTGCTTCATGCTCTGTTTAATCTTACTCTCTCAGTTTCCCGTACATCCCTCGGGGAAAGGTTGACTGAAACATCCTCTTTGCCAATCCTGAGTTCAAATCTGCTGCCATTCAAACCTCATGCTCATGCAAGCTGGTTACATAACACAAGCACCTGCTACCTGCCTGCCCATTTTGCACCGTTATCTTCAGCTGTTTCTTCTGAACACCTCCAGCCAGTCAGGCATACAGTCTGTTGATAAAAATAATCAAGTAAGTTTTCAACTCTACATTTGTCAGAAATTAGGAAAAAAATTTGGAACACTCACCTTAGTCAGAATCAAGCTCCAATTTAAAACTAGCATCAAATATCATGGGCCCTTTCTGTCTTGTTAATCAAAGACCTAGCCCAGGGGTTGGGAACCTTTAACACTCAAAGAGCCATTTGGACCCAGTTTTCATGGAAAAGAAAAGACAGAGAGCCGCAAATACTTTTTGACATCTAAAATGAAGATAACACTGTATATATTCTGGGTTTTTTTACCTTTACGCTTTGTATAAACTACTATAGTGTGTTGCTTATGAAATCCATGAAGTGCTACAGAGAAAATTGAATTTTATTTATGTAATGAACACTTTTTGAACTCGTAAAAAAATAATAACAAAAAAGAAACACGCCAAGCTAAAGGTCTCTGTCGCGGGGCCCTCTCCTAAACTTCTCCCGAACAAATGCAGGCATAGTCAGAAAGCATTCAGTGTGGATAATTTATTCTGCCGGCCTCCCAGGTGCACAAAAGATTATTTACAAAGAAAATAGGAAACTAACTTAAGTCAACACAAAACAAACATCTATATACAAAACACAGTCTGCATGTTACCCTCTCTGTAACATCTCACTGAAAAAAGACGCCAGGTATGCCCTGACCGCCTTCTCTTATACCCCATAGCCCCTCCCACTAGGCATAATAGTCATCTCTTTATTATTTCTTTTACCAAACAATCTTTCCCCCTCAGCTTATTTTCCGCTGTATTCCTACAATACATATATGTATATACAGACATTTATGGCCAATTCCAGGCAGCCTACAGTGTTTCACAATAACAAAAAAACAAACCAAAAAATAATGCAGTTCACGTGACCTTTCAAGCGCGCGCGAACCCACTATTTAAACCCCGGAACACCATACCATTGGCTTGCATAACCCCCGTATAATCGGCAATCACAGCGAGTCTCCGCGACCAGCTTTATTAAAGGTAAGTGGGAAAATATGTTGGCCACCCTCTGCGCTGCTCAAAATATACCTCTCACCCCTTTTTGTTTATCTGCCCGGTCGACGAAAAGACGCGCAGCCACGGTAATTGTAGAAACTAATGGTGGTGGTGCGTGTATGCGCCCAGATCAGCTGTCTGCGGCCCGGGACGGTGTAACTCCGTCACATCATCCCCTTCCACCCGGAGGTTGGCGTTGTGTGGCAACCTGGAGAGATAATCTGCCACTACATTGAGCTTGCCTGGTCTGTGACGGATGATGAATCTGAAAGGCTGCAGTGAAAGGTACCAGCGTGTCAGTCGGCTGTTATGGTCCTTCATGGAATGGATCCAGGTGAGCGCTCGATGATCAGTTTCCAGCTCAAACTCTCTTCCAAGTAAATAATACCTGAGTTTCTCCAGTGCCCACTTAATAGCCAAGGCCTCCTTCTCCACCGTTGAGTAGTTGGTCTCCCGTGGCAGCAGCTTGCGGCTTAGGTATAGGACCGGATGCTCATCTCCAGGGTCCCCTTGGGCCAGCACTGCTCCCAGGCCGCTTTTGGAGGCATCCACCTGGACCAGAAATCTCTTCCTGAAGTCTGGGCTCCTGAGAACTGGGGTCGTACACAGGCAGGTTTTCAGCCCTTTGAAGGCTTGTTCACATTCCGCTGTCCATATGACAGGATTCCGTTGGTCCTTGCTGGTCAACGCAGTAAGAGGGGCCGCAATAGTTGCAAACTGGGGCACAAATCTTCGGTACCAGCCAACCAGCCCCAGGAAAGACCGGACTTCCTTTTTGGTGCGAGGCCGAGGGCAGTTCTGGATAGCTTCCACTTTATCCAACTGCGGGCGCACCTCACCTCTGCCCACTTGGTAGCCAAGGTAGCGGGTCTCCTGCCGTGCCCACTCACATTTAGAGGGGTTGAGGGTCAACCCTGCCTTATGGATTCTTCCCAGGACTTCGGACAGATGCTGCAGATGCTCCTCCCAGGTGTTGCTGAAGATCACTACATCATCCAGGTAGGCGGCACTAAAGGGGTCACACCCCTGTAGTAATTTGTCCATCAGCCGTTGAAAGGTGGCCGGTGCCCCATGTAGGCCAAATGGCATCACCGTGAACTGGAACAGGCCGGCAGGTGTCCTGAAGGCGGTGTACGGTCGAGAAGACTCCTCCATTGGCACTTGCCAGTAACCTTTGCACAGATCCAAGGTGGTGATGTACCTGGCCGCTCCGATCTTCTCCAGCAAGTCCTCGATTCGAGGCATGGGGTAGGCATCAAACTCTGAAATGGAATTAAGCTTCCGGAAATCAATGCAGATGGGTAGGGAGCCATCTTTCTTGAAGATGATGACCACCGGGCTACACCACTCTGAGCAGGACGGCTCTATCACCCCAAGCTCCAGCATCTTCTCCACCTCCTGTCGCAGTTTATCCACTAAGTGTTGTGGAACCCGGTATGGACGTTGGCGGATGGGATGTCCATCCTTTAGGCGCCACCTAATACATTGAAAGTTAAGAAAGTTTGGTTATCCTCCAAAGACATACCTCTAAAATCTCTGTCCAAGAAACTGGCTCCACATTACATGCATATGAAATACAGACAGTAATGATGCCAGGTTAAACTTGTCTTGTTTAGTCATTTAAGCCTTCCAGCCGACCCCCCACCACCTGTTGCGATTATGGTCATATAGCATACACCCTCAGACCTTCAATACCTTGAGGAGTGGGAAGGACATGATCAGAGGAGTGGTTCTGGATTCCTCAGTTGTTCATCTTGGATCCATCCATCATCACTAAGTCCATCACTTATTGGATGAGTGAATCTGGGTGGCTGTTGACTCTTGTTGTTGGTCCTCTGTTCCTCTGTGCTAACCTGTGTCTGTGTCTCCTTATCTCCGGCTTAACCCCATCTGGCTCAAGAACATATTACTAACCTGTACAATTTACCTGAATCCTTGGAACTGATCTGAACTTTGAATCCCTCACCTGTAGTCTGATTCCTCCTCCTACGCTCTCAACAACGACCCCTCCCCAAAACAAACTCATTCAAGTGAGTACCGTATTTTCACGACCATAAGACGCACTGTACTAAAAGGCGCAGTCTCAGTTATGTGTGCCATTACTGTATTTAACACACACATAAGGCGCACTGGATCATAGGGCGCATACAAGTACCGTATGCGTATTTAAAAATAAAGCGG
>NW_024582392.1:960303-981137 GCF_018398535.1 Haplochromis burtoni
ATCTAAGACTTTTAAGTGCGCCTTATGGTCGTGAAAATACGGTAAAAGTTTCTCAACACATTTTTGGTCACCAGAAGAGAAACATCTGGAACTGTTGGATTAACTCCCCTCTGCTGTTCTCCTCTCCTGTACCGGCATCTGTTCACAACAAATTGTGGTTGTGAATAATGAAGACTCTGAATCTTATAAAGCAGTCTCCATTGTGTCTGTATTTGAATGGGAGTGATATTAGATGCCTTCAGTTAGATAACCAGATCCTGCTTCAGCTGGACTTTGTGTGGCAGCATATAGTCATGTGATTAAAAAAGTGGTTAAAGAAGTGCTTTAAGAACAATACAAAAATATAATTCTGATTATTTCAGTTCTCTTTTGTTTAAAAGATGTTAAAATATGATTGTATAATTCTATATTTATAAAAAATAAAAACAATATTAAGGAGTTCACAGATGCTTCAAAAACACTATGTGTTCATATTTTAAATTACCACCAGAGGGAGGCTCATACCTGTACTGTCCTTGCTCTGGTGTCACCCTGTAAACACACTTGAACCTTATATATATTACTATTCGTCTACACTTTTTATGCTGAATTATTCTCTCATAGAGACCTGCGTGTAATACTAACTGCTAATTAAACTGCTAAACCAGACCATAGGACATTCACTGTTGGTTTGCTGTATGAAGATTTTAAAACATAATGTTTAGCAGCACTTTTTATTATGGCATATGACTAGCATTTGACTAATTTCATAAAAGGACATTTAATTGCAATTTTATGCCCTGATTTCACAGAAATTTCAATTTAATTGCATTTGCAATTTAATTTTGGAAGAATTACAGCCTTAGCTGTACAGTAGATCAAATTATAAAGTGCTGCTGGTTAATTAATTTGAAAGCAAAACATATCCACCGTGATATATTTTATATTTTCTTAGTACTTTTCAAGTCATAGAATAAAACACTTCTTGTGAACAAGCAGTTTAATCAGTTTTATTTTCATAGTGCCAAGTCATAGAAACGGTCACCCCCAAAGTGCTTTATATTGTAAGGTAAACACTCTACATCAATACAGACAAAACTCTAGCAATCAGACGATGCACTACATGCATGCATTTGTCAAAAAGAAGAAACCTCAAGTAGAATCATGCAGCATAACTAAGGGAGGATTCAGGGTCATCTAATCCAGCCCAAACTATGCTTTGGCAACAAGGAAAATTTTAAGCCTAATTTTAAAGGCAGAGATGGTGTCTGTCTCCCAAATCTAAACTGGGAGCCGTTCTACAGATGAGGGGCCTGAAAACTGAAGGCTTTGCCTCTAAATCTACTTTTATATACCCTAGAAACCACCACTTTATGGATACATAAACCTTGGAATCATATATGCATAGAAATGAAAATGTATACTGTACCTTCTAATAATAGTTCCTAATGGTCACATTATAACGTAAACAGAAAAGGCATGTTGCAGAAGTAATCAAATGGATGCTTGCTTGTGCAACACTTCTTTACACTTACTTGCTGGTGGCTGTAGCTCAGGAGGTAGAACAGGTCATCTACTGATCGAAAGGTTAGTGGTTCAGCCCAGTCTGCATCCAAAGTATCCTGGGCAAGATACTAACCCCAAGATGATCTCTAATGTATCCATTGGAGTGTGAATGTTAGCTTAAGAAAGCACTGAAAAAGCATAGAAGAAAGTGAATGTGGCATGTTGCATTAAAACTAAGTAGCCGCCGCCATTGTTGGAAACTGGAATTGGCTGGGCCGTGCTATGAATTCTGGGATAGGTTGAGCCGTGAGGAATACACCCGGCCCATTCTTCAAATCTGGGGAAAAGGATGACACATTTGTCGGCCGCATTTAGAGGAGTCTTCGAATTTGGACAGCCTTTGTCACGTCGCGGTCACATAATCGGTCTACAAATGCGCCCCCGAAGTGTAAAGTGTAAAGTGTGTGTGTTAGTCCCCATGTTAGTCCCCGTGTTAGTCCCCATAGGGAAATAGTTCCTCTGCATTTAACCCATTCACCCAGTGAAGCAGTGAAGGATGTGGCCCCTGATTTGGACACAGCTATGATACACCAAAAGCTGCTTCTTCTTCTTCTTCTTTTTTGGCGTTTAATGGCAGCTGGCATCCTTGTAGATACATTGCTGCCATCTTCTGTTTCAGTCCGTTATTACACTCTACTACTTATTCCTGTGTCTTTCAGGATCTTACAAAGCATCAAACGACGCGTTGACTATTAAATTTGTTGTCGACGATTTTGATAGTCAACGTAATTGTGATCCACCTAATCGTGGCAGCCCCGTTGAGGAATTGGTTTCCCTCTCCCGCAGAATTGATAATCGTCCGTGAGAGAGGGAAGCTGAACAATGGTCCAGGCTTCAAAGACCTGTGTTGCGTCCCGAGTTCCGCACTGCACCGCCTATGCTCCCATCTGTGCCCGCAGCTAGGGGCGCCCGCTTGGCATCCCCCCCTACTCCAGAACCCATCGGTAGGTGGTCGGTGAACGGTGTTCCCTTGCCAGAGGAAAGGGAACACCGTTTTCGGGCTGTGGACTGCTCGTACTGCGGGAAGCCAGGACACTGCATCGCGGGCTGCCCGGTTTGCCTAAACGAACCAGCCCACTGGTAGGCCCAGGAATACAGGTGGGGAGTGCTATAAGTTCAGTGAGACCCCGATTGATATTAACTGTTGCCATAGTGACCACCAATAAGACCTTCAATGGACTCCGGAGTGGAGCAAAATTTAATGGACGTTAAGCTAGCAAGAGAGTTAAAATTGCCACTCACTGTTAGGATACCTGGGTCGTTGAGTTTTGAGTTTATTATATTATTTATCATTTCTAGTCTTTGGTTTCTTTGTTAGAGTTCTGTCTTATGGTTTACGTCTCTGTTCCCTCTGTTGCAGTGCCTGCCTGTGAGTCTGTGTCTGTAAGTTCAGTCTGTGTTATGTTTCCTGTTTTACTTTGAAAGTCCGTGTCTCATGTTAATGTGTCTGGTTGTGCTTCCTTTGTCTCGTTAGGCCTGAGTTGATACCAGCGGTGTTTCCCATTCCCTGATTGCACCCTCTGTGGATTTAAGCCCTGTGTTTCTCTGTGTCCATGTCATGATCTACCCTTATCCACCCTCATTCATGCTGTGTGTTCTGTCTGCCTGCGTGTGTAAGTTTATTTTGCATTTTTGGGTTTTTGTTACGTTTTGTCATCCAGCAATAAAAGCTCAGTTTTGGAGTGCACTTTTGCCTGTCCTGAGTCTGCACTTTGGGTCCTTTTCCTGCCTGCACACAGCCTTCACATAACACTCACGCCGTTAGAACCTCTTCCATTCCTCATCAGACTGCACCAGTAAAAATTAATCACCTCCGTAAACCATAATGAATTAATTCCCTTCTTCACTCTTCCCTCTCCTGACACCCCACTTATTCTTGGTTATCTGTGGTTACAGAAACATAATCATCACATTGATTGGGCCGCTGCAGGTCTCTTCTTTGTGGGGAAAAAGTCGCTGCATGCAACCTTGTATTGATTACCATAAAGAACAAATACCCACTGCCTAATCAATTCTGTTTTTGAGTCTCTTCATGTGCCTACCACTCTTACTAAGTTGTATCTACGGAACACCTATCACCTTGTTCAGATACATGAGGGGGATGAGTGGAAGACCGCCTATAAAACTCCACTGAGGCACTTTAAGTATATGGTCCTGCTGTTTGGCTTAACTAACTCCCCTGCGGTTTTCCAAAACCTTGGTCAATGATGTGCTTCGGGATTTTTTTGAATGACCAAGAAGACCAAGAAGCGACACGCACACTATGCGAACCTCTGCTGCAGCCCAGCCCCTGAATATCGGCCTGGGCAGAAGGTCTAGTTAGATGCTAAGAACATTCTGCTGCTCGTACATCCAACGTTCCATGTCTCGCAAGTTAAACCGGTCACCACAACCCTTTGTCAAGTCCAGCATTTGAAGACCTCTCCTGCCAGTCCTCCTGCCTGTTTTGCGTGCAAGGGAACTCCCTGAGCCTCCATTTCTCCCTCCTCAGACTTTCTCACATGGACACCTTCCCCTCCGAGCCCCACGGTCTGACTCTGATTGTAACCAATATTCTAACTCATGTTTAGTTTGTTAACTCACCACTTTCCTGCACTCAGGTAATTATTCCCCTTTCTGTTGCAGCTTGCCACGGTCCTGATCACAGCTTCCCAGGGCATTTCAGTTTCTGGTTTCCTCGGCTTGAGTTATATTATTATTCCCTTTGTTGTTCCTGTTCATTTTTGTTAAAGAAATACATTTGTATATAATTCCTGTGAATTTTGTATTGAGTCTGCTTTTGAGTCATCACTGTGTGTGAACCAAGGATCATGACACAGACTAAGATTTCCACTTTCACATTCAAAACCGTAACTGAAGGGAAATTTTTACCTTTCTTTTCAGCCATAAAACTGCCCACCCACACATTCAGTACAGCTAACCTGCACCTGCCCTTTGTCTGCTAAATTCACTCACTTGTCTCTCTTCCTGTTAGAGTTATATACATTAATACTGACTGCTAACCTTTTACAAAATAACATGTGGATATAGACTGTGGGTTTACACCATAAAGAATTTCAAACAACATTTTTAGCAGAGCACCTATTTTTAGAAATCCCCTTTTCTTGAATTTTAACCAAAAGGGTATATCATTTTTGTTTTTGGCACTTCCTTTTTTATGCACAAACAAGGAAACAGCCTACATAGAGATTATACGCATGTGTGAATCTGTGCATGAGGCGTTACTCTGAGATGTCAAATAGGATTTTGAGATGACTGAAATGTGTCAAACAGGAAGTTTTCTTTCAACAAATAGGTCATACCTTCTCTGCCCCCTCAAAAACCACCTCTGCCACTGAAGAGTTTTAATGTATTGGGTTTTTAGGAAACAGAATGAATACAACTCAGTGGTTTCGTTCAGTCTATGAGTATAGAACTCTGCCTGCTATTTACACCTCTGTGTTCATCATTGGTCTTGGAGCTAATGTATGGGGACTAAAGTCTGTGCTTCAGAAATGGAAAATTCTTGGACACATTAATGTGTTTCTTCTGAACCTTGGAATTGCCAATTTTTTGTTCCTGCCAACACTCCCATTTTTGTCAGCGTACTACTTTATGAAGAGTAAATGGATATTTGGAAATGCCTTCTGCAAGATCACAAGATTCTGCTTCAACTTGAATTTATACGGCAGCATTGGATTCCTCACCTGTATAAGTGTGTACAGGTACCTGGCTATTGTCCATCCAATGAAAGTGATGGGAAGAATAACTGTGACTCACTCTGTGGCTATCTCAGTCATGGTTTGGCTGTTGGTGAGTGTTCAAAGTTTTCCAGATATGTTCTTCCCCAAAAACGAACCAAATAGAACTGAAAAATGCTACCATACCACCTCTAAAGAGTATGTGGAGGATTACCTGAAATACAGTGTGGGCTGGACATTCACTGGGTTTGTTATCCCACTCCTTATCTTACTTGGCTGCTATGGACATGTGACTCTTGTTCTCTGCCGCATTAATACCATTGATAAGGTGGTGAAACAAAGAAGCTTAAAGTTGATGTTCATTTTGATTTTGCTCTTCTCGGTCTGTTACATCCCCTATCATATTTTTAAGAACCTCAGCCTTTATTCAAGAGTACTTTATTCAACCAACAAGAAGTATCCATCATGGGATAAGACAGTCTTCTGTGCTCATCAGATCAGTCGTGGTCTTGTGTGTCTGAATAGTGTTTTGAACCCCCTGGTTTACCTCCATGTCATGGATATTCCTGCTCAAATCAGACAGATGCTTCAGCATTTTCGTCAGATCTTTGTGTCAGAGTTCAGCAGTGTACCAGTGGCACAAAATGCAGATGTTTAACAGGAGTTTAACACGAATGATTCACATGAGTTTGTTTATTATACTGTGCTTCATCCAGTTAATTATTGTTCTCTTTTCCTGCAACAACAGTTTGGGCACAAGTTACTATATAAATATATATAAATACTTTTATCTCTTTTTGTTCTGTTGTCTTGTATATTGTGAATAACTGAAAGCCAGTGGAACACATTTTCTCTTTTGGTTTAAAACACATTGTCTTTATTTTGTATGCATGATTGTAATTGCTCTGAATAAGCCTCACTCATTTTGACGGAGTCAGTATCAACAACCAGTTGCTAATGATATTATTTTTCTAAAGTAAATGTAATTTAGTCTTTGAAATTTGTATTATTTAAACACCTTACACTGAGAACTTTTACTTTAAGAATAGATCAGGAGAGAACACTGGCATACTACTAAAATTGGTTTCATATTTACTGTATTTTTAATTGCTGATCACAGGCCGCTTCTGTGCTTTTATCAAATGTTTTTTATAGCTGTTGCTGAGTGCGTGCGGTACAAGCCACAGAAAAGCAGCAGTCATTGCACAACTGTGACACTGACACCTTCAAAAACTGACTGCATTGTACATTACATTGTTTTTCATTCTTTAAACACTGCATTCTTTTCATTATGTGTTGGAATTAGTGGTCACATATCTGTGTTTAGAACATGTTAAACATGTTCAAAATAAATGGATAATTTAGATAAACCTGCACTTGTTATGCCCTGTTGTGTTGGAGTAATGAAATGATTGTTACTGTCAGGGTGGGGGAACGTAATGCTCTGCGGGGTTTCTGTCCGTTTGATTTTAACACTTCAAAGCAAGCGTGGCATCATGAAAATTTTAATCCCTTTCTTTACATTTACATTTGTGTGATTAGTAATCCTCCTCACAATGCTTGCTGTCATTACAGATGATGTAGCGACTGCTGATATAGATACATTTATTGTACTTTTGTGGGTGTTTGGGTGTGACAAACCCACAGACCAATAGTTAGTTCCACTTGTAATAATAATGCACAGCACAGTTTTAAGAAGAACTCTAACAGGCAGTTTTGCTTAATCCCTAATTACTAGTTTGGTTAACCATGAACATGGTACTCTATTGCATATTTGCTCTGGCAAGACATAAAAAAAAGTGTTGAAAAGCATGAAAGTGTTTGAACTTTTGAAATTACAACCCAGAAAGGTATAGAAGAGCGATGTTTCCATCAAATAACGGGCTCTTTTAACTTCCCCATTTCTTACTTTTATCAGCTAAGCATGCAGGCTTTAACACTTTAAAAAGGGAAATTGCTTCATTGCTGCCTGCAGCATGAAAACATGCAGAGCTTTCTGCTTGTTTGTGTGCAGCAACAAATGGCCTTGATCAAGGCCACAAGCCAAAACGCGTTGGTTACTTAATAAAGTTGTTCCCTGTTACTTTAGGTGTGGCTGGAGTCTTCACATCATCAGATTGTTTGTGTGCAGCACATGAAAAAATGGCAACATGTATGCACTGCAAACAAAAAACATGTGCCCGATTTATTACTGAGAAGTGAGACTATGTGGTCAGCAGTGTAAACTGAAACATTCATTTAACAGATGGGCAGGATGTGCCCTGGCCTCATTCTAGGAAACGATGTATAGGTACGTCAGTAAAGAAAAAACTTTACTTTAATGTTGAGCTGATCTTATTTGCTGGCAGGTTTTAGACTATTAAATGCAAATTTTGCAAGTAAATATTTAATTGTTTTGCCTCTGGTGAAAATAAATACTGAAAAACATATTCTCTAAATATGCCGAAAACAAATAAAATGTTTTGCAGATGACTCCTAACCACAAAAAATTATTTTAATTCATAAAGCCAACTCATATGTGAAGAAACTGTCCTGTTATGACTCCCTTATCACTTGAGCTGCACTTTATCTCAGTTTAACACTAAACCACATGTCGATCAATAGCGTATCGGCTGTATCCTAGATGTAGTTGAGCATAATGAAGTGTGCAGTTGTGGAAAAATGCAGCTGTGATCAAAATATGTTAATATGAACTGATAGTTTGTGATGCACTACAATTGCTCATGAATGTTCAGTAGAAAGCGCACACTAGTGATGGTAAATTTGATTCTGTGTTTTTCACAGTGATCATTTCACCATAGTTTTTCACGGTGTTTGCTGGTGAAAAGAAGATTAAAATACTGGCTAAACATCAGTTGGAGCATGGCCCTTTATTCTACTTCGAACATGAAAAACCTTCAGGAGCAGTTACAATTATGGTAAATGGCCTGTATTTAGCTTTACTAGTCCCTAAGGCGCTTTACATATCCAGTCATCCACCCATTCACACACTGGTGATGGCAGCTACATTGTAGCCACAGCCACCCTGGGGCGCACTGACAGAGGCGAGGCTGCCGGACACTGGCGCCACCGGGCCCTCTGACCACCACCAGTAGGCAACGGGTGAAGTGTCTTGCCCAAGGACACAACGACCGAGACTGTCCGAGCCGGGGCTCGAACCGGCAACCTTCCGATTACAAGGCGAACTCCCAACTCTTGAGCCACGATCGCCCCACTATATAAAGTCAGAGGCGTCATGGTGTAATTATATTATCTGTAAAGAGGCAACATCTCCAAAATTTCGGGAGTAGTTAGTCATTATAAGAAGTGTTTGTGAATGTGATGGCATGCCACACATGGTAAGCTCCACACCTCACCACCCGTTGATTCACTTTAGTTTAATTTACAGTCACTACTTTAAAATATTCTATTTATTGTTCAATATCGTTTCTTTATTAAATGTATTCATTTTTCCATCACACCTTCCAATGTTTATATGGCGTGCACACATATTAACCTTGCAAGGTCAAAGTTCTGTTTTATGTTATATTAATACATCTTTCTTTGTTTGAGTTACCTGGGGGTTGGCTTCTCCTCCTGTCTGGCAAAAGGTGTGGCAAAGGGCTGGGAGACCTGAAGTACCACTGACAGCCTAATTGGATTGCACCACATGCTTCATTGCCTGGGGGGTGTTTCATGTTTGTTTAATTGTTTTGTATTAGTTGGTTATATGGCAGCCATCTTGTTTTCCCCCGTGTGTGTCATTTGGTTTAGCTAAACCAGTATTTAAGTTCCCCTGTGTCATTTCAGCAGGTCAGTTTATCATATGTTTGTTTGAGGTTTTGTTAATTATTATCTTGAGTTTAGTCTATTGAGTTGACCTCTTTTATTGGTCTGCCTGTTTAAGTTTTGGCTTTGTTAAATATGTTTTCATATTTTTGGGTCAATAAAACCCCTTTTTTGAATTAAAACCACCTGTGTCCTTTATGCTTTACTGCTTGGTCCCTGACAGTGAACTAAAAATCAAGAATGTGGGATACTGTTGGTACGTGATTTGGAGAGCCCAGCACGTGCTCCCGACGCAGGGTAAACAAATTCTGCTGGGGAGACCTACCTTGGTACTTGTGTAGGTGAAGCCAAAGCCAAGATATGCCTCATCATATTTTCTAATCTTTGGCTTGGAAGAAAGTTAGTTTGGAAACTGGCGATGCTTCATCTTCTGCTTTGTGTAGCAGCTCCGTCAAAAACCTGTCCATTATGCTAGCAGCATCCAAGTTTTCTTTTTTCATTTTTTATTCATACCCTGAGTCCTGCATCTGGGTAAACATTGGAAAATACCAATAAGCCAAATGATCAGATTTAGAAAAGAAAAGGCATAAATATGTCAAATCTTAATACACAAAACACAAAAAGTCAATTTAAAATACAAAAACATGTTCCATATTCTAAAATAATGTAAACAAATGGACATAACAGGCTTAAACAAAATCATGCACATACATACTGCTCAACAAATACCAAATAGACGTACAAATTATAACTAACTTTGTTCCGTCATTCCACTCGTCCATCCATCCACTCACCCACCCATCCATCAATCCATCCAGCCCGCAACGTGGACCAAACCCCTGCAGTGGTAGTACAGGAACCAAATGGCTTGCGGCAACAGGCCATTTGGTTGCTCTGGAAGCACCACCAGTGTTGCATTATGAGGGGTCTGGTTAAAAACCCTTGTCCGATTCCACAAAACACATGTAGACTGGTTGGAGAAAATTCGGGACACCCTTGAATATCCTTAAGAGCATAAAGACCTGGTTCAGTGTTCCACAACAAGGACGAAACCTGTAGGTGCTCTGTATCTGAGATTACACTAACACTATACTACTACTACTAGTAGTATAGGGTTCCCACTCTGGCCTCTCATGTACAGACTGCACCCAAAACCTAGGGTATTTCCTGTGGGCTGAGCACTCACAAGCATGTAAACACCTCACGGTATCCCATGTAAATTTTGGATTGAATTATTAAAATCGATATAAATATTCCAGTTTTGTTGAAAAGTAGTTGAGTAATTGTTTGCTTAAAGTATAACCATTTTCAACAACAGGAGAATTGTTCGTCTGAAGGTCAAGAACTCATTGAACCTTAATCTATTTAATTCAATAATGTGTCTCTTCTGCAGAAATGGGGTCATGTCCAGCCTTGGCATTTTTTGTACTGTTTTCAGCAGCTCTGACTTCCTTGAGATCCGGCGCAAAAGTTCACTATGGACATTCGTTGAGTTTTACAGCCTTTTTAAAATGGTACATGAAAGCCATCAAACTGTGACAAAGCTTGTTCGCAGGATTTTTGAGAATAAGACATTGATTAAAGAGCTGAATGAAACTGGATATGATCTTTTTCTTACTCATCTTGCATTTCCAGGTGTACTGCTACTCGCAAATTATCTTCGAGTTCCCTTGGTTTACAATGTACGCTGGTTTTTCAGTGGAGAGGCGCACTATGCTATTGCTCCTACTCCATTGTCCTATGTTCCTGTATTGTTCTCCTGTAACTCTGACAAAATGGACTTTTTCCAAAGAATCAGAAATATATTTTATCACAACATAATGGCTTACATTCACTACTATGCTGCCAGTCCATGTTACCAACCTCTATGCGATCATTATTTGGAAAAGGTGTAAAGCTTATGTCTCTAGTCCAAAAGGCTGACCTCTGACTCATGCGTGTCGACTTTACATTTGAGTTCCCTCGTCCCACCATGCCCAACGTCGTTTACATCGGAGGCTTTCAAGGTAAGCCTTCAAAGCCTCTCCCATCAGAGTTTGAGGAATTCGTCCAGAGTTCTGGTAAACATGTGATAGTCGTGACATTGGGCACCCTGCTGAGTGACCTTGGACCTGAGTTAACAAAGAGATTTGCCTCAACATTTGCCAGCCTCCCTCAGAAGGTTGTGTGGAGACATGTTGGGAAAAGACCAGCCACTCTGGGAAACAACACCATGCTGGTTGAATGGCTGCCTCAGAATGATCTACTAGGCCACCCTAAAACCAAGGTTTTTGTCACACATGGAGGCACCAATGGCCTGTACGAAGCCATCTACCATGGCTTGCCAGTTCTGGGCATTCCTCTCATTTTTGACCAGCAGGACAACTTGTTACATATGAAGGCCCGGGGAGTGGCTGAAATAGTTGACGTGACAAAATTGGATGTTGACTTTTCCGGATAGAGTATGTCATGAGGCACAAGGGTGCAGCACATCTACGCAGTGAGTCATATAAGCTGCCTTGGTATGCCTATCATTGCCTAGATGTGATGGCAGTCCTTGTAGTATTTGGTTTGCTGATCATTACCTTCGTTTGGGCTTCTTGTTAATGTCTAATTACATTTTTGTTGAAGACAAAGAAGTCCAAGCATGAATAGATGTGATAATAAACTTTATCATGTGAAAACAATTAAAAGCTACAAAGAAACTAAAAAGCAGTTTTTCATGTTAATTTTATTTTCTTGTTTTCTTTTTGTTTTTGTTTGGGGTTTATTTTCAGAGTGGCCAATATTTTTCTACCATACTTTCAAAGAACAGAACCAGCAGGTGGAGCGGAGTTCGGCTGTTTTTTGCTAAAAATTCAAAAGTCAAATCCCAGATAACAATAAACGTTTGATCCTGCTGAGACCCACATCTACAGTTTTCTATGGCCATAATTGTCCTCGACTGACATCATTGACTCTGGGAAATCTGGTAAATGTTGCTACTCTCCTGTTGCTTAAAAAATTTAAGGTCAGATGTTAGATGCCAGGTATCATCAGGCCCATACAATACTACCAGCAACTCAGGTCAATTTGAGCTTTCAGGCAGTGTTTGGATCAAAAAAATATAACTTGATAAGTTATTCCAATAACCACCTGAGTTATGTCAAAAGTAGCCCAAATTAAGCCCATATGTTTGCCATTTCAGAGCTCTGGGAAGATAGCAACACTGAAAAGAAGTGCAGCAGAACAATAAAAATCCTTCACATGTAAAAAACAAAACAAAAAATAAAACGAGTTAAGCAAGCAAATTTAAAAGATAATACAAAACTCAGCACATGTATTACCAACAGTTTGTTTCTAAAAAACCTTCATAGCTTATAGCCTCACCTCCTGGTTAAAGTGTCATCCATTTGTTGTGCGTACATATTGAGCAGAAGAATCTAACTCTTTGGACATGGTCATAAGGTCATGAGGCCAGTGTAGCTGAAAAGGGGAAAACAACCATTGTGAGCACGTGTGCATTTTTGACAACTAGCTGCTGTCTCTGGGGACAGATACGTCGTCATGTGCTCTTCTGCGTCTCTCATTTTCTCAAAAGGCCTGACTGGAGCTGCCACACTCTCTGAAAAGAGAAAAGTGTCCATTTGTTTTTGAGACACACTTGGCTTCTTAGTGTAAAAACAATGGAGTCACAGATAAATATTGCAAAAGTGGCAGAGTCTGATAACATTAGATAAGAAAAAATGTACAGAAACCAGTGGCGTCAGTGGATCATTTCGTAGGCTTTGTCACGTGTTTTCACTTCCACTTCCTGGGTTGTTTTTTTTTATTTAATTTGATTTGTCGTTGCTGTAAGTAACTCACTTAATACAATCTCACCTGTTATGATTTGAAGTTCATTCTATACTATCTCACCTGACAAGCTAGGTAAAATAAGAGGAGAACAGAAGCAACAACAGAGGGATACTTGATTGCTCTCCTGAACACCTCGTGTTAGTATTCAAACATAAAGGTGTTTATGAGAAACTCTGCTACTTTCTTACATCTGTGTATCGATTTTTGTGGTTTAGAAGTGGAGGATCAACAGTTTGTGTGTGCTCACTTTTCACGTTTTTATGCACAGCTTTTTTTCCACAAAGCTACAGACATCTAATCCACAGCTTCGTACAGCAGATCTAGGTCATGATTTTGTTAGATCCTGTGTATACTTTGCAGTTGGGTGCGGTAATAACGGAAACGACAGAGCTGTGTGCCCAGCAGATATTTAAATCTGAACATGAAAATGTACTGTAAATTTATATAGAGAAACTGACTGTCACACGCTTCTTAAAACATTTGCATGCACATCTTGTTGTTCATGCTGTAAATATAAGAGCAAAACTACATGCTTAAATAATGCAGACCTGATACATAAGGATTTGATGCTTGTGCAAGAGCTTTAACTTATAGCCAACTTGTGCTGGTCATTAATTAATAATTAGAGGAAATAACAAGGTAAACATGGCAAAAGCAAGGCATGCAGTGTAGCATAACACCCATATACATCCTTACTAGACATTTTAACAAACTCTGACCATGTAGTTCATTATTCTGAATTGCATTAAGTCCAAACACAATAAACACCTAAATCAGGACAACATAACCACAATGATTAAAACAGGAGAAGGTTATTTTAATGTGACACTTAATGCTCACTCACTAACACACTCACTAACAGTTAGTGAGTGTGTTAATAGATGTTTCATAAAAATTATTTTCGTATTTTAATTCATGGTTAATTCAGGCACCTATTAGATGTTAGGTAAGTATTTTGTGAAAATGAATGTTCCTCAAGACTTGAGGAAGTCTCAGTTTTCTGCACAACAGAAAAAGGACATAAAATTAACAGACAAAGCACAAAGACAACTTACAAACACAAATATTTATAGCCAGATGCAAACAAACCCACCTGAGGTTTGCAGAATACCGAAATGTAAGTAGGACCATAGCCTAAGTTTCTAAAAGAGATTTAAGTGCCTGTTGTTTTTAATAAACACTACATTTCTAAAAATATCTGCATGTCTGTATTAACATGCCGGTCAAAACTGATCAGTGAAACCAGGGGGAGGGCCAGCTTGTCTTGTTCAACCGTTCACACTCTAATGGATGATAGAATGATGAAGGGGCCAGGGAATGAACCACCAACCTTCCCATTAACAGATGCTCTACCTGCTCAAATACAGCCACCCCAACCCCTCTGTAAACCACTCCAGTGTCAGCTGGAGTTTGAAGTCAAGGCACATTATCTTCAAAATGCAGAGATGAGAAACCACCAAACCCATCACCCTCTGTAATTTTAGCTTAGAAATTCTAATTAGTCTCTATTACTGAAGGGTCTTTAATTTACCATATGAAATGCCCTGAGGTAAGTGTTGTTGAGGTTTGGTGCTATGAAAATATAAATTGTATTGATCTGATAATAAAATACTATGAACAGAATCAGTGTTCATAGTATCCTTGGTTCACCAACAATGTGAACCAAGGTTACACTGTTGTATAGGGAGTAGATAGCCCCTCAAAAGCAGGCCTGATACCACATACCCCCTCAAGCCCTCACTTCCCTCCCTTACATCTCCAGAGACTCACATCTTAGGTGTCAACGTGCCAGTTTTTGCAACATTCTAGTGATTCAACTTCTACATGCCAAATATCATTGGGAAAGATGCTAACCCCAAGTTGCTTTCCAGTGCATCTATCAGAGTATGAAGGGACACAGATGCTCTTAAAAGGAACAAGAAGGAAAGTGAAGCTATTTATAATCACAGTCCTACTTCTGATAAGTAGCCCAGTATAAATATAACTACTTACGGGATTACTGCAAAACACCAACGTAATGACACATGGGGAAGTGAAACTAAATACAAGTGACAAATAACACATAAAATAAAACAAGAAGTAACTAACAAATGGGATAATATCAAAGGATAGATGCACACTTAAACAAAACATTTTTTTAAAATAGGGACTAGAAAATTCGAACAAGAAACTTAAGATAATGCAAATATATTTGATGTTCCAGTTATTGTGCAAATGGACAGTTGTTTGCTAAGGTTAACTATTATCATTTTGGAAGAAGTCCATATTAGAGATCCTGTATTCAATTCAATTCAATGCACTTTTATTTAAACCACCCGCAACAATAGTCGCCTCAAGGCACTTTATATTGGAAGTTAAAGACCCTAACAATAACAAAGAGAAATTTCCAAACGCCAACAATCATGTGACCAACTAAGTATGGATACTGTTCTTCTGAAGCCCCAAAACTCTTTGAATTTAAAATATTTGTTGATTCAAGAATGTGTCTGTTTTGCAGAGATGGAGCCATATCCAGCCTTGACTTTCTTACTGTCGTTTTTAGCTATGACTTCCTCATGTGATGGTAGAAAAGTGCTAATATTTCCACTAGATGGAAGCCACTGGCTTCACATGAAAATCCTTGTGGAGGCTCATTAGTACTATTGTAATAATGAATTACGATAGCCCAGCCTGGAAGTAATAAATGCATGAACTAGTTTTTCAGCGTCACTCTGACACAGGATATTTCTAATTTTAGAGATGTTGCGCAAATGGAAAAAAGAAGTCATACATATTGGTTTAATGTGTGCATTGAAGGACATGTCCTGGTCAAAAATTTCTCCAAGGTTCCTCACAGATAAGAAAAAAATGTACAGAAATCAGTGGCCTGAGTGGATCATTTCTTAGGTTTTGTTACGTGTTTTATTTTTTACTTTCCCTTCATGTTTTTTTTTCTTTTTTCATTTAATTTGATTTGTCGTTGCTGTAAGTAACTCATTAAATGGGATTTCACCTCATATGATTGGAAGTTCATTCTATACTATCTCAGCTGACAGGCTAGGTAAAATAAGAGGAGAACAGAAGCAACAACAGGGGGAAACTTGATTGCTCTCTTGGACACCTCTTCTTAATATTCAAATATAACAATGTTTATGAGAAACTCTGCTACTTTCTTACGTCTGTGTATCGGTTCTTGTGGTTTAGACAAGTAGAGAGAGACTTAGGTTATCAAGCCGGGGGGATCAACAGTTTCTGTGTGCTCAGTTTTTTTTTCTACCAGACATCTAATCCACCGCATTTTACAGCAGATCTAGATAATGATTTTGTTACATCCTGTGTATACTTTGCAATTGGGTGCGGTAGTAACGGAAACGACAGTTAAAAATAATGTGATCATTTCTAAAGTACACAGAGCTGTGAGCCCAGCAGATATTTAAATCTGAACATCGAAATGTGCTGTAATTTTATGTAGAGAAATTGATTGTCACACGCTTCTTAAGGTTTTTCTAAAACATTTAAAGCTTGGCTATCAAGTTAGCCAAGACTCGAGGAAGTCTCAGCTTTCTTCACAGCAGAAAAATGACATGACATTGACAGACAAAGCACAAAGAGAAAATACAAACACAGAAAATATGAATATTTATAGCCAAATGCAAACAAACCCACCTGAGGTTTGCAGAATACCAAAATGTAGGTAGGACCATAGTCTACGTTTCTAAGAGAGATTTAAGTGCCTGTTGTTTTTAATAAACACTACATTTCTAAAAATATCTGCATGTGTGTATTAACATGCTGGTCAAAACTGATCAGTGAAACCAGAGGGAGGGCCAGCTTGCCTTGTTCACACTATTCACAGCCATTCACACTCTGATGGATGCATCAGAGAGTAACTTGGGGTTAGTATCTTGCCCAAGGACATTTGACAAGTAGACTGGAGGAGCCAGGGAATGAACCACCAACCTTCCCATTAACAGATGCTCTACCTGCTCAAATGCAGCCACCCCAACCCCTCTGTAAACCACTCCAGTGTCAGCTGGAGTTCGAAATTAAACTATATTATATTCAAAATGCAGAGATAAGAAACCACCAAACCCATCACCCTCTGTCACTCAGTTAGCTTAGAAATTCTAATTATTCTCTCTTACTGAAGGGTCTTTGGTTTACCATATGAAATGCCCTGAGGTAAGTGTTGCTGTCGTTTGGTTCTATGAAAATTTAAATTGTATTGAACTGATAATAAAATACTATGAACAGAATCAGTTACAAAGGCCAGCCTTAGCCTTATCCCACACACCTCGAAATATGCTCGAGAGTTGGACTAGATCTTTGTTCTCAGTCTGTGCTCATGCTAGAAGAAGGTCCTTGAAGTGATCTTTCCACAGCCAAGCTGCATCCTTAGTAAACCTTTCTGGGGGGGGGGGTTGTTTTTTAAACTACAACAACTAATATGAAGAGTATGAACATGAAGAAACTAGATTTTGTGTATTTGAATTTATTCTAAACAATAAAGTAGAAAATATATATATTTTTTTATTAATCCTTTATTTATCCAGGTAAAAATTCTCATTGAGATTAAAAATCTCATTTCCAAGAGAGACCTGGCATATCTTAAACTTTGTCAAAATAGTAAGTGTAACAATGACATTTAAGGAACACTGAAGACTCGTAATTAGTAGTGACTCATTGTTTCAAAAGGAGTAAAATTTTCCATGTAGTTAAAAAGGAAGTCAATGTGTTGCTGCATGACAGCTCTATTTTTACCCTGCTTTGCACTTTCCCTATATTCATATCAAATAGTATTCTGTGCTTTAAGTAAAAAAAACATTTATCTGCATATGTTACCTCTATTGTTACATCTCCAGAGACTCCAGAGATTTTAGGTGTCAAAGTGCCAGTTTTTGCAACACTCTAGTGATTGAACTACATGCCAAATATCTTTGGGCAAGATGCTAATCCCAAGTTGCTTTCTAATGCATCTATCAGAGTATGAAGTGACACAGATATTCTTACAAGGAACAAGAAGAAAAGTGAAGCTATATATACACACAGCGCTACTTCTGCTAAGTAGCGCTGTGTGTATAAATATCTCTACTTACGGGATTATTTGCATGCAAGTGCAAATAACCAATGTAATGACACATGGGGAAGTGAAACTAAATACAAATAGCACACAAAATAAAACAAGAAGTAACTAACAAATGCAAAGGATAGACGCACACCTAAACAAAACAATTTTAAACTAAGGACTAGAAAATTTGAACAAGAAACTCAAAAACTGCGGTGGATAGCATTTTAATGTTACTGTAACTGTTCCAATGTTCGAAATGGATTTTTTTAGTTATGAAATCTGTGAGATTAGCATCAATCAACTCCATTTTTTAACTTTCACACTATATGCTTAATGATGGTAAATAGTAAGGTCTTGCCAGGGACTTGGGTTTCCAGTGGTGAGGCAGTTTGAACTGAATGTCTGACAATCTCAGTGTTCAAATAGTTAAGATAGCTAATTAATTGAGAAGCAAGAATTAAGAACATGACACGAGCAAGCAAAGGTGCTACACTACTCGTAAGTTTCTGTTTCTATACGTTCTCGTGGTAGTGGTTGTTTTCAAATCACTCCCAATATAAAAAATGCAATGCATACTTGTTTAGATATACTGTCACAGCTGCTGTTTTTGGCATTTACCGAAAGCTATAGTAATCTTTGGAAGATTTTTTATTTACATGGGTAAAGGGAGCAAAGAGTGAACAGACTGAAAAGGTTTAGTCAGACATGTATAGTTATACATTTACTCATCGTTCAACCAGCAGGTCCTCAGTTCTGTTGCACAAGCAGCTCAGATATATAAATTTTCTTTGGCTTGGGCAGGTGGTCACACGGACTGAATGTGATTAGAGTTATGCATCATTCTAGTTCAGGTTAATCTTGTTAAACTGTGAGTTTTGAACATCTGAAAATGGTGGACTGCATAATTTGAATTGAAAATATTTGTTGATTCAATAATTTGTCTGTTTTGCAGAGATGGAGCCATGTCCAGCCTGGACTTTCTTACTGTCGTTTTTAGTTATGACTTTGTCATGTGATGGTGGAAAAGTGCTAGTATTTCCAGTAGATGGAAGCCACTGGCTTAACATGAAAATCCTTGTGGAGGCTGTTCATTCTCAATGTCATCAAATCACATTTCTGAATTCTCACTGTTCTCACCCAGTGCTGTGTGGAATTTTGAGATCTTATGGAACAATGCAGTATAAGGGAGGTACGCATGTTGTAATAGCATACTGATGTCATGGTCCTGGGTCTGTGACCCAGTATTTATGTATTTTGTGGTTTAATTGATATTCTTTGATTTAGTGTCATTCATGTTTGAGTGAAGAGCAAACTCAGTGACATGAGTTTGCTCTTCCTATAGTTGAATCATTTATATTTCTAGTTCTTAGGTTCATGTTCATCTACTCTGTTCCCTTTCATTGCCCATTGTGTCTCTCGCCCCCTCTGTGTCCCTCGTTTTCTCTGTCTCTTCAGTCTGTCTTGTTTCCATGTGTGTGTCTCCCCCAGTCTCAGTGTCAAGCAATTTTCTCTTAACCAAAGTCCAGCTGAGGCCTTAATTGTTATACAACAATTTTATTTTTCATTTTACCTCCACATTGGTATCAAAGTCCAGTCGAGGTAGTGAATTGGTAAAAAAAATTGAGGACAGTAAAAATAGGAAGTACTCACTGTATTTAAATATCTTAATCGAAGAGGATAATGAAAGCAACATCATGAAAATTCTATGGTATAACGTATTTTAAAGCTCTTTGGGATATTGTACTTCTTATAAAAACAGCAAATTGGGGTAAATGTACGTCTTTCACTGTAGTAGTTCTTTGTTTTTCTTTCTAATTTTCTTCCTTATGTTGCAAAACCAATAAAACTGGAAGTGGTAGAACGCTAAGGGAAAGTGAAGAAGTAGGAAGCATGGGTCTATTCATCAGAGTGCGACACCCTGTATCCAAAGAGGGTATTACAACTAAAAGAAAAAATAGTGCCAACTCGTCGGAGGATTGAGTTCATGTGCTATCTGGCTCAATCCAGTGGGAGGGTGATACTGCAGGTCACTCCCCAGTCCCTGGTGGGCGCAGGTGGGACTGAAAATAATAATAAAATGAATAAATAATATAGAACAAGAACACTAAATAAATGAATTAAACACAATTTTAAGAAAAACGATTTGAAGATATGTCTGTGAAGTTTCTCAGTCATCCAGGTTATCACAGTTTAAGGAGCTTGGAAAAAGAAGCGTCTGCAATTCTTTAAGCTACTTAAAGACGTTTCACCTCATTCATGGTAAAATGGTAAATGGCCTGTATATGTATAGCGCCTTACTAGTTCCTAAGGATCCCAAAGCGCTTTACATATTCAGTCATCCACCCATTCACACACACATTCAAACCATTGGTGATGGCAAGCTACACTGTAGCCACAGCCACCCTGGGGCGCACTGACATTCATTTGAGGATAGGATTTTTTTTAAGTCATTAATTGATTAACAAAAAGACCGGAGTAATAATAAAGTATAAACAAATACTGATAATTTCCAAAATAATAATAATAATAATAAGAGAAGTATTTAGAGAAAGAAATTGAAAATGATAATAATAACAAAATAACAGTTGAGGCTGAAACAAGTAACGACAAATTAAAAACAGGAAATAAATACGAAAACAACGACATCATTTGAGTAGGACGAATTCAAAATTAAGACAAAATAAAATAAGAGTAAATTCTGAGAATTCAAACCAGAAGAGTGGAAGATTTTTAAAAAAGAAATTATAATGACAACCGACATCTCTGTACCACTTAAAGAAAAAGAACCAGCACCTCCTATCAATATGAGAGAGTTCAAGGACTTTGGAGAAAAGATTACATCTGGAAGATGTGGAAAAAGGAGGATTTGCTTCAACCTATAGGAACACAACTCCCGAACAATGATGCAATAAAAGTCCTAGATCAAAAAGCAAAAGAAGAACATGATAAAATGGCCTGTACTTGTATAGCGCTTTACT
>NW_024582392.1:981528-984145 GCF_018398535.1 Haplochromis burtoni
AAATAACTGGTAGATGAGCCTATTATCAAAATATTGGTAAAATGACATGTTTCTGATCCCGTAACTGGTGGTGACAGCTATTTGGCCGTTGAATGTTCAGATAAATTGTAGAAGGAATGACCCTAGGAACATTTGTAAGGTGACCACAAACAAATGTAAATAATTAAAATAAATGCCATGCTTCAGTTATTGTGTAAATGGGCAGGTGTTTGATAAGGTTAACTATTACAATTTTAGAAGAAGTCTATAGTAGATATCATGTGCTCAATTCGATTCAACTGAATTTTATTTATTTATTTAACTCTGACTTTCCCATGTGATGGTGGAAAAGTGCTAGTGTTTCCAGTAGATGAAAGCCACTGGCTTAACATGAAAGTCCTTGTGAAGGCTCTTCACTCTCAAGGTCATCAAATCACAGTGCTACGTTCATCCACCAGCTGGTATATTTCTGAATTCTCACCTTATTACACCTCCATCACGATCATCCAGGAAGAATCTCAGCCCGTTGAGAGTCAAGACTTCATGAGCTCTTTTTTGAAGAGGTCAGTGGAAATTAATAAGAATGCCGGATCACTCTGGAATATGTTTACCCTTTTGCTACAAAACCAGGAAGTTGTGGCAAAATTTACTTCCGCCATCTTTGAGAATAAGACACTGATTGGGGACCTAAACAAAACTGGATATGATCTTTTTCTGACCGATCCTACATTTCCAGGTGGTGTGCTGTTAGCACATTACCTCCAGCTGCCTTTGGTTTTCAATGTGCGCTGGCTTTTTAGTGGAGAGGCACACCTTGCCGTCGCTCCTTCTCCAGTGTCCTACATCCCTGTATGCTTTTCCCATAACTCTGACAAAATGGATTTTTTTCAAAGAATCAGAAATATGATCCATTACATCATGGTTTTTTTACAATGACTACTATGTCTCCAGACAACCATATCAGGCCTTGTGTGATCGTTATTTTGGAAATAATGTTAGCCTCATGTCTCTAACCCAAAAGGCTGACCTGTGGCTCATGCGGGTTGACTTTACATTTGAGTTCCCTCGTCCCACCATGCCCAGTGTCATCTATATCGGCGGCTTCCAAGGTAAGCCTTCAAAGGCCTTCAAAATTTGTGGTTTTCACTTCCATATATCTTTTGTATCTTGTGTTGTGTATCTCCAAGAATTTATTTTCTGTAAACATATGTGAGTGGGAGACACATATGAGTAATCAGTGTTTTGTGGAATTTTGAGACATTGTGGGCCAATACAGTACACAGGAGGCACACAATCTACTAAAATCAAGTTGTAATAGCTCGCTGAAGTCCAAAAATACAAAGTCCAAAAGATAACAATTGTCCAAACCACAAGTAAGTTTATAGCATGCTGATGTTTCCCCAAATACTACTGCAGGTCAGCTGACTATTGGAAAAGAGAAGCACTTAGTAATGGGGATCAGATGGGGGATAAAGAAAGTCATGCTGCCATTTACTACGTGTAAGAAAAGAGAACCTGATTTTGATGAGCAATTTGGGGGGTGTGAATACACTATTTGTTTATCAGTCAACTGCATAGTGTGGCTTATTCAGATCATTTGCGCAATGACATTTGGCATAACTTGCAGTTCTCAGTTGAGTTTTCTGTCGTTTTTTTTGGACGTCTGTGTCCATCTTGAAGTCTTTAGCAGATGTTATGGACCTGAAGCACAGTACACAAGAGGTACAAAATCTACCAAAACAAAGCTGTAATAACGCACTAATGGCTAAAAAAAAGTCCAAAAGATAACAAATGTCCAAAATCACAAGAGATCAGAAGAAGAAAAAACAGTCAAGTGAACATAACACAGGGAGCCAGAAAATATACCAAATATACCAAGGTATACCATATGACCAAGGTAGAATGGGGGAAAATTCACAGGAGCAAAACAAAATTAAATCATCAAAAAGAAGTGAGAGAGAGAGGTGGCAGGACTAACTAAACACAGCAAACTGACTGGGTTTTCAACAAAGGAAGATAACAAGAAATGAGATATGCTTGAAAAGTGTGTCCTGTCTCCTTCTCCTAACCACAAAGAAAATTTCAAAACTAGCAAAGAAAAGTGGGTATGGAAATTGTGACAGACCTAGGAAAACAAAAGAGCAGTGTGCAAAGAATCAAAAGTGTTTTCACTAGTCTCTTCAACAATGTGATAGTAGATGCCTGACATTTTGAAACCGCGATGTGGTAAAGATAAAGAACAAAATGTGCATCTAACTTCACCACAAATGTTCTTACCCTCTTGTTTGTAACAAGAACAAAATACCATGACGAAGGGTGGCATTTTAAAGAACCTCAGGACCTCATGCACAGTGCCCAGTGACTTACATCAAAAAAAAATCCCTTAAATCAAAAACACAAATTATGTAAAGAAGAACAAAATACCATTGCAAAGTAAAGGGGCTTACTAACAGTCACTTTTATGATTTAAAGCATTGGACAGGGGGATTTTTGCAGCTGGCTTTAAGGCATATGCCTTTGTAGGAGTTCTCCTTTCAGCAGAATGTCTTTAAATTAATGCATAAACATAATTTAACAAGGTTTGAAGCAAATTGCACAAAACTTAATGACAGAGATGGGATGTCTTATGCCTGATATG
>NW_024582392.1:985968-1090403 GCF_018398535.1 Haplochromis burtoni
TTTTTTTTTTTTAAAGGTAGTTTATAAAAGAGACTGGAAATACCCTTCCGAATATGATCAGGGATGGACTGTAAAGTGCTGAGTGGACAGTAGTAAAAACCTAACGACATGGGACCTGTAAAGAGGTGGAGGGGAGCTCCCCCAGGCCGAGTAGATCTGCGTGGTTCACTGTGCCATTATAATGCAGCTGTCCTATAGACAAATCTTCTTTTGCACCTGCATATCAGTCATCAGGACCTCATGCACAGTGCCCAGTGACTGGCATCAGAAAATATATCCCTTAGATCAAAAATATATTTATTCTTGTCAGCGGCAGTTCTTTAATCTGCATCTCAGAGAGAAACACATGAATAAAATGTGAGCTTACACTGTATTATTTGGTTATTAGGCCTACAACACTCCTTCACCCTAGCTCAGCATTTTGTTGTAAATCTGTCCCACAGCCTACAAAATTAAATACGTTTTAAGTAATATATTGCCCTACTTGATAGCAATACTTTCTAACTTTGGTCCTCGTCCCTGTCTAGGATTTCGATGACCAAAGTAAAATTCCATCCATCACTTGTCCTGGTTGACCCATAGTAAACAATATTATAAACCTTTGGCCTGGAATACAACAGCAGACATTACTGACACAAAGTAAGTTACACAGAAGCTTGACTGAACTATAATCAATTCACATAGATTAATATCTTGATTTGAAATGGTGGGCTAAATATGAAGCTGAAATGAAGACCAGTTCTGATTGTTTCTAAACAAGAAAGTTTATTTGGGCTCATGGATGCTCAGGAGAAGTCAGCACCTGGGAGAATTTCATGGTTTGAGATCGGAGTTCAGCTGTATCAGGATTGCTTTTATACATAATTCAGGATGCCAGTAGGGCAGTGTGAAGACGGAAAGGCCGGGATGGTCCATTTGGTAAAGTGAATCCACTGGGCATCTTTCTTTGCCTTTAGAGAATAATTCTGATGGCAAAAGAACCAAACGGGACAGGCGAGGGAAAATCAAAGCAAAAAAAAAAAAAAACTTATTTAGGAACTAAAACTGTTTGATAAATGCAGTTTATCAGTATATGCTACAGAATATGTGACCACCAATTAATAAGGTCATGTCCAATCAGTCTTAGTCTCTCCTCTTTGCGTCTTCTCCAGTGTCACCTGTGTGTAGTCAGTTTTGTCTGTTTACTAGTGTCAAGTTTGTGTCTCTGTCTTGCTCTCACGCCCTTTCCCTCTCTCTCTCTCTCTGCTCTTTGCTGTCCACTTTATTTTCTCATCGTAGTGGTCACAATCTTAATGACTCCAATACATGGACGTTTTAGAGATTACATCACAGACGCTGGGTTGTTTTTCCATATTTGTTGATCGCTCTGGTTAATTTCAGAATGTTTTTTTATTTACTTTTGTATATACTGATCAAAAAGACCAAATTAAGAAAAAGTGAACAACTTCAGTCTGACATTTAAAATTATACATCGACTCATCTTGCAATCAGGCCATCAGTTCTTTTGCACAAGCAGCTCTGACATATATTTTCCTTGGTTTGAATACGTGCTCACAGTCACTGAAGCTACAGTGGCTAGAGAATCAGTTTCACTATGAATCTTTACATGAGTCTGCAACATGGTCTGCAATGCACTTTATAAACAATACAAAACAGCCCACAGAGACGTTGCTGTGGTTCTACTGTAGAAATATGTACACATGGAACCCACAGTAATACACTACATTACTACATTACCAAAGGTTTATGGGTAGATGATCCTTTTATCAAAATACAAAAGTTTAAAACAGGAGGTGCTGAGTGATTATTCAAGGACTGGCCCTAGGAACGCTTAACAGGTGGACAGAAACATGAATGCATGACCGCTGGGATCCTGCTGAGTAACATGTTGGCAAAAGACCTCCGAATTATATAATCGGCCAACCTAAAAGCAAAGTTTTTTAACATGGTAAATAAGATAAGATAACCTTTATTAGTCCCACACGTGGGAAATTTGTTAAATGGTTTTACATGTACCAAGATATTTATCATGGTGTGCCAGTTCTACTCATAACTCTCATCTTTAGCCAGTATGACAACTTGGTGCGTGGGAAGGCCCATTAGTGTGTGTCTTCTGTAAATTTCTCATTAGATGTCTGATCAGGATGAGGAAATCCAGGCATACATAAATATTGTGACAATACATAAATGTTGGCACCGCAAAGGAAGTTTACACTGAACTGGAATTGACAATAATTAATAATAAATGACACATTATTCTGATTACATTTGTGTTTTTACAATTTGCTGTTTTCTGTAAATGTAAAGTAGATATGAGGTAACTTCAGTTACACTTCCTGTAAACCACACTCTGTGACATAGGGTTACTGAGAGAAGCTTGTGGACAGAGCCGCAAACATCTACGTGCTGTTTCTCATGGGTTCATAAGCTCTCAGGTGTGAAATACAGTTTAAAGTGTTTTTCTTTTTGTGTGTGTGGGGGGGGGCAAAGGGGAGGTCTGTATCAAGAAAATCCTATGGCCTTGTTTAAAAAATTAAAATTTTTATATTTACTGTATACTTAAAGTAAAATCATTTCTAGCTGACGTTCCTAAAATGTAAATGGACCTAAGAGCAGACCACAGCAACCTCCTAGATGAAGAACTACTCAGCAACACAAAGGCAGACAAGCAATGGGTCTCTGTTATGAAGAGCTGGACCAGGACCTGGCATAACTCACACCTACTGGCTGAAGATGCTAGCAGCCCTCCATGAATACCTGACAGCACATATCAGGGTTTTGCTAACAACAGGTACTAATTTAGGAGTGGAGCGGCCATCAGCCACTTCCCTGGGTCTGTGTGGGAGCAGCCGTGGGGAGACCAATCCCCTGTTACCGAGATCACAATTGGGACATGGAAAAAGTCTTTCGGACTGCCTTGAAGGAATTCTGGGCACCTCCTGTGTGGTGTTTCGGGGGAGACCCAGGACAAGCTGGAGAGATTATATCTCTTGGCTGCCGTGTGAATTTCTTGCTTTTCCCCTGGACAAGCAAGAGGAGGTTGTAGGGATGTCTGGGCTCCTATGCTGCTGCCCCCACAACCCTGCCCTGTATAAGTGGAAGAAAATGTATTGATGGATGGCTAGAAAATTAGATAATATAATATTGGGTAGGCTTTAAAGACTTGTCTCATGTTTAAGTCTGGCTTTTATATAAATAACACATTATCCCACTGCTTCCAGTGGCCCAACAAGCCCAGTGAGGCCGAACATATATCACACAGTCGATGACAATGATCTCCCTGATGTACTTTAAATCAGACGTGCATGATAAGAGATAGCAATTTAACATGAATGCTGCCATATCTTCATTTGCAAAACAGCAACTACCATCTCAAAGACCTTTGCACTTATTATGATGCATCCTATGAGTGCTGCTTCCCCTTTCATTATGTTTGTTGTGAACTCTGGCCCTGGCAAACGGCAAAGGACAAGCCCAGTGTGCTGCTATCATATGTCAGCATGTTGAGGACTCTGAAGAGTGGGAGTGGGGGTGAGCTGAAAATACTTTGGCACTCTGTTCGGGTTCTTTAAAAAGAGCAGTAATCCTGTTGCCACTGACCATATAATTCTGTCTGTTGATTGTGCTGATGGTCTGTTGGTTGTTTTGTTGGAGTGTTGCACAGAATGGAGCTTCCCCAGCTTGAACATACGAGGCTCCGAAGACATGATAGCGCAGGTGAGATCACAGATTAACTACCTTTAAAGAGAGCATGTGTCTTAGCAATATCCAGACAAAATACTGCAAGAAAATCTCTATTAATATGTGATTCAACAACATGGACATACTGAATGCAACATAAATATGAGTAAATAATTGAATGTGTTCCTACCAATCAATGAATCAACTTCCACTTTAAAGGAAGATAAGAATACAAATCGCCCACAAACAATGAGAAATTGCGTGTGCAGCTTGCTTTATTTTTGATCTATACCATCACTGGTTGCCTTGTTTATAGGTAATACATTGATCATGAATGAACAACAAAGAAGTGAAGTAAGGTTATGAGATAATAAAAGGCTCATGCACTTGAACAGGTAAACAAGAAACTAAAACAGAAACTAAAACAAGCAAACAAATAAGTGATCAGTGCGCCTTATCACAGAGATCATGGAGAGATTATTATTATATTCAATTTTTTTACTATTTGGTGTAATTTTCTCACGTGTTAAATGACTTCTTTTAAGTTGGACGAAATATAAAGAAACATTATAAAGCACTCCAATCCTGCATGGCCGTTGTTTTTGGAAGTACCTCTCCTACCAAGAAAAACAGCCAATAGAATAGTATGTTCCTTCTGTTGAGCTTATCCCAAGGCTAGCTGCCCTTTAAACATGGTCCAGAACTGGGTCACGATGTTCTCTGAAGTTTGAGTAGTTGACATTAAGGTTTGAGTACTTGGACTTGTGCAAGTGTCGCAAGCAAATGTCATGAGTGGCTAATGATGGCAGGGAGGGTTTTCACAGTACACTGTGTCAAGTAGACTTTTTTTCAGAGGCTCAAAATTGATTAGCAGTTGATTGACAAGTGGTTTCATAGGCAGGTGAGACCAGTTCCTTTGACTTTACATGACAGATGAATTTGACAAAATATCTGAACTTGATTTAAAGCTTCAGATTTGTATTTTGTAGCTTTTTCTTGTAATTTCAAATATGACACCTAACAAGGCTGATAAACAAAAGTAAATCTAAAGTGATAGGAAAATCTTTAGGAGTTTTAAAATCTGGATGGCTGATATATTCTTATAAAGGGTGCACTGACCAGCTCAGCAACACCAACAGGCTTGAAATACCACAAAAGACAACTTGGGGTCACTGATGTTTATTGTCGATGGGAGTGCTGATAGTAGAGGTAGAAGGAATTCTAAGGTGGACAGCCCTATACTCTCTGTTCAGATTCAGCCAAATGTGGCAAAACTAATTGCACAGTCCATCACAGTGCAATAATGGATAATGATCCAAAGCACACTGCAAACCAAACCTAACCGAGTATCTCAAGCGTGTATTAAATTACTCCACTTTGGTGTATCAAGGGAAAACTAAAAAAATTGTGTCTTTATCAAACAAAGACTTAACTGTGGTGCAGATAGTCAAAGTTTTGCTCAAGTGCTCTGCTCAAAACTTGCAGGTTGTCTTTTTCTCGACACTTGAAATGAGATTTGGAGAAACGGCACACATCAGGAGCTACTGTTAGCTGAGAAGAGAAACTGAAAGCCACAGGGAATAATTCAAAGCAATTGTTTCCAACTCTGCAGTGCAACTTGTATTTTTTATTAGCACCACCTGACAGATCATTAAAACAAGTGATAACAATGGATATAAAAAGTTAATTTACCCTGGAGTGGCAGAGAAGCACCATGAATGTACTACACAGTCTTAGCTGAGCGCTGGATGTACAGTACTGTGCAAAAATGGGCCACCCCACATTTCTTTATATATTTGCTCGGAAAATAGGAAATCGGTGCGTTAGTTTATTTTTATTTATTAAATTATGTGCAAACAAACATGAAAGTACAGCATAAAAAGCAAAAACAGACTTTGCATAATTCGAATGATCTTGAAAATATCTGATGTGATCACATTTATTCTTACAAACACAGCCTGAGCTCTCTTAGGCAGCTTTCTTGTTATTCTTTAAGGAGATTTTAGGAATAGTTCTCCAGACTTCTTGAAGACATTCAAAGATCTTTGGTTTTGTTGTCTTTTAAGATGATCTCATAATGCAATCTCAATATTAATAAGGCCCAGGCCCCAAGGAGGCCAGTCCAAGACTGACAGTGTTCGATTGTGTGTTTTTCTATACAGATAACCTTTTAATACATTGGCAGTGTGTTTGGGATTATTGCTATTTCTAAAAAGAAAACAAACCCCTTGCCAATCAGATGCTTTCTAGATGGTTTTACATGTAATGTAATGTAACTTTTCTGGGTTCATAATTCAAAGAGTCTAGCTGAAATGCAGACCCGATCATCACAGAGCCTTCACTGTGTTTTACAGAAGGTTGTAAGCACTCACTGCTGTACTGCTCTCCTGACCTCCTCCATACATACTAACAATAATGTCCCTGTTTACCTTGTTTAGAAATTGCTTCTTGACAGCCGCTCTTCCATTGCGAACGTTTCTGATGAGGCTTTAGGGAACAGTATATCTGATTGATCATATGCACCTCTCAGGTCCTATCTCAGGCCTTTCAGGTCTTTCTTTCCTATTTCTTAAAGACCTGGCTTTGAGATGCTGCTTATGTCTTGTAGATACTTTTTTAGGCCTGCCACTTCTTTTTGTCCTCCACTTTTCAGGTTTCCTCAAATTCTTTGAGAACGTACTGCACACCATGCTGATATAATCCAGGTTTTCAGCTAATAACTCTGTGAGAATCACATTGTTATTTAATGCCTATCAAACTATGTTATATTTGCCATTTTTCAGAGATTCAACTCAACAAATTGGGCTAAATTATGTTTTGTGGCATGCTGCTAGAAAAAATACCTTATGATACATATTTAAAATTGCTTTGTTTTCTGTTATTGGTGGACACAACACTGATTTATCCTTTGAGTTAGCTGCTGTTTAAATGCTTGAATGATTCATAGCTCAAGAAAGTGATTGTTCCAACCACATACAGGAACACTCATTCTGTTCTTACACAACCTTTAATTGGGCTTTGACAGGAAGTGGCTGACTTCTTTTAAAACATTATTTTTGCTTGCTTTTGTTGTTTGTAGTCCTTCCAAGCTCTTCTTTGTATCTTCTCTTCCCCCTCAACTTTGAAAGCGTAAAGGTAGGATGCCCCTCCCACTTCTGTCTGAAGCCCTTTACTATTGAAGAGTCCCGCCTTTCCACCATCACCAAATACTTGCTCATAGGGGTAATCCGATCTGTCTAATGTTGTCTACTATCGTGATTTCTTCAGCCATAATATAAATAACTGTTAGATGACTGTTGATATGAACTATGTGGCCTAAATTAGGCAGAGCAGTGGTGGTTAGTGCTGTCTAATCGTTGTTGTTGGCTTATATGGAATTATTTAATTATTTGAAATTTTGACCGTTTTGATTATGAGCGACTAAACAGATGGTCTAAACTGCCATCTAGTGGTAAGGAAGGAGAATACTGGCACTGCACTTTCTGTACAGCTTGTGCAGCAGCACAAGCAGTGCTCAGCTCATCCGAATTCATGAGGGGTCCTTCTGTTGGCAGCTTCTCTCAAGCCTTTTAAATCATGAAACAGATGGAGAGGCAGAGAAGCAGCATGGCCTCAGTTCCTCCCCCTCCTGCCTACCAAGTAGCTTATTTCTCCTTAGCAACTGTCACCTGACCTGCAGTAGTTAGTGTTCAGTGAGGCACACATATGCACACAGATCACAGGACTGTGCGTCTCAGTCGTTAACTCCTCGACCTGCTTCACAGGCCTCATGGCTTTGGCAATTAATATATCCACAGAGCATAAAAATCTTACACAGACACCTCTGCTCAAGATCTGGGTGCCATGGACTGGAGGCAACTTGAACCGCAGGAGAGGGTGTAAGTTTAGTAAAAGCCTGTCTCACTTTAAGTATGAGATTACAGTACATTATCTTCCCTGATGTTTGTTCTGCCTCTGCTTCAACTTATTTCTTGCTCCAGCAAAAGCTTTCATCAGCATCAAGACGTCCAGCAGTCACAAGTCTGTTTTACACTCTAACCTTTCTCTCCTGTTAATTTTGAACTGAGCTCAGGCCTTTCAGGGGAGACGCGTAGAAAGACAGCAGTGTGAGAGCGACATAGACATAGACACAGCGATGGGATTACAGCCAGCCTAGACCAAACCAGGTCTGAGTTGGCTCTCAGTTGAGTGTCTGGCATGGTCCTTTGAGCATTTTGCTGACGCTGCATACTCCATTCATAATCGAACAGTCTGGAGGCTAACTCTTTCCATGTCCTCATATGGACATATACACAGGCCATCCGGGTACCTGTTGGGGTACAGCTAGCCGGCAAGCAACAAAGCAGTCTACGTTATAAATTACTGAACTTTGAGACACAGTAGTATTGAGACTACTGGACCATTCCTTGGTAAGGTAAGATGCGTTTATAAAGGCACCTAATGAAGTTTTCCTTTGCTTGCTGCTCCTTCATAAATAATAGGTGACAAAGTCTAAACCAATTTAGGTTTTTCCAGGGAGATTAATATTGTTACATTTGGAAATTCTTGCAGTAGCTGAGCTGAGCTTTAACAACATGCAGGGACATTTTAACACACTTGGAGATTAAAGGCATTTTGTCCTGTCAGCCGTATGATGCAGCGTGCTTCTCTGGTTGCTTCTAAGATGTGACTACCTAAAGAGTTTTATTTAATTTCTGTTCTGCTTTTGTGTCCGTTTGATTTTTTTTGGTCAGTTGGGCAGTTGTTTTGTGCACAGACAAAACCCATGCAACTTACTACACCAACCGTAAACTTGACATTTGAGCAGCACTGTGAAGCTCTTATTCTCTCTGTTAATGAAAACAACCTCAGCAGCCAGAGACAAAACATGTTCTAGATTGCATGTGACCCACTGAACACGAAACAGATGCTCTAATGCTGAATAACCCAGTCAGCTCACAAGTCCCAAGTGTACCTGAAAGAATTCATTGTGTTTTTTGTGTGTTTACTTTGTTCTCAGCCTCTGTGCCTCAGTTCTGTAACTCTCCCACAATGATTGTGATGGTTGGATTGCCAGCCAGAGGGAAGACATACATTTCCAAGAAGCTCACTCGTTACCTGAACTGGATCGGTGTTCCGACAAAAAGTCAGTTTTCCAAATGAATTCTTGAGTCCTAATCATATAAGTGTCATAAAGAAACAGTTAATTTTTCTCTGTTTATCAACTCCATCAGTGTTTAACGTGGGCCAGTACCGCAGGGAGGCCGTCAAGATCTATAAAAACTTTGAATTCTTCAAACCTGATAATGAGGAAGCCATGAAGATTCGCAAGTAAGTACGCTAAAGATTAACTACTCAAAGGTGCACCTGTTTACTCATTTAAAACAACAGACTGGCCATTTTTAATATTGGCATTTGTAACAGTATGTAAATAACTGAAGAGAATTTTGTAAAATCATGGTGTGACAGATTTGATTTATCTTCATTTTCACACGACACTCATCAATCATTCATATTTTTGCAGTTTTTATCCCTTTGCATATACAAGTGTCACTTCTCTCCCAGGGCCTGTGCAGCAGCTGCACTCAAAGATGTTGCTTTGTACTTCACAAAGGAACAGGGGCAAGTAGCCGTGAGTAAGAGGACAACTAAAACTGTCCTTCTGATTTTGAAATAACTTTCTCTATCTATTATTTTTTTTCTTATCATTGTAAGAGCAAAAATGTGAAACATATGGCATCTATACTGTACAACCTAATCGTGTCACTGTTACCAAATGATAACACCTGTGTCCTGTCTCATGCAGGTATTTGATGCTACAAACACCACAAGAGAAAGGAGGGCAATCATTCTTAGTTTTGCAATGGAAATGGGCTACAAGGTAAGTGTTAAACAGCTATTTAAAGCAATTATTTGTGGGGGGGGGGTCTTGTTTAGAGTAGAATAAATAAAATTACATCAATTTTCTGTCACTATATATTCAAGAATCAAAGAGGTAAATTGTTTTCAGCTGTGGCAGTGGTTGAGTCTAGCAATGGAGGCAATCCTGCACAACTAAAAACATCCTATATTGCTTTAGTTTAAAAGCTAAGAGTATAATAACCTAAATATTTATTTGGATATATTTTTTGTGTATGCCTCAAAGAAAAGCCAGGCTAGCTGTTACTTTGTGTTTCTGGGAGCTGAGCATCTGGATATTGTAGTGTTGTATTTCCTGTCAAGTCCAAAGAATCATATTGACCTTCTACTTAATAATGTCATTACCTGTGATTTTTGTACAGAGTTATATCAACGCTTACCATGTGGTTCCTTTAAGCTAACCGCTAACTATACTGTATTTACTCATGATGTAAAAATACTTTTTTCAACTGACTTCTTGAATGCAGGTGTTCTTCGTTGAATCCATCTGTGATGACCCAGAAATCATTGCAGAGAATATCAGGGTGAGAAGCACATCTATGCTATAACCTTTTTGTGTGTAGACTTCAGTATGTACAGAAGCTGTTGTGCAATTAAAAAAAATGTTTTAATCTAAACCTTCTTTTGATTTCAGCAAGTAAAATTCGGCAGCCCTGATTATGCAGACCGTGACATAGATGAAGCCATGGAAGATTTCACCCAGCGCATCGACTGTTACAGGGCAAGCTACATGCCTATAGATGATGAGAAAGACAGGTGCGACCTATGACACCTTTCTTCCAGTGATGATAAGAATGCATAAAAAATACTTCCATAACTTTTTTTTTTTTTATCTTCAATGCCATAAATTTGATCAGGAAACTCTCCTACATAAAGATCTTCGATGTGGGCAGTAGATACCTTGTGAACCGGGTCCAGGACCACATTCAGAGCAGAATAGTGTACTACCTCATGAACATACACGTCACACCAAGATCCATCTACCTGAGCCGCCATGGAGAGAGCGAACTCAACCTGTTAGGTCGGATTGGTGGAGACACGGGCTTATCCCCTAGAGGACAAAAGGTAATTTGGCTGACAAATAAAAACATATAAAGAACTGACATTTTCTGAAAAAGCAAAATTAGTTACCTGTAGTTTGCAATCTTAAGCATTTCATGTGGTGAGTAAAATTGCAAAAATGTGGTATAAATGCCAGTCTACTTCCTAAAAGGTCAACTAGCTTCTTAAAATCATACTCTTTCTCTTAGTATGCTAGTGCCCTGGCGACCTTCATCAAAGGACAGAAAATCATAGACCTCAAGGTGTGGACGAGTCACATGAAGAGGACTGTCCAGACGGCAGAGGCCCTGGGAGTCCAGTATGAACAGTGGAAGGCTCTTAATGAGATAGATGCGGTGAGTTATAAAACAATAACACCTCAGCAACACTAATTCAATTATTCCAATAAATGATTCATTTTGTTTTTCTAATGCTTGAAAAGTTGATATGATTACATAGTCAGTTAATATGTTTTTCCCTTTGGTTCAGTCTGTAATAGACCAAAGTATATTAAAACGTTATAAAATTATCCACAAATGTTTTAAGTTTGCAGAAGAGGCAATTTTGAGTGTAACGTATATGAATATTTGATCAAGTGTCTTGACAGATGAGCTGCAACATTATTTATCCTCTAGCACCATCTTCAGTCCAAAACATAAATTGCAATCTTGGTTACTGGCATCACTATGAGCTTCACTGTGTACTTGGTGCTAGTAAGGAAATGTTGCCATTGCACAGTTATACACTTTGCTTTTTGCTCACATCACCACTTTTTCTAAGTCGTTAGCGTGGATGTTATAATTTTAATTTTAATCTGCTATTAAAATCTCCAAGAGACTGAAATTTCAATACCTTAGAGGTTTTGTGCTTTTATGCTACGGTACACTTGCAAAAAAGATTTTCATGTTATATTTTTCTCACTAAGGGTGTATGTGAGGAACTAACTTATGAGGAAATTCAGGAGAATTTCCCAGAAGAATTTGCACTAAGAGACCAGGACAAATATCGCTATCGGTACCCAAAGGGTGAGGTAAGCCCTGCTCTGAATGAGTTTTAGAAATATATTTTATGCAACCAAGAGAGCATAACTGTGATTTTAATAAACACACTGCTGACACCTGAATCTTTCTAGTACAAATAATTTCCTCTGTTGGCCAGTGAGCAGCTTACCAGAAGCAGTTTGCACACTGACTTGATCATTCAGGGAGAGTATTTAGTTTGGAATGTAGAGCTAAAAAAGATTTGATATTTGTCTTTCAAAAATAAAGCTTTAGAGTGGCTTTGACAAAACTGTAGAGAGGAAACAAATTGTTGTGTGCTCAAAGCTTGCAAAATGTTGCAAACACTGTCGGAGGTCACTTAGTCTTTAAAAATTTAAAAATAATAAAGACTAAGTGTCTTTAAGCAGATTTTCTTCCTGCTCTTGCTTTTTTGTTCTAAATCAGATCAGCATTGATGCTAGCCTTTGGCTTAGTCTACCTGCTTCCTGTTTCCTTCATTTGGGTCCCCTCTTTTTTAGCTATACAATTTGTTGTCCCTACCATTTCCAGAAAAATGGGGTGGCTGTAGCTCAGGTGGCAGAGCAGGTCAGCCACTAAAGGTCGGTGGTTCGATCCCAGGCTGCCTCCGGGCTGCATTCCAAATATCCTTGGGCAAGATACTAACCCCATGTTTGCCTACTGGTGATGGTCAGAGGGCCTGGTGGTGCCAGTGTCCGGCAGCCTCGCCTATGTCAGTGCGCCCCAGGGTGGCTGTGGCTACAATGTAGCTTGCCATTGCCAGTGTGTGAATGTGTGGGTGAATGACTGAATGTAGTATAAAGCGCTTTGGGGTCCTTAGGGACTGAGTAAAGCGCTATACAAATACAGACCATTTACCATTTTACCAAAAATGTACCTTAAGAGAATCAGAATAAAATGAGCCTGGGTTAGGGTCTGGGTCTTGTGGGAAAATGTTTGAAATTATGTCTTTTGTCCAGTCCTATGAAGATCTAGTCCATCGTCTAGAGCCAGTCATCATGGAGCTGGAGAGGCAGGAAAATGTTTTGGTCATTTGCCACCAAGCTGTGATGCGCTGCCTGTTAGCTTATTTCCTTGACAAACCTGCAGGTAGAACAAAAAAACGTCTCAAACTGTGCACAAACATGTGATACAATATACAACAGTTTGTGATATTATTTTAATTCCACAAACACTTCTTCTAATATTTACATTTGTGTCTCTGAAGATGAGCTGCCTTATCTAAGATGCCCTCTTCACACTGTGCTCAAACTCACACCGATAGCCTACGGTAGGTGGTAAGAACTTAATTATATATGATATATATGATGGTATCGCACATTCACTCTATGTAAATCTTTTTCTTACATCTTCATTTGTAGGGTGTAAGGTTGAGTCATTTTTCCTCAATATTGAAGCTGTCAACACACACAGAGAGAGGCCACTGGTGAGTTTACATAACTGCACATTTGTTGTAATACTTAGCTTTGCCAATAATTCATCTGTAGGCAGTAAAGTTGTATCATTTGTATGTACTGATTAAATAAATATGTGTGCAGTTGTGAAGAAACGATGCCTTTGCTTAATTATCCCTTTTTCACTTACATTGAATTTATTGACATTGTAAAGTTGGATTCATAAATGGTAATATTACATACTACTCGTACTAAAGTTAGATCTGATTCATCGTTCTGTTTTTCAGTAACTTCCACTTTAGTCTTGAAAGATTCTTTTGTTGCTTTTATTTTTGCAGAATGTCAACATCACCAGAAACCCAGAGGAAGCTCTGCAGACTGTTCCTGACCACATATAAACACTGTTTGCTGGAAAACTGAGTTATGTGAAACTGGATTTGTTACCACTGATAAGCTTCACTAAGTTTTAGAGATGCACTCCAGTCACAGCTGAATGTGGGAAAATAGAAGACAGGAGGTCTTTGAAGCTGAAGAGGTGATTCCAGACACGGGACTACATCAACACCGAAGCACAAGGAGTGAGTGAAAAGGGAATAACCTACAGCTGGCTCTGTTTTCAGGATGTCTGTGGAATATTTCTGTCTCATCAGACTTAATGTGGTTTTCTTTTCTGAAAGCACACAGTGTTTACAAATGATTTATAGACAGTAATAATGCACTTTGTCTTGAGCTGAAGGCAAGAATAAAATTGTAGATGTAGATGGGTTTTCATTATCACTCTTAACCTTGCCTTCATGTACATTTAACTGTGGTACAGATAACAAAATGTGTTGTTGATCATCAAGTTATGTAATTAGGAATCAGCACCATGGACAGCACCCAAACAAAACATTTACTTTATACTTGGATGACTGTAACTACTGTAATGAAATTAAATAGCATGGTGAGTTCGAATAAATAAAAGTTGTACATAGAAAATATATAAGAATAATTATCTCCAATATGTGAGAAAATAAATTCGCATTAAAATTCAGGAGTCTTTGTTTTATTCTTCTAATTGCCACGTGCAACAATTAAAGTCTAAATTCTTCCCACATACCTAATGACCAATGTTACTGTTTCCTTTTTTTCCCTTTTTCTTTTAAATAATGGGTCTTTGAGAAATGTCGCTCGAGTGAAACGAAAACATTTGGCAGTAATTAGAAAAAAAATACGGCTGTGATTATTTTAAGGAGCGCTGTTACGGAGAAGCTGGGGAGGGGAGACTGTTTTGGTGTTTTCCTGAAGTTCTCGTTAAGTCCCCAAAGTTTCCAGTATATATGAATGCATGCTGGAAGCGGCCTCCTCCTTTTCCGTGAAAACTCGTGCAGGTTTCTAAATGAACTTCACTCTCTTTGGCATTTTTTCTTACACAACACCTCACGGATGTTTGGCTCTTTTCTGAATGTATTTTTATGTCAATATCAAAGCCGCAGTTTAGGTGACGCGAGAGAGGGGGTGGACTGCCCACTGCAAAAAGTGTAAAAATTAGGCGTGTGCTCTGCTTGCTTCAGTCAGCGTGAGACCACTGGACGATTTCCTTATTTTTCAGCACCAAGTCTAAATTATTAAGGGCAAAATGTTTTTAAAGGTTCCCTGTGTTCTAGTCTTCTTCACTTTGTACATGCGAGAGGGATTATCAGAGGATTATTACGCAAAAGTTAGCGCGAATATTAATTTACAGGTAAGATTTTGGTTTTTTATTACACAGTTAATGCTGCTTTCTGAAATATCATCCCTATTGCATTAGGACAATATTAATGACGCAGAGCTTTATATTTAATGCATTTTAAACGCAAAAACATGCATTTAAATCCAGCAAATCTCAGTCAACTCTTTGCGAAATATTTAAAATTTATTAAAGCTATATTTCCTAAAGTGAAAGTTTGCACAATGGAGAACTATATAATAAGATTACCAAAAAAGATCTTATTATATAGTCCTATTTTTCTGTAACCCGTATAATTAATGTTGCGTAACTTTCTCTTTAGGGGGTTTCCACACTTACTATTTGTTTATGCTAACTTCGCACCAATACACAGGATATTTGGTAATGTATTGACACAGCAATGACTAGTGTATTGAATTAACATTGGACACCGAACCGTGCAACCCTGGCCCGGGCCTGCATACAGTGAGAGCATTTATTTCCAGTTCCACTTCCCCTCCATTCATGAATGACTTTGATTCAAACTGTTATGACACTTAATCTTGACCCAACCCTCACACAGGAAGATTGTACAGATTGATTCAAAAATGGGACATTTTGGACAAATGATTGAACCAAGAATCTCTTGTTACACTTACAAAATGTGCCATTTCCTAAATGCACTTGAAATACCAGTGTGGTTTGTTTTTTGTTTTTTTATGTGGTGCCTTGTTTCTTTTCCAGAGAGCAAAACGTCAAAGCAAACCAACAAAACCAGTGGTAAGTCTGTGCATTTTTTTGTAATAGTGCTAAGTAATGGCTGTTCTGTGGCTCTAACAGCTGTGCAGATTTCATTCTGTTCTGTTGGTTGCACAACCTGAACTGAACAACAAGCTTCACAGTCAACCACCACTGCCTCTCAGGATATCTTCAGTAACTCCACTGTGGGATTTTTCCTTCAGGTTACTTCAGTCTGTAGCAGTTCCCTGGTAACATACAGTAATTCTTGGGCAAACCACAGCTTTCCTAAATACCGCTGAGGTGGAAGCCTGATGTGGCTGTCTCTGCCCCCTGCCTGTCGCCTTGTCCTGCACTAATGTGGCCAGCATTAACCAGATTGGTCTCAGTAGGCGCCAGCAGTCCCTAAGTAAACAACAGGAGAGCACAGACACCCTGCAGGGAACTGCTTTGTGTTGTTTCACTGGCTTGATGCAGGAGAATCAGTAATATAAAAAAAAAGAAAAACAAGGATACCACATTGACAGTAAGTTCATATGCATGTGGCAACTGGGAAAGATTCATACAGGTGGCAAATCTACAGTAAACTGCAATTTATTTATTTTTATTTCTATTTTTGCAGTCAGTTGACTTGATTGACGTCTTGTATTTTTACAGTAAAACAGGGCTTTGCTCCTATGTGACGAGAATCTCCTGTAAATCCTTCAGTTTGCTGCTTTCTTCTCCAACCTTTAAGTTATTCACTTATTTTTTATGTCTCCAGCTGAAGGTGACAGACTACCTTGTTAAGTGTTCAGTGGTGTCCCGCTATGCTGTTACTACAGTCCAGAGTTCAGTGTGGAACCAGCTCCCAATAACTAAGGAGGCTGCCTTTGAGGTGGACCTGCCCTCCTCTGCTTTCATCTCTAACTTCACCATGTAAGTCGGCTCAGTATTATCAAGTCTGCTACCTATGGTATCATTTCTTTGTTAGTGTGTCTGTGTTCTTTCTGTTTCCTTTTCTTCTTCTCTACTTGTTTGTTGTTACTTTAAAAGCCTGAAACAGCACCCAATCTGTGTCTCACTCTTTTGAATAACTGTCTTCCAGTAGTGTTCACTGTATATTGATTAAAATATAATAATGCATAGCTACTAAGTCCCACATTATAAAGTGGACAAGAAAAAAACACTTTTTATCTGCTATATAGAGAGAAGACAATAAATAATAGAAAAAAAGCAGTATCAATATAAATATGTAGAGTATCTCACAATTGAGAAATAACGCAAATTGAAATGAACAGAAGTAATCGTTTTCATTGGTGGCCTGAATCATAAAGTAAAACTTGAGACAAATTAGTAGAAATTAGTACGTGTAGATCATTTTTGCTGTAGGAAACTAGAATTCTGGTCTGGAGTAGATGCATAATTTTATGACCGAGAGGTTTCAAAACCGCTCTCCTTTAAAAATGCTAAATATAAACAAGACAAATAAGTCAACACTGCAGGCCAAACAGCAAGCCCGGAGTTGAATTTGGGAGCGGAAGCAGGTCAGGAGGAGGAGGAACCTGAGGGTACATGAATGCCAAGCTTTGTAAACCCAAGTCCAAAAGTTAATAGGAGTTTGCCCAGTTCCCCTTTCTCCCCCACACAGTTTACTAAGGCACCTTGCCAGTTCAGATATGCTGCATAGACACACACTTACATCAGCTGTCCGTGTGTGTGTGTGTGTGTGTGTACACAGGAGGATTTAGACTTGAATTTTTTAAGTATGTGTGAGTTTGGAGCTCGTACAGCTTCTTGCACCCATAATTCTTGACATTTCTCTCTCACTCCTTGTCACACACAGACTTGCGTACATTCATAAATGTTTTCACACAGACATTCAGAACTCATAAGACTGCCTGTATGTCACTAAATACCCAGAGGAAAAAAGTTGTGGTATATGTATTGCGTTAGTTCTTTGGCATTTCGGCTTCCAACACTAAGAACTCTATGTGTAGATCACTGACGTACAGCCGTTCCTTCACCCTCTCAGCCAGCCACACATATAAATATAAGCACCTTCATTTTCCACTCTGCTCTCTCATGCCATTCTGCTCTGCTTTTCAAACAAGACCCGCTTCAAGGCTGCGGGTTTATTTTAGTTAGCTCTTGATGTTTTTTTCCCTTTGGATATATTTGTTCTGTGGACCTGACCTTAATTTAGCACCTTGTCACGTGCCAGCAGTGGTCACGATGCCTAGAAAGTGCACTGTGTGAATTTAATCTCATTTTTGAGCGCTGGTTTTGGTTGGGATTTAGCTGGGTGTAGCACACAGTGGCACTCCCCTGGAGGATCATCAGCTTGTGAGCTCTCTCGCTCCATTATTGTTATTTTTACACGAAAATTACTCTTTTCCACTCTTCCTGTTTATAACCTTCACCTCCTTTTCATGTTGTATGAACTCGATATGTATACAAGTTTGTGTGGCAGCTTTGTAATTTCTGTGGAAATACGATGTGTAAAGTAAAACAAATCATGTTTAACATCCCCGTGTGTGTCACACAGAGAGGTATTTCTTCTTTCCTTTTCCCATCAGCACTTCCAGCGGCAAGGTGTATGTGGCCCAGGTGAAGGAAAGGGCTACTGCCAGGAAAATGTACGACACAGCTAAGAAGCAAGGAAAAACAGCAGGACTTGTCGCTACCAAGTCAGTCTTAGGGAAAATTGGAACTTTTTACCACCTTTGATAACTGCAGAATATTATGTTTTGTTTTGGGGGGGGTAGTTTTTTCATGTTTGCAGTTTACAGAAATACAACTTTGCAAATATTACATTTGTGGTTTTGCAGAGAGAGGGAAATTGAGAAGTTTCGTGTTGCAGTGAGTGTGCCATCAGGGGCTAGGGTGTCCTTCTTCCTGACGTACGAGGAGCTGTTACAGCGTCGGCTCGGCCGCTATGAGCTCACTCTGGGTCTGAGGCCCGGTCAGCTTGTCCAGAACCTCACATTACATGTCTGCATAAGAGAGAGGACAGGCATCAGTTTTCTTAAGGTCCTTCCTCTTAGGACAAGCCAAGCGGTCACCAACACCCCAGCTCAAGGTAAAATCTGAACGATTAGCCATCAGAATATTTACATGTGCATTATTTGACTTAACATAATGTCTTGTTTTTGCTGGCTGTAATTTCATACCACACAGGGATGGTATATTCTTAAATGGTTGGTGAGAAAAATGCAAATAAGTCTACTTACTTTGATGGAAATTTTGTAGATTATCTTCTATTGGTTTTGAGTCCAACCTCATGGCATGTTTCCCACAGCTAATACCGATGCCCCTGCCTCTACTCATGTCGAGCAGAGTCCCGAGTGTGCTCGGGTCCGCTACACTCCGACTCTAAATCAACAGAAGAGCATTTCTTCCAATGGTCTTAATGCTGATTTCATCATCCAGTATGATGTGGATCTAAAAGACCTCATAGGTGATGTTCAGGTCAGCACCTTTCATTCCTGACTTTGTCACACTATAAACATGTAATACCGATAGAAGCAAAGGTTGCTTTTAACAATCTCTTTTCTCACTCACTGTCAGGTGTATGATGGCTACTTTGTGCATTACTTTGCACCTAGGGGACTTCCTGTGGTTCCTAAGGATGTTATATTTGTCATTGATGTCAGCAGCTCAATGATAGGCAATAAGATAAAGCAGGTAAAGTGGACAAAGGCTCATTTGGATAGCTAGACCTGTATTAAGTGTCTTAAGATGAAGAAACTTGCTCACATATGACAGCAACGTCGGTTTTCTGTAAATAATTCCAAGAATTTCTGTCAGTAGACAAAGCAAGCTATGAGCACCATCCTTGGGGACCTTAGAGAGGGAGACCACTTCAACATCATCACCTTCTCGGACAAGGTTCACACTTGGAAAAAAGGCAAAACGGTGCGGGCAACTCGGCAGAATGTATGGGAAGCCAAAGAGTTTGTGAAGAGGATTATAGCAGAAGGATGTGAGTCCAGAACTGATACTGACTGAACTGCTGCACTGTACACAATTTGAATCATTGCATCAGCTGATTGTTAAACTTGTGCCTTCAACTAATTATCTCCTTTTTCCACTCCTTTGTGTCAGGGACCAATATTAATGCAGCTCTGCTCTCAGCTGCCCAGCTTGTCAATCCTCCATCCTCTGGCCCTTCCAGACGCACCTCATCTCATCGTGTTCCTCTGGTGATTTTCCTCACTGATGGGGAAGCAACCATTGGAGTCACATCCAGTGAGACTATCCTCAGTAATGCCAAGAAGGCTTTGGGCTCGGCCTCTCTGTTTGGCCTTGCCTTTGGAGATGATGCAGACTTCCTGCTTCTCAAACGCCTGGCTCTGGAAAACCGAGGTGTAGCCCGGATGGTGTATGAAGATGCAGATGCAGCCTTGCAGCTTAAGGACTTCTATGATGAAGTAGCTAGCCCTTTGTTATCAGACATACAGCTGTCTTATCTGGATGATCAAGCATTTGATGTCACCCGCTCCCTTTTTCCAAACTACTTCCAAGGATCTGAGTTGGTTGTGACTGGGAGAGTTAAGACCGGGGTCAAAGATTTAAAGGTGCTAGTCTCAGCTATAGATTCAAAGCAGCAAATGAAGCTGGAGAACGACGTGTTTATTTCCCAAGAAAATGGGACAACAGATTCACTTGAGTGTTCGGGAGATTTAGAAGGGATATCCAGCTTTGTTCATCGCCTCTGGGCATATTTCACTATCAAAGAGCTTCTACTGGCTAAACTGAATTCTACTGATCCTGCAACTCAAAAGTTGCTAACAGATAAAGCAACCAACCTCTCCCTCAAATATAACTTTGTTACACCAGTCACTTCTTTAGTTGTAGTTAAGCCAGATGAAGATGAAGCAACTCAAAGTCCAACCACTCCAGAACCCACCACAGCTGCCACGATAACCACAACAGCAACAACTACAGCTACAACCAAAATGTCAGCTGCTGGTGTAGCAAAGAAGTCCAGCTCACCACCTAACCTTAAGCATAAGAAGTTAAATCCAGGCCTGCCTAAGTCACCTCCAAATACCCTAAAACCCCCCAAAACATCAGTGGTTACATCATCCAAAAAAGCAGCTACAACCTCAAGTCCGAGCTCTATGAAAACAGCCCCTGCACCATTCTCTGCTAAAAAGCTCACTCCTTCCCATAATGGCCTGAAAACGTCTCCTCCTCCTCCAGCTGGAAAGATACCCACTTCTCTGCTAAAGATTTTAAAAACAGCACCACCTCCTGCACCTGGAAAGGTCTCCACTCCCCTGCCCAATGCCAAGAAACCAAATACTCCCACAACCACCCCTATGCTGACATTCACCAGCAGTCTCTCACCACCACTAAGTTCAGTCAGAACTAACCCTGCCCCCCTACCCAGTACAGCACGGGCAGCTCTCCCTCCTGTCAAAGTGACTCTAAGAGCAGAGAACAGCACATCGTCTGCTCCATATGCTCACCTGCCCGAAAGCACTCCTTCCCTCACTCACTTGTCATCTACACTAACCTCTCCCACTCCAGCTCCAGCTCCAGCAGTGGAAAACAACAACACAAAATCAAATGTTGACACAGACCTGAGGATTGCCACCCTAGTGTCAGCTACCTTTGCTCCCATGCCTGGCGTAACAGATGGGGAACAACTGTGGGAGGCAGCACAGCTTCTGGGTAGGTTACACCTCATCTCATCTGTTGTGTGCTGAGCTTAATTCACAGTCAAAGTCTTTTTTTGCAACCTGGGAGTTATAAGGTGGATGATGAGGAGTAGACTGTTTGTTTATCATTTATTGAACTGTTTTTTGTCTCTCCACTAGATGTCTCTTCTTCCATTCAAATTCAAAGACGAGGTAAAACTGGATTTCCTCTCTATAATAACAAATGCTTTGTTAGTCAAAGCGCTATTTGTATATATTTGTATAGATTTGTATAGATTTGTACCTGTTTATACTGGAGCTAGTAGTAATAGTTATATCATATACTAGAATATAATTTACTTAAAGGGGACCTATTGTAGTGCCCTGTACTTTTATTCTTGGATTCTAGAGTAGGTTAGCATAAGTCTAAGTTTAGAATAATTCCTGTTCATCTTATACTGGACCTTGACATAGCTCTTTAATTGATCTGCCATCTGAAATCAGTTAATACACCCTTTGACTGGCAGCACCTCACAAACAGAAGGCTTCACTGCAAGTGGGCAGGACTAAAAAGTTAGGACACACTCGAGATTATGGACAAGTTTAATAAAAAAAAAACAACTATGATGCACAAAATGAAACTCTTGTACATAGTGAACATACTGTAGTGGTCAGATATGCTAAATGCTGACATCCTGATCACTCTTTGGGTATCTTTATTTCATACCAGGACCAATTTCCTGGTTCAGTATGGCAAAGGAAGCTCAGCTTACTGCAGGTCACTGAAGAACTCAGCTGATGTTGTTGTGTTGTTGTACATTTTTCCTGTATTATCGAAGGCAGGAAATTTTGAAAAATAAGAAAATGCCTCACTTTGACCGAGTTCATCCAAAGACAAAGAAGGAGGGATGGACAAATAGGATGAAAAAAAATAGAAAGTGATAATTGAGCATAATAGTTCCCCTTCATAAAATTGTCTCTGGAAATTAAAGCATCTGGCAACATTGGAGGGGAAATTATTCTCTGGTGGAAATGTTCACTTTAAAGAATTAAAGAAATGCTTTATTTTCAGTGTTGAAGCAAAAACAACATATTTTATAATTGTAAGTAAGTAAGTAAAATTTATTTATATAGCGCTTTTCACAGATAAAAAAAAATCACAAAGTGCTTTACAACACAGGAAATGGAAATATAAACAATATAACAGTAAATAAAACAGCAAATAAAACAAAATTAAACTATAAAACTATAAAAACAACATAAGAGGAAATTAATCAAATGCTTTTCAAAATTGTGTTATATATATTTTAAAATGATAAATTTGCATTTTAAAATACTGTACCTATAGCTGTCAGATCAATGCACCTCAGAATCCTTCTTAAACACAGTTCTTAGATTCAGTAACATTATCTAGCTGTTAAAATACACCATGACAACTTGTCATATGCAGCACAGGAGAAGAATATAAATCAGTAATAATTTGCATATCTTTTCTATTAAATAGATATTGACCTGGTGAAAGGTAAGCATCATGATTAAATCATTATATTCTGTTATTTCTAAAATCAGCTCCTTTGGTGAGCAGTGCAGTGTGAAGTGAACCTGCTTTTCATACATTGTTTCCATTTCTCAGACTATGATGCAACCTATGAATATGATTACGATGACGATCAAGATAACTGTAAGTTTTCGATGTATATTGGAAGCAATACTCTACTCTCACTTACGACCTGAAATGTTTCTTTACAATACATGTCTGACTTATTTTCAGGGTATATTACTGACACTTTTGGTGAGTATTTGAGAATGCAAAAGCTGCATATAAAGTCATTAAGTGTAAAGATGCTGCTTGCAATACAGTCCTGTCATTGGTTTCAGTGCTTGGGAGTGAGGAGGATTGTCCTTTAGCTGAATGTCTTGTGTTTTTAGAGCCTCAACCCAAAATGGGAGCCATCAGGGGATTCTCCTCATCAGGTTGAGTCAACATTTTATTTATTTTCTCTTTAGTAGGCCCTTAAACTAATTTCAGTAGTTAATGTATATACTAAATATTATCTTTTGCAGTTGATGGAGATCCTCATTTTGTGGTCCAGCTAGCAAAGCTTCACCAAAACCTGTGTTTCACAGTAGATGGCAGGGCTAATGATGTCCTCAGACTGCTGGAAGACCCAGAGAGAAGTATGCAGAGCAATAAGATCTATAATCTGACACTGTAATTTTGGTGTTTAAACATCTACATATGTCTCCTTTCTCTTCAAGATATCATTGTAGATGGCCACCTAATGGGGGCTCCCTCCAAAGATGGTGTTGAAGACCGTTTGCGAAACTACTTTGACCAGCTCACAATCTCCGCGGTCACGGGCAACTCTGGTGACATCATGATCACACTCACGCTGGACGCTGTAGTTTTGGAAGGTGAAGGGCGGGATACGCTTCCCATCAATCAGCAGGGATCAGTGACGAGGCAAGGCGTGACTGTTACTGTGGACAACCACCAGAGCTGCTGGATCGAGCTGGCAGAGGGCGTGCAGTTCCTGGTCCTGTTCCATCATTATAAACATCCAAGCTACCTGCAGTTGGCTCACCTGGGTTTTTACATCACAGATGGGCGAGGGCTTTCTGGCTCCACCCAAGGCCTTCTGGGTGCGTACACTGAAGCTTCCACTGAAAATGAATATGTTGTTTTGTTTTGGTACATATGGCATAAAACACTTAAAATACTTAATTGCAGATAAAAAGCTCCCACTTACAAAACCATTTTAAATACTACACTGTTGGCTACTGTGCCCAGTGGTTTAAAAGAAAGCTGGCCACGACATTCAATTTTCATTTCTTTAGATGTGATATCAGTTATAGAAAGAGAGTTGTTGTATTCAGTCTTACTAGCTTAAAAAAAGAAGACAACTGGACTTCTTTAGTTTTCTGGAAGATGTTTCATCTCAGCCAATAGTTCCCTTGAATGTAATAAAAAAATAAATAGCAAATAAACAAAAATATTCAGGATCAATATCTCCTTCCTGATCTGATTACTAGAAAAAAACCTGCAAACCTCACTGTCAACAGTTTAATGTACAACCTTTCTAATTTCTACCATTGCCAACCTAAACATCAGCTAAATAATGCTACAAATGTTTAAATCCCATCGCAACTGTAAATGTCAGCGTAGGTTCTCAGTCATCCAGGTTAAGGTAGTCTAAGGAGCTAATGGGATTTGGGGTTAGTATGTCTCTTTGCTTAATCATAGACTCTACATAAAAGATTATGTAGCCACTATCACCATTACTTTGAAGCCTGTTGTTGACCATTTTTACTATTTTATTTGACTATTTTACCATTTAAAGCATTTCATCATCATAGTTTTTTGAAGTATGATGCATCATTAATAATGTAGTGGACCTGACAGTGTAAATGGGGGCTGCTGCATATTCATACTGTACTGACTTGTCAGCCAACTCCAGTACTTGATGTGATGATGACTATTTTGTAATATACCAAACAAGCATTATGTAAACAATCTCTTGTACACATGGATTTTAAAACTTTTAACAAAAGAATGTAGCACACTACAGAAGGCCTTACTTTTTAGACTCGAAGACACTTTCCATCTTTTATGTACAGTCTATGATCTTAGTGTTAAATGTAAATGATAAATAGAGCAATCAAACGTGCTTATTTACTCAATCAAGTGTCAAAAAATAATAATCGGATACCTCAAATTTATAGATGAATACAGGAAGTGAGTTTAAGTTGTTACTTCTCATCATTTCTGTCCTTTATCCATCTGCAGGCCAGTTTCAACGCGCTGACATTAATATAACAGTGGTGAAAGACTACGTGGATGAAGGTCTTCATCAAGTTAAGAAGGAACAAATTCTGGCCAGAGGGATCCTGAGGTGGGGATCAGAGCAAATGCCAGTTACCCTGCAAGACAAGACGCTGAAGGACTCGGTGCAAAAACGCCACCGAAGCAGCTGCTGGGTGGTGCCCAAGACAGAGATAGAGAGACTACTGGGTCATTCGTATGAGAGCTACGTGGTGAATCATGTGTAATTCTAGCCGAGTCATTTCCACCATGTTGTCTGTTTGCTGCACAGCTCAAGTCACAGCAGGTAATGTGGATAGGTTATCACAAAAGGATGAACCAAAGCTGGGATCCAACTGGGTTAGTTGCCTGAATGGTATTCTGGAAGGGTGGGACAGATTACAGACTGCAAAGAAAAGTTTCCTGTAAAGAAGTAAATACAGCAAAGGATTGAATGGTGCCCCTGTTCCATCTCCACCACTGAATTTGAACCAGATTCAAGCTTCGTATCTATGACAGAGACGCAATGTACTCCTGGTCGCATGGCAACTACAAAATATCCAATGGTTGCTGCAGCAGTTTGCGCATGCTCCAAAATGTCTTGCAAAACAACCCTGTTTACAAGTTGTTTATCACATTATTCTTATATTTTATGATTGAATTTTTGATAGTCAAAAGCTATCTTTCAGAATTACTTGTAATCATAGTGTAATTCAATAAGTTGTATTTTTAGTACAAGTGTATATAAAACATTAATGTATGTATTTGTGTATAGATAAACTTCCCGTGTCAGCATTGCATCTTTAATAAGCAACACAAATCAGCCTTTTCCAGGTTTGCCATGTGCTTTTTATTTTTCTGTCATTTCATTCATAGTTTAATTCATTTTATTTGTTACACAAGACATTAGGCATTGTTCACATACTAGTGATCAAACAAGGACAGTAAGTTTTCTACTACTCAGTCTATTTCTTTTGTCAATTTCAAGGGATATTTGTCAATAGTGGTTTTCAAAGGCCATACTAAACAGTACAACCACACATGAGGCTTTTGTTTTCAATAAATAAAAAAGAGGATAGTATCTGATGCTGAGGAAGGGTGGGCGGGGGGCTTCAGATATATCTATGTTCAAGAAGTAAACAGTATTCCAGTTATCACCAGATAATGTGTTTCCAGGATGAAGAGCACACACAATGTTAAATGACGCACAGTGCGAACACACAGCTGTATCGATTTTGACTCCAGATCTATGACTGACTGCTGCTGTTGTCCCTCCATCAAATCCTGTTTCTTAGGAATGCTAAAAATCATTAAATCCTGATGCAACACTGGAATGATCACTAAATTAGGTAAACATAACACATGACACAGCAAATAAACAAACAAAAGAAATCGGTGTGCATAACGTTTCAAATCCATTTTATCATCAGAACGTAAACTATTAGCATAGCATATTCAGCATTTGACGTAAACCCTTCCACGATACGTCAGCGAAATTCAAATAAATAGAGCTCAAAGATAAGACACGTCAACACCCCAGACGCGATAACTTTGTTTAGAGTTGTCAAGGGGTTGGTCGCGGTGGATAAAGTGAAATGGAACCGCTTCAGTTTTCAGTAAAGTAAAATGGATCGTAGCATCTCGTGTTTGTTTTGATCCATAACGAGCCAAGCCACAGATCAATCTGACTGCGAGTGTGCACTGCAGAGATATGAGGAACTGTCTCAGGCGTACAATAACACCTCTGACTCGGTAGGAAACAGCATCCTCTCTATAGTGTTCAGCCAGCTCTGCAGAGCAACATACACCACCAAACTTTTAATGTCAGCGAGCTTTGCCAATAACAGAATCACCAGTTTTGGCACAAGACTGGCCTCCCACTACATGTTAGTAAAAACAAAGCAGTCAATGTTTTGAATGGGTCCAAACATTTGAATTAGACCCAAAATTAAGGCTACAACCAAATAAAAGCATCTTGGTTCACTCTCATGGGGCGGCACTTGGAACTGTGGTTTCATACTTATGCTATGCTACAGTCTTTTGAAAATTTCTTGCTTTTCCCTCTATGTCACACTACAATTTTTTTCTGAGTTTTAATCCCAAGGGTAATGACTTATCTCAATGACAAACACAAGGGTTGAAACAACCAAGACACAATCTGGTGCTTCCACTGAGAGCCGAAATTTCAGTCTTCACTCTCTTCCCCCGCAAGTGAAACTTCGCCAAGACAACAATCTCCTCACATACATTCTTATCCTTCACCATTTCAAAAATCTTCCAGATCTCTTCACAGAAACCCTCACCTAACACAAGACAAATCCTCACCATGCCTTTTTGCCCCAATGTTCCCTTTTTCTTGTAAATGTTCAACTCGAAGACCACGGTTTCATCCTCTGCTCTGTAAACTTCATAACTTCAGCCAGTGAAATGTGCACCAAGCATATAGAAATAAAACTCTTCAATAATTTAAAATGTTAGAAAGTAAACTATTCAAATTCAAAAGTGACATCACACAACAGAGATAAACAAAGAAACTTTTTTTGTGTTTTTCTTTTTCAGGAGGGAAGGGTTGACAGTTAGTAGCCACTGATTAGCTTGCCTGCTAGCACAGGAAACACAACAGCATTGCAAAGTGAGCACTATCAGCTGACAGAACAGCCCATTTATATGTAACTTTTCATCACATTTTTTTGTTTTGTTTTTTTTCTGTTTTTGCCCGACCAACAGATTTTGCCAAAATGAGCGGCATCTATTGAAGAAACACAGGTAAAAGACCAAGTAAGAGAAAAGTGAAAGCAGGGTTGACAGGAGTGATGCGTGGAATGGTCCAGCCTTCATACCGCAGTGTCATTTGAATCTATGTACAATACTATTGTGTGTAAAAGATGCATGCACGTCCACTGGAGGTGACCCTTCCAGAGGATTCTACACTAAGCCGTTACACATCTCTCATGTCAGAGCTATCTGTTGAGACCTCTCGGTGCCATCAACCTTCCATCGACCCAACCTCTGATATGAGGAGAACGATGTTACAGGAGGAATGAAATGCTTTGGAAATTGCCAACAACAAGTAATAAATTCACCTCTAATGATAATAGTTAAGACATGATTATACTGTAAATTCTACAATGGAATGAAAAACCATATCAACCCTGCTTTTCAGTGACAGAGAAAGGGAATGTGAGCATTTGAAAAGCGTGTATGTGTGTGTCTGTGAGCATTTATGTGTCTGAATGCGTGCCAAGAGAGGGCGAGAGAGAGCGACGCGAGGAGGTGGAGGCAAACGGCTGAAGATGGGCTCAGAGGCTCAGACGCACACCCTCTCCACCACTCTCACATTTTACCCATTTTGCTTTTAAAGCACTGTTTAGGCAGCCCCGGCCCTCTACTGAAAACCCCGTTGCCTCCAGTTTTGCATCCACCTCCTTTCCCAGCCTTGCCCTCTCTCAGAAGCCCCCCCTCTCTAGCTCACTGCTCATCCTCCCCAAACACATCGTTCTGTTTGCGTTTCATGTTTTCAAAGTCAAAGTCGCTCCCGGTCGTACGTTTGTAGATGTCCTTGATGTCATTGCAAGTGGTCTCGAAGTGAGTGGTGGCATCGTAGGACCTTGATGCGAAGATCTGAGGAAAGAGTTCAATAACAAGAGTTAGATTTTACAGCATTGCTAGCAGGTATGTGAGGCTGCAGTGCTCATTTCCAGCTTCACATTTTTATTCAAAAATATACAAAAGTAGCTTTGCATGATCCTTATTTATTGTCATACCAGGCCTCTGTGCACCTGCACAGTTTATCTGTTTGAAACAAGCAGATCTATCTCCCATCTCCTAACAAAGCTTTGTAAATGACTGAAAACAGAGGGTTTAAACACAACACAGCTCTGTGTCTAATATGAACATATTAGGGATATCCACTCATAGTGACATTATACAGAGGCAAGAGGGGAAAAAAACTCTGAATCTGATTGTTTAGAGCAGTCTGATGCTTGCAGCTAAAATTTCAAGCTGGCACCTAAACGCCTCACACGCACATACAAGCTGGCTTCAAAAGTGAGTCAATCCCCACAGCCTCCTATGCTAACATTTTAGAGCAGAAACAAATCTGGGCTTTATTTAAGGTCTTTTGGGCTATTTTAAAAACAATTAACTGTCAAATATCTTGCATTTAACTGTATTAAAAGCGCTGTGCATTTGGTGAGTGAATTCTACCATTCTGTATGGAACTTAGCACTAATTAGCAGGTGTCTGCATCTATTTTATGTACTCATACAGTTTATGGGTGCCTCTTGCTAACCAAACTTGTTAACTTGAAAGGAATGCAAACTCTCATCCATTTCTGGGTCCAAAGTAACCAAGCGGGCCAGCTGTTGCCCATAAAATTGAAGCTCCCAAAAAGGAGATCACGATACAAGTGACATCACTAGATCATCACTACAGCCATCTTCTATGCACATAAAATGATAATTACCTATCTAGTACAACATTTCTTTGCAACAAACTGGTCAACTGACCCTTCAACTCAGCCGTATTAGTTGTGGCAGCATATTAATTTGTTATATTGTAAAATACAATATTTTTTCTGGATGTTACCCTTGGAAAAAATGTCTCACCTGGCTCTCAGTACCATCATCTGTGGGCTCATAAAGGTCGCTAATAGCCACAAACCTGTGGGGAAAAAAATGTGATTTATCCCAGTTATATATACGCCCCCCCCCCCCCGATGTAACTATAAACATACAGGAATTTGAATAAGCAAGAAGTAAAATGTGGGACTCACTTTTGGTCGATGGGCTCCAGCAGCTCCAGAGCTGGCTCAATTTCATTCTCAGGTTCACTGGTTTCCACTGTGGTGCTGACAATAGCGATGTACTTCCCCTGGGCCGCCACGTTGTGAGCATAGGAGATCATGCACACATAGATGTCTAAAGAACAGACAAAGGAGTTAACAGGAAGAGATGGTTAAATCAAGAGTTAACTTCAAGCTGGATTAATTGACGTTTTTGTCCACTTGGAGGCAGCAGGAACGAGCTGTATACACACTGACACGTTATCGTCCCAGTTGAGTAAACAGTTGCCTGTTTATATAAGCATTCATCTGGAGTCATGTTTCTAGCCACCTGCTGTGTGTCTCATATCTCATTTCCTTTAGCTTTGCTTTTGTTTCCATAACTTTTTAACAAAAAAAAAATCTCAGGGTTGCTCCAGTTACAAGTTACTTTTTTAAATTGTCTTTCTTCTTCTTGTTGTCAAGCAAGTTGTCTATAGTGCTTATTTTCCTTCCTTCTTTTATTTTTTCCAACTTTACTGTTTAAATCAGGTGAGTAACAGTGATAGTAAATCAAAACAGTACAACTGAAACTATTAGCAGAAAGGTGCTAAAAGGCACCGTGGAGCTAAGGGCAACTGCAGAGCTCATCACTTCTAGTTTGTCACATTTAACATGGAGTCTAATGTTTATTGATTAGGGATGTTAAAAAATAATCTAAATTTAATCTGTAGGGGACTAAATCTGCACCATTTCTTTGAAGAATAAAAAGCAGAAATATTGAATATAGAAAATATTGCTCACCTGAGTTGCGATTAACCTGATTCTGAGGAATGATGATCTGACAGGAGTTGGCATCATTAGTGTTTTTGATGGGATGGCTGAGGATGCAGATCACACGGATCACCTGACCCGCTTTACGGACACGGTCTGGGATGTAACTAGGGTCGCAAATGAGCTGCTTACAACGAGCCACCTGCAGTGGGAACGAGACAGTAATGATGTGAGTCTGCTGGCTAAGTGCATTTGGCTGAATAAACCTTAGGCGTAACCACTTTAAAATTTGTAATGATACTGTTAAACTTGTGTAGCTGTGGACAATAAGGCAGAATCTGCTTTACCTCGCCCTCAGACTTTACTCCAATCACTTTACCACCTTCCATCACGATCTCATCCACAGGTTTGTTCAGCATGTAGGTTCCTCCATAGATTGCACTCAACCTAAGATTACAAACGAGTACGATCCGTTAACTCGAGGAGTGGTTTTGATAGTTATGACAGACTCCATCATAAATATCATAAGTTTAATTTAAGTTAAAATACCTGGCAAAGCCCTGTGGCAGTTCTCCCAGACCATAGAGGGGGTAGAGATAAGGGCTCTTGCCATACCGTGCCAGTGATTCACTGTAGAGTTTGATACGGTTGATCGTCTCCAAACAAGGAACATCAAGATAGCTGAAGTGGAGCAAAAGCAATGTGAGAACCCCATTGGTATCTGTTTAAGCACATAATAACAATAAACCCTTGGTATTCCCCGATAAGAACATCTGTGACTCATATTTGAAAGCATGCAACTGTGACATTAAGCAGAAATAAACAATTAAACGATTGATGATGGGTGATGTTGTTCTTACTCATCTGTCCTGTAGAGGGCCAGGGCGTGGCCAGTGAAGTCAATGACATCCTGACCGAGGTCAAACTTCTTGTAAACGTCCCTCATCGTTGTGGTTTTAGGGTCCACGCCCTCAAAGGTCTTGGGGTCATTCTCATCAAAATTGGCCACAAAGACTAAAAACTTTCGAAACCTCCTCTTTTCAAACATTCCCATCAGATCTGTGAATTCAAACCGAGGTTTCAGCACTCTACTGTCGACGTCATCGCGTGCAAAACGTAATGAGACAACATTCAGGTGACTTACTTGAAGCTAGTGCCTCAGTCTCAGTTGATGGCACCTTGTAGATCTTTCCTCCTTTGTAGACAAAGCTGCCTTCCACTACTTTAAAGTCCAGATACCGTGTCACTTCTGTGTATAGCAGCATCTTTACAAGCTGACCTGCAATCAGGGAGGCAAACACACGCAACATCTTACAGGCTCTGTGTTAAATCCACACTACATATACAACATAACCACAAATCCCTTGAAAGCCTACAACATAACATGCTGTAACATGACGCGCACCTCACAGGAAATATAACTATATGTCGCGTTAACAAATCCCACAGCTATTGTATTTCGCCTGCTTAGTCTGGTCGATTCCTCCTATGCATTTCCAGCTACTTTTTTACCCTAGTTTTTGAATGGATCACTAAGAGGACAACAGCCACCGCCTTAATGTAAGAACTCAGAAATGTCATCAGATTCCTGGTGGGGGATTTTGAAAATTACTAGAATAAATATGAGAAAATGTACAAAAAAGTGGAAAAACTTCATGGACAAATATGATGGCCTCTGAAAAAATACTGATTGGAACAAAGATTAAAGGCCAGGAGAGAAAAAAGTCCCAGCATTTTATTTGTTCCTGTCACGAATGGCACTGCTTATAAAACACCAGGACATGGTAAAACACCACCCACAAGCATTAATGCTGGCAAAGGTGTTGGCCACTTAAATAGGTTACATTGCCAGGTCTCCAGAGTCACCTAAACAAGCAGTTAGTGTGTGACCAACCTTGAAGAATTAAAGCATTTTGCAGTCACAGTATTAAGCTCCAGAATTACCCTGTTGAATAGTCTGAAAAGCCCTTTGGCTCTTGTGTACTTATCACGTGCTAACTTTTATGGCATTTCTTTATATAATTAGCAACAGGATTCTAACCGTTGGCCATGAGAAACTTGGGTATGAGGTCAACGTTCCAGTCACGTCCTCTGCCCATTGACTCAGGTGGGGTATCTGGCAGACTGAAGCGCTTGTACAGCTGTGGAAAAGGAAAGGAAAGCCTGTGAGGCCCATTGAATCTGAGGCTTTACAGATAATAAAGCAGTTAGCAAATGAAGACAGTAAAAGGGTGACAGATGGGACTTGAAGTAAAATGAGATATACTGAGAAACATTAAAAGTTTATTAATTGGTTTTATAGATCCCAGAAGTCCTTACCTCCTCCAGGGGGGTAATGGAAGAGCTCTCCCCACCGTAGTAGGGGTTTCGGTCCATGTGCAGAACCTTCTTGCCATTCACGGACATGATCCCAGACAGAATGCATTCCTGCACGAAAACGGATTTATTTATCCAACACATCAATCACATCAATAACTCTTAGGTATAAAACAGCCCTATAATAAATCCTTCTCCTGTCAAGGCTCCAGTGTTTTAGAGATGTGTTGAATCATTCATTGAGGGGTGTAGTTTAAGTTGTCAAGATGAGAAATGTTTCTAGTATTTTGGTCTAGACCTTAGCATATCATTAGAGATAGGCACGCTGCTTAGTTTAGACACTGAATGTAAATGGAAGTAAGGAGGTTCTGACAGAAGGATGTGGGGGACAGTGGAAAAGATGTACGCATGCGTGATTGCATCGTCTTAACAACGTAGCTACGATAATAATAATACTAATACTAATAATAATAATAACAATAATGTAATTAAAAATGTATTACATAAAAAAGAAAGATTGTGTGGATATGCATCGTTGTATTTGATTCCATTTATAAAACTACCAGAATATCCGCTTCCGTGTCTGCAAAGAGCTGGGAGAATAGCACAGAAAGCGCACTTATGCCGCAGAGGGTGTGATGAGTGAAAGGAAAGTGCGGCGATAGTGGCAGCAGTGAAAAGCTCTGTCATTTAATAAACCGGAGCTCAGGCCTGCGCCAACCTCAGGATGGAGGCCTGCCTATGCAAAGAGGACCATGACACACTGTAGGGTTACGCCTAAAAGATGCTGCTGGGTGTAACACAACACTGAGCCGGCTGTGACTCTGGAAAGCAAACAACTCCCGGTCGAGGAACTATTTTCTTCTCGTCGTGTACAAGCAGATCAGCTGGTACGGTTTATTTCCAAAGCGCATCTCTTGTGATAAATTTCTAATGTGACACGCACGCCGGGAAGCAAGGGGCTTCCACTCTTTGGCTAGGATAGAGGATATCGGGCCACTGATCTGGCTAAAACCATCTTTTGGGAAGCTGACAGAATCAATTCGGTGTGTTTCTGTGCAGACAAAACGAAGCTTGACTACTCACTGTGAGTCCGGTGCCCAAAACGATCACATCATATTCCTCATCCATGTTGTCTCACCGCCTCTCCCGTCTCGCCCTCTTTTTGCCTTGAGAAATGAAGGGTATTGAAAGCAAATAAAATTGGTTAGTCCACAAACCGGGTAACTGTCTCTCACTGTCTCTGCACAGGTCCTTTAAATTGCTCTTCAAAGTAAAATATTATTTATTAATCATTGGGTATAAATGGCCAATGGAATACACAGTCCACACTGTCACCGGCGAGGACGACCAAAGATGGCCCTGATCGTGGAGCAGTCTAGAACAATGTCACTGCGCGTCGGCAAATAGTGCGCATCCTCCTTCCCTATTTCCCATCCTGCCACACAATGGACTCAAGCTGCAAAGCGAGAGACGCCGCTTTGAGCCGGCTTTGGCGATTGTTTATTTTGCACACGGGATGTGCTGTTGTGGAGTTTGGCTTTTGTTTTTGGCCATTTTGAAACCACAATGTTTGTGTTCTCTAATTTCTTATTCTATCTTTCCTTCCCAGTTGTAGGCGCAGCGTTGCGTGGATGAAGGCAGAGATATCCTTCCGCTGCTACAGCTGTGTGGATGGGAGTTGCTTTCACTGACTGAGCGCACGCACTAGGCCTTTACAGCAGGGGTGTTTCCAAGCTTTTCTTCTTTCTTTCTTTTTAACGGGGTGGTACAGGGGTGTGGGGTGGGGGACCAGGAGTATGGCAGGGGGTCGTAATGTTTGATCGGATTTAAATATTATTAAAGAAAAATGTCTTTTCTGCAGCCCTGTCTCCCAATAAAGACGGTGTTACAAGAAAAGCAGTGCTGCAAAAGATTTGGATAACCTTTCTGCAAAGTGGCTAAACAAGCATTTAGGCCTCTTTTTTAAGTAAATGTCACATTCCTATTTAAGTAGTCTGTTTTGGCTGTGAAACGCTACCTACAGTCCCAAGTAGCTAAAGTAAAAGTATTTGTTATACAGAGTTAATTATGCAGTCATGATCACTGAATGATTAATATATTATCCTTTTTATGTTACCGTGATGTTGAGGTTTATACATGCCTTACATTTGATAATATCACATAGGAGTTCAGCAGTAAGATGTTAGCATAATTATGCTTTTTGGGACAGGTAAAATGATAAGTAACTACAGCATTAACTTAACTGTTATTAGGCTACTGTTTATTTAATTATTAGTAATTATTCATCTCTGGCTCTCTTCCACAATGAATCTTTTGTCCTGGCTTTCTCCCATCACACCAACCTATTGCAGCACATGGCTGCCCCTCTCTGAGCCTGGTTCTCTTGGAGATTTCTTCCTGTTTAAAGGGAGTTTTTCCTTCCCAAGTGTTTGCTCATAGAGGGTTGTTGGATTGTTGTTGTTTTTTTTATTTTTTTGAGGAGTGGCTTTTCAATTAAATAAATGTTTAGACTGATTTATTTATCTATTTATTATTTACTCAATTACTTATTTGTAATTGTTAGGACATGAAACAAAGAGGGAATTTAACACTTTAACTCTTAAACGCTTAAGAGTATCTTGGATAATTAGTCTACGCCCTAAATGAAAGTGTGAAAAAAAGAAAATATGAATATAAATAAAGTAATAATGGAAGACTACAGTATTTGTTTAAACGCACACACATGCACACACAAAAACACGCACACCATACTTTAAAGAATCAATTGTTCTGCTAAGCAATGTGGTCAGCTGGTGGTACTGTAGCGGTTTCTCTCCTGGAAATGCTCGACTGAGAGCAAAGCTGTAGTGTGTCTTTGGTGTCAGCAGCTGCTGCGGGCTGTTCGGGCTGAATGAAACAAGCAGGAAGTCATCTCTTCAGCACATGACTGTCAGGTGGTGTGGGTCACGTGAGCATAGAGTTACGGAAAAGTCTAAACGAAAATGGCAGGTTCGAGGAGCTCCACTCGGTTAATGGGTCTTTATATTCTACTTTTCGCCCCTTTTTTCGCCTTGGGGAGCGCCACGTCTCAAGTGCCTTTTCTTATGTGGTCCAGTGAACGGTAATATTTAGTTTTTCTTACTTATTCATTCAGCAAAACTCACTTTAACTACCGGCAAAGTTATCTTGTATGCTAACTCGAATGCTAACTCTTCTAGCTACTTTGCTGCCCAACCTATTCAAATTCAAATTTTATTTGTCACACACACACACACAACCATACACAGTATGACATGGGGGTGAAATGCTTGTAGCTGTGCAATTCCCGACCATTAAATGACAGAAAAAGATTTATAGCATTTACAATTTACAGGTTACTACACAAATTAACTTAAATTTACAGCAAACCTAGCAAACACCAATCGTTTAAAGTCTAGATGCTAAATATATAGAGGAGTATTTACACATAAATTGTAGAGATTTGCTTGTGCGTTTTGTTACAATTTGTTCATAATGGCCGTCCTTTTATTTCTTAATTTTGAAATAACCCATAGAAGTAACGAGTCTCCCTGATTTAACCCCTAACCTGACGCTCTTTAGCACTAGTAGATATGTTTATTCTGTTGTTGTTGATCTTCATCTGCAAAAGGCAAAGTAAGCTGTAACATCAAACACATTTACACTACAGACAGTGACTTTTGCTAGGGTACTGCACTTCCTTATGATGATGCACACAGGAGTTTAAAATGTGGAAGTATACTACTGTATGAGGTGGTGTGTTAAGCAGGAGGACAAAGCAAGGTTGATATACCAAAATAGTTTTCTTTGATGATAGGATGAATATCCGATTCGTTATTTTTATTTTTGTTGTTGTTATTTAGACATTTCTTATATATGTATAATGTTATGCCAGCTTTACAGGAAACACAGGTTTGTTTGGGCCTACTCAAAGGATTCATTTGATTGACTAATGGGTCTCTTTTAAAAATGAAGTACATAAAGCCATAATAAAAGCCGCTGGGATTTTCAGCATTTTCAAAAAATGTGTCAGTGCAACTGAACCACTTAATATCACAATTCATCTTTATTTTTTTTTCTTTATGTTTAGCTTGCCACCACTGGCCTCACCTACAGCTGGTCATATAGCATCTTATGAGCAGCTGAGTGCCTACCTCACCTCTGCCTTCAGCTCTGGCTCCCACACCGTGCTGCTGTTCTTGCAGGACAAGGTCAGTACCTGACACATAAACTAGATTCTGGCCCTGTAATGAATATGTTTATGTCACTAAATTGTTCACCATTTGTTGATTTGAAAGCTAGTCATTTTATATGCAAGTTGTGCAAAATGGGGTAGTTGTACTGCATTCCCATGTGACACTGCAACAGTGTGGTGTGACAGTGAGTTTTGGCATCACTTCCCATTTCTCTGTTCCTCTGTGATACATTGGGTCTTTTTTGTGGTGGTGGTGAACACTCAGTGTTGTGACTGAGCCATATATTTATATTTTCCCATGTGATATTTTTAATCGTGATTGTAATCGTCATGAAATTGTCATTGTAAATCCTCTATGACTTTTAATCAACTACACAAGCACAAACAAGATATTCCTTTAGATGTAGCTTGCGTGAAAAGTATGAACGTGACAATGATTTCATTCCAGTTTGTTGTCAATTGAGGTATCGTGGAGCCGCCAGTTCACTCATATTTTGGCACACTAGCATACTGTCATGCATACATACAACAAGTCACTCAAACAGACATTAAGATTTGAAATGTAGTTTTTCCTAGTATTACTGAAACAAAGAAAATGAAAGAAGTAGCAGATAATAATTGTCCAAATTAATGTAATTTGTACAGGCTGTATTTTTTTTTTAAAGAATGATAAATACAAACTGAGCCATTAAAAAAGAATTCCGTTAAAATAATGTCTGATTATGAATGGCATTCAGTCAATTTAGCTGCTAAATTAATTGCTCGTGAGTTAATGGGACTGGTAAATGTTTTAGTTATTAAAGTCTTCCTGAATTCAAGAATTATTTCCTTTTTTGTATTTAGTTAAGCAAAGATGACTTCACAGTCTTTGGTGGCGTATTTGGGAATAAGGAGGATAGTGCCTTTAAAAACATTGAGGTATGTTTTTATAAACTATATGTTAGTCCAAAATTAATATAGTTTTTTCCTAGACAAACAGACTGATAATTGTGCCCACTTGATCCTTTTCAGGATGCAATGCAGTCTTCTACCTCAAAAGTGACACTGCCTGCCTTGGAGTGGTCTGGTTCCTTTAACATGGCAGCTCTGCTGCAGGAGAAGCTCGGTGTTTCGCCTGTGCTCGTCGATGCAGACACTCTCTCACATTTGACTATCAAAACGTCTGTCAGCAACCTCCTGCTCATCAATCTTCCTTATTGTAGCAGGTGAGATTTTGTTTTGTTCAAAGTTATATTGAATAATCAGTTATCTGTTTTTAATTAATACTTAAAGTCTATTATTTTTAAATTGTTTTGTAGCTTACAGAAGTCATGCAAGGAAGTCCTACATGAGAATGGTATGTTTTTAAGTGCTGAGGATTAAAAACATTTATAACTGTATATGACATTTACAATTACAAACATGTATAGCATTATATGTTATATTTTAATTTGTGTATAATTTGAATGCATTTTGCTGTCAACAGATGAAATTATTGGAAAAGTTCTGAGTTCAATGAAAGCAAAAAGCATCCCATACACTGCAATATACACAGGATTCCAGCCATCACGAGTATGTTTTTAAAATTAGTCAAAACGTGCCACATTATAACACATTCTCAATGTTTGGGTATTTTTTGAGAATGAACAACATTTTGATAACTTTGCAGGTGATTTCAGAAACCCCGATTTCTGATCAGCCAGTGGGTCGGTCCTTGCTACAAGCAGATGGATCTGAAGTTAAGCCTCCCATCATGTTTAATGTATCTGGTGGTCCCTGCATAATGCTGTGGGCTCAAAATCTCACTGTCAGACTGAGTCCGAGCTCACCATGGATCGACCTTGCTCAGGATGTACCTTCCTTTGCTGGATCACTGTGTAATGGCAGTACCTCACGGTAAAGTGGCCTTTCATTATTTCCCAAAGCAATATCCAGCCTGTGATGAGTTTAGTTTTTGGGTTTTTTTGTTATTTAAAGAGAAATAATCAGTTGCATGTTTTATTTTTTTTCTCATTTCAGGCTTGTGCTTAGTTACCAATCAGGCTTTACGTTAAGGTAAGGCAAAAAGTTGCTTATTAAAGATTCAAAATTGTACCTTTTCAATTAGTTAATAACTCTAACATGTCCCCAGGATGTGCTTTTCAATTTTGTGCTCAATGTACCACAGCAATAGTATTTCTATGTATTTGTATTTACTGTTTAAATATCATGCTCTACACACCTGCTTTTCCAAACCGGTTCTTTCAGTGTGTGTGGCTTTAAATCTAGCTGAGCCGCTGCTGCTTCTGCCCACACCCTGTTTAAAAAGAAGTTTGTGAGTGACAGTGTGTACTAATGGGTGCAGCACAGTGCTGGCATGAATGAGGCGTTCTGTTGCTTTGCTTTCTCTAAGAGATCACTTTGTTCTACAATTGAAACACAAAATGACATTTACCTGACATTTAAAATCTTGGAGTCAACAGCTGGTCATTTGGTTCACTTTGTTTGTAGCTGATGCATTTTAGTTATTTTTATTTTGCACACATCTTGGAAGCAGTGAGCAGTGGGGGTTGTCACTATGGACATTTTAGCTCAAGGACTATTTTCTGTCTAGTTTCAACATAGAAACTTACACAACTAGGAGGCCAAGCCTTTGTGCAAGTATTAAGCAATTTGATGTTTTTACAGCTTTCTTATCACACAACAGAGTTCATAAAATGATCATCTTGAGGCATTTTTATAAATAGGGTTGCTAAATTAATGTGGATTTATGTTTAAGTGATAAATGGGATCTTCCTGTTTAATTCTTAGTAAGAACGCATTTCAAAAAATGAAGTATTTTGTTGAAATTCCTGAAATCACGGCTTCCATTTGAAGACAATTCTCTTTTTCAAAAACAAAGTTTTCTTGTTTTCTAAAAAGGCAAAATAACTTTCTCAATCTCTGCAGTAGAGATATTATTTCCATGTAATGTTTAATGTTTCAGACTTTTAAAAAAAATACTATATTTTTAATATCACTGCTAGCATCTGTTTATTTTAAAATCCTTCACGGATATGTAAGAGTTTAGAACAACTAGTTTGGAAAGAATAGTTAAACAGTGATTGTGCTTTTTACACTGATACGCTTTCTGACCATCCTTCTCTTGCTGATCTCCAGTTTTTCAATGAGCAAGCGTTTCTACCCTGTCTCTGCACGAGAATGGTTCTCCCTGGATGCAGTTGAGCTGCAGTACGCTAACCTCAGTGCATCTTACATCGCGAGCCGTGACATCTATGCTCCCGCAGAGTATTCCTTTCATTGCCAGTCTGTCGCCAACTTCGGAGATATCCGGCTCCACACAAACACAACAGACACAAATTCATCTCAATGGAGGCTAAATTTTATCGACTTCCAGGTACAAATATAGTGCCGCATTTGCTAATTTTAAAGTCAAACACCAATGCATGAAGAGGTGTGTTGATGAAGGGTTTCTTAAATAATTGTTTTCTGTTTTTTATACAGATTCAGGGCTTTGGGTTGGCCAACAGCACAAACTTCTCCTACGCCAGTGACTGTGCAAGCTTCTTCACCCCAGCAATTTGGATGGGACTGGTGACTGTGCTCCTTACGCTGCTAATTTTAGTGTACGGTCTGCACATGATCATGCAGATTAACACCATGGATCGGTTCGATGACCCCAAAGGCCCATCAATTTCAGTGCCTCAGTCAGAGTAAATCACTTTTTTACTTAAAAAAAAAAAAAGTAAGAACATCCACTCCTCAGTTTTTGAGTGCCCCTTTGTTGATCAAAGAAAGTATCCCTTTGCCTTCTAGCTTTTGTGTTTTTGGGTCTTTTTCTTTAATGTATGTTTCTTTTGAGTCCTTCCACAGTTATTTTGGCACATTCCACGTCATATTGCCATATTTTACAGGTTCCAGAGTGTATTTTTAATGACTATTATTTTAGAGCGTGTGCCAGATACAGCTAGTATTTTTACTAAAATAATTTGCACACATATCATGGAATGACTTCCTTGCCAATACGAATGTGATCGCTAAATGCTGTAGGACCGTTTCAGACCTCAGTTCTTAATTTTTTATTTTAATTTCCCTGGCCTAACTGTAATTTAAAAACTACTGTTAATGAAAGAAGTGCCTGTGTATATAAATGATCATTTGTGATGTGTTGTGTAGTGCTGCTGTTTTTCCCAATAACTTACCTTGGATTCAGTTCTGTGGCCACTTGTCATGGCTTAACATTGGATATCAGTGTTGCCATTTTTCTTGGCAAGTAATTTATTTGTATAAAAGGACTTCATTTGCCTTTAAGGTTTACCCTTTGGTTCTGGGTTATCAGCTATTTTAATAACAGTGCCTTGTTTTCAAAAAAAAATATTGACGTGCATTTGCAATGAAGTACAATATGATTTGTTTAATTACAAATAAATCTATAAATTCCTAAGTAATTCTGAAGTTGTGGGCCCCTCAGTTGCAGTTGTTTTATTTCATTATTTTGAGGTCATATACAGGCTGAAAGATACCTGCAAACTAAATGCAGGGTAAAGCGGATGTTTCTGTACGACAGGATGGGCATCGCTACTTAAGTGGGGAAGCGTCTTGAAATTTAGATATGCAAATTCATAAAACGAGAGAGGTTCAATGTTTTGCATAAATCGCTGGGATGAAAAAATGATGTGTATTAACTGAGTGCAGTTTTCCCAACTCTTGATCAAGCATAAATACAAGCTATCCACCACGCATAATGTAAATTTAAGCCTATCGAAATGTGGGAGCTTTAATAAAGTTGACCAATCAGCGTTGAACAGGATATGCTGCTCGGTTGCCATAGTTACAGCAAGCAGAAACGCTACGACGGTCAGAGTTGTTGACAGCTAGAAAGTAGCTAGCGGTATTTTTCCTCCTACTTGGGTTTTCGTTACGTTACCAAACGTTTGCTTCAACGATGCTGACCGCTCCTGCTCAGAGAGTATGTTTTGGGAGCTCACTGGAGAGGAGGCTGTTTCCTCTCCATTACGCGCCAGACCGGCTGGGAAACCAAATGTCACAACAGGGACCGCCACATGTCGGCCCGGGAAGCTATGACAACCACGAGGTTTGTGTGAGAGAGAAAGAGTCAAGGGGTACTTTCAGTAGCGGTTTTAGATACGGGCGGTTGCCCGGGGCGGCATCGTGGTGGGGGGCAAAAAAAAAAATGCTCGTACTCATGCTGCCCCAACGTCAGCCAGCGCATATTGGGAATGGCATAGGCACCGATCGGTTTTCTATCGCCCATTTCCTGGGAGTAAGGGCGCCCTCCGTTTGCGAGGTGCGCCTGCTGCTTGCGGCGCAGAGAGGAGAGGGCGGGGGATTCTCTGACCAGCTGGAGCTGGAGCAGCATCTAATAACCAACTCACAAAATAAAACAAAATAAAAACAAACCAACAAACACGAAAACACCAGACATTATGATACAGACTTATAATTTGCACCGATGTTTTTTCGAAATTCTATAGAAAAGTGAGTGCGAGAGCCCTCGGTGCACCTGCTTGCTGCTGAAGTCAAAGTAAACTTTATTGTCATCTCCGCTACAGTCCAGTATATAGAGAGACGAGACGACGAGGCCCCAGTTACAGCAGTGGGGGCAGAGGGAGTGTTCGCCCAGGGCGCCAAACAGGCTAGGGCCGCCACTGGGTACTTTCACAAGTTGTTTTACATATTTTTCCCCTTTCTTTCTATGCATGCAGTTTTTATGCCCACGTGACCGTTAAAGTTAATTTAGGTGATGCTTTAAAATAAGTCAGCTACAGTAAGTGCATTGAGATGCAGGCCAGCTGCGAGGTTTGATTTTTCGGCTGACTTTTGGTGAATGAATGGTATATTCAGAATAATTATTTACATACTTGTTTTGTAAAGTAGTGCTTCTAAATGTTTGTTGATAGTTTGCCTTGCTCATTAACATCTGCTTCCTCTTCCTTTAACGGCTGCACCCTTTAAGTATCCATCTGACCCAATATTAATATCCTCTTCTGTCACACAGACCCTCCTCATATCCTCCTTTACTACATTCATGAAGCTGCTCTGTGGTCTTCCTGTTTTTCTCCTGTCTTGTGCTTCACATTCAACATCCTCTGTCTCACCTCAGCCTTGCCCCTTTTAACTTTGTTTCCACCTTCTCCAAACCACATATTGTAGCAGGTCTCACTACCACGTTGTAAACCTGCCCTTTCAACTTTGCTGCTTTCCTTCTGTTACAAATCAACCTGCTCCACCTTGCCTGCACTCTCCTCTTTACCTCTCTCTTGTATTTTCCATTAATAAACTTGCCCTTTCTATCACAGTTTGGCACCATACTTTATGACATACAGAAGACACCTGGGAGTAAGAAAGGATATAGTCTCTCTGCAAGGACTGCTGTGCGCTTTCCGCCTTGTAACAAGGTGCGTTACACAAAGAAGTTTCCTGTTATACTGAGAGCACATTAAGAAGTGTATTAACAGCCTTACTGTATATCAGCCTAAGGGTCGTTCCACTTGGACTGTCTACTTACAGCCTTTGCCTGTATTAACGATGGTCAATGCCTCCAGGACTTGAAACTAGCTCCACTGCATAAGTGTCTGAAATTTGTGTCATTTCTAAGGCCAGCAGGAGTGGTTACAAACATAAGTTGGTTTGCAAAAAGAGAAGCCTGTGAGAAAGCCACCCTACTGCTCCCTTGATTTCTTCTTTGGAAATCCTTTCATGAGTTCAGTCTTTTTTAAGGTTCAGATTTTGATATATTACGACAGTTTAGCCCAAACCTCTACATTTATTTCCATGTTGCCATGAAGTGACTATCTTAGGACATCTTCATATTGCCCAGCGGTTTCTTAAAGGTTTTTTAGTTGTTATCATGGTATTGTAATTTTTAAATATATTGGGGGTTTTTTTTTTAGGCAAATATGATACTAGGACGATAGAATGTATAAAAGATGGAGGGAGCTTCCAGGTCTGACCTCTGTGGCTGGAAAAGGACTTCCAGTTGGATAGAAATTGGCCTTTGGCCACCTTGCTCTGCATCCTTAGTAAACACTTTCCTGTTAACTTTGGGAACTCGTGCACTAGTTTCTGATTATATTGAACAGAAGATTACCGGTAAGTCAATTTTTCAAAATAAGATCATTCCAAGAGTCAGAAAAGAGCTTAAGTTCAATTTGTGACGAGTTTGTGGTTTTACAGTTAAATCCACTCCTCAGTTATCACATCTGCTATGAAAACACCAAGGTGGCAAAAATGCCCAGCTCAAGGCCTCATAAGAGGACTTCATCCAAATTTTACACCATTGATAATTAGGATGAGTGAGTAGAGTACTAATTTATCAACTGTCATTAGCAAACAGACAGGACAGGTGCTTTGCAAAGACATATACTTTGTAATTAGTGTTAAGTAACAGACTAACAGAAGACTGGAACTTTGCTCACCTAAAATTAAGTTTAAACATGTTGGACAAACCATGTTTTATGGGTTTTTTTTCAAATGCTTCAAAAAGGACTGAGAGGACACAAGAGGTTCAGTGATTCAGATGAGTTCCAGGATGTAAACATGCTTAAAAAATACTGTAAAGCTGGGGATTTTATCATGGAAGTATTTTATGCTTGCAATTTTCATCTTTTTTTACACAGGTAAAGTTAGCTAAAGTTGTGGGGTATGAAAGAATAAAAGTGGCCCTTCACTTAATATAAAGTTGTTGATGTGAAAATGAAATCTTTTCCTGGTTCTTAATGGGCCTTTGCTCTATGACTGTTTACATTAGCATGACTGGTCTGCTTACAGTATTGGCAATAAATCTTCATTACTCTGTCAGCTATCTGGTGAAATTAAAACCAAATTAAGTCACATAGTTAGAAGTCGCTGTATTCTACTTGTTGGGGGGGTTGTCAAAACATTTTCTGTGCAAGTATAAACCTGCTACTGGCTTTTTAATATGTAATGCTTAATACAAGATCTTTATAATCCTTCTGATCACCAGGCAGTGACCCCTTCACCGTGGCAGTACCAGCAGGATCAAAGTGGTTCTAGGGTCTCTCCTCCTGGCAAAATAGCTTTCAGCTCAAAAGCACAGAGGTTCAAAACCACACCATGTACATCTGAGAGGAGTCCAGGGTGAGACAGGGAGAAACTGACACATGGCTGAAATGTTACGGTGCTAAACTGAGCTGACAGATGTTATTTTGTGACACAGCCCTGGGACGTATGCCCACGACAGAGTGACAAACAGGAAAGTGAGCTGGCCCATGTGCTTTGGGAGACCAGACTGGTCCAGCCTGCCTCAAATAGGCAAGAAGTCACTCAGGGTGAAGGTGAGCGAAGCAAGTTGAGAAATTTCATGGCCTTAATTTTGCTGTTACAAAAACTTAAAAGGCACAGCCAGCTTATACATAAAGACCACAGATATCTCTCTAGTATCAGAAATGTTGTCTCTCTGTAGATGTCCTGATTCTATGCACGATTACTCAGATAAACTCACTAACTGTAAGCCTGTTAGCCTTTAATTTGGTGTAATATTAGGTGTGCTCGTCACCTATACCTGTACAAAACTACATGTTGCTGCACCAAAAAAATAGTGATATACATATTTTATTTTCCTCCCACAGCTTGCCAGTGAAAAGGAGTACCTTAAACAGAGGAACAGAGTGGCCTACCTGAGTTTGTACTATTAACCCTGAAGGTCTTACATGGAAACCTATCATGACACTGGCGAAGCAAGAAGATGTTGTTTTTTGTTTTTTGTCTTTCCCCTTAAAATATAAACAAAATATGAACATGTAAGGTTGTTTTTTTTCTTTTTTTAAAAGAAACTTAATTTCCTTTAATTACAAAATGACAGAATTCCTATGTGACCTGTATGTTACATAAAGATGTTGCTTACAAAATAATGTAGGACAGATTTTTAAACAGCTGAAAAAGTGACACTTAACACAACAAAAAAAAAAAAGCCATCTTCTGTGGAAGTCAGTCTGCAGTACTGGTCCCGCTGCTGAGGCAAAGCAGTCGCTGGTCTCAGCTCACGCAGCGGGTTTCAACCCCGGGCCACTTCCCCTGTGCAGGGAATCACTGACTGGACTGTTGTAAGCACCAAAGACTGGAGCAGATATGAGTCCGTTTCTTTAAGCCTCGTCCCTTCTCATTTCTTCCTCCTTACTTTGGGTTTCTTGACCGGCCGGAGGTACGGATTGTCGATTACATTGTCCTCACTAGCCTTGGTGGATGGAACTACGCCGCTGGGAGGAAGCATGGAATTCTCTTTGTCAGCTCCTGGATCATCCTGAATGATGGAAATGTAAAACAATATTAGCAGTGGTATATTTGAAGGGCATTCTGGGAAACTTCTTGCTAACTGTTGGCATAGGTACCAACGTATAACTACATGGTAAATAGAAAACTTGAATCAGAGTTAAGTTAGGGTTGGATGCAACCTGTTATGATGTAGCTCTGGGTGTGGGCTTCATGCAGATGTATAAATGCCACTTTAGATGTGATTAGCTTAGCTGAACATAATGATTGCAATATGGACACACAGGTACCCTATCAACACACTAAAAGTAATTTACACAATTATGAATTCATTGAAATCAAAGTAATGAAAGTTTGATTTCCAGCATTAACCAGGATACTAATGATAAGTAATTAGAGCATGAAACATTACTTGTTTGTTTAATTTTTTAGTATGTATTAAATGAATGAAGCACGTTTCCTAGCTTCAGAAGTGCATTAGCTTTATTTTAATATTTTAGCTGCTAGCTATTTCATCCCATTTATAGTCACTATGTTAAGCTGAGCTGTTCCTTGGCTGTATTTTCACATTTAAAGGGGGGCTGTTATGCACAACATTCAAAATAATCCTTATTAATCTTTTACTGGACTCTTTGTATGCCCCCCCCCCTAAATTCAAGCAAGTCAATCCCCAGAAAAATCCAGCCATCTTAAATTTGGCAGCACCTCCTAAACAAACTGCAGATGGCTGGGGCTTCTGTGCTCACAGCCAGAGCTATGTGCTCTGTTAAAGATATCCACTCTCACATCTCTCTCACCATCATACAGAGCCAAGACCCTGTGAGCCAAAAGCTCAGGCTTTTGGCTCACAGATCACCTGTGCTGAATCTTTGTTTGAAACTTCTTTAATATGAGCATCCACCATTGTAACAGACAGGGTAGAAAATAAACAAGAAGCATTATAGGTCCAATTTAAAGGGTAAATATGAGGATGATATCAACTTTCAAGTATACATTTTCAGCATAAACAAAACTCTCCCATTTTAAAACAATTACTTTAAATTGTGTGACGTCTTGATGGCAACAGAACTTAACCAGAACATGGAAATGCACTATGACTTCAGTTTCATAAAGCCTCTTCTTACTTCGAAATTAGCTCAAATAAATGTTCACAAAAGCTCCATTATTAAAGTTTATGGAAGGCTTGAGTAGCTTTCAGTTCCTAAGAAAATCTACTGGTTTTCTGAGAAACTTCTCCCACGTGTTTGCTAATATACTTGAGCATCTGTACTGAGACCAATATTCTCTCTGAAAATCTGATAACCCTGTGCAACTAATGGAGCTTAATACTGAAAAAAATGACCCTGAAATTCTATTATCACGGTAATGAAATAGATCAGATTCTCACTTAAATTTGTTCAGGCTGATCTGCAACAGATCTTTCCCTGTCACTACAGTAACAGTAAGAGAAGATCCACAAACATTTAGAGATCAGATGATTCTGTACGCCTGCCAGCAGCAGCAATTTTTTTTTCTGTTCCTTAAAATTTCAATGTGTGATACAATTTTAATTTAACAAAGATTCAGGATTTTGTGAAATATCCCAAGAAGATATTAATTTGCTTTACAATTTCTGTTTATACCATATATACTATATATATCTATGGCACACCAGGTCCCGGACATGGAGACTTACAGTAATGGCGTTTCCTGCTGTGTTCTCGCCATCAGTCTGGTCATCCTGCTCAGAGGAGTCCGTCTCCTCCAGAGCCTGCAGTTCCAGCTCTGAGGGCAGGAGGGCACTGAGATATGGGATGGTGCTCGGCTGCGCTGCAATTACTGATGACAATCACAGGAAGCAGAACTCGTGAAAATGCAGCATGCTTCATTCAGTAATCACAAGACATAATCTGGCTTTAAATAAAGATCAGCTTACTGAGAATCACTCACATGGGAAGGTAGTGATGTCATCTTTGAATAGGCTTTGAGTTTCTCCAGTCTTGGCAATGAAGCGTGTAAGTGCTCGTTCCACGTCTCTCCTCTGAGTTGCTGCTTTCTCTCTCACCACTTGGTAGTCTGACACGGGTTCTCTGAAAGTCTACAGGAAGAAAAACTCTTAAGTGGCTTACTTTTTAGTACAGTTGTACTTCTATAATACACAATCCAGCTTTCTAGGGATCTCCATGATGAAGTGGAAAAGTTCTGACTCACAGGTGTTTTGATATACGTGTGAGGGTCGGGGAATTCTGGGAAGTGGCTGGGGATGTGGGCTGGATGTGTGCGCTTCTGTCCAGCTGACAGCGCTTTGGGAGTCACAGGAGCATTTGTCACTGGAGCTGAAATTAAAAAATAAATAAATAAACATTTTTCACACACACCACTGGATCAAAAGGTCTCAAGTCATTCATTTTAATACTAATAATGGAGAGCTGAGTTCCTACTTACGGGCAGTTATGACCATCCTTTGTGATCTTTTAGCATATATGGGCAAAGTATCAACATTGAAACCTTTAATGACACAAGCAGAATAAATCAAATCAGTATTGTGTTCCCTTAGCAACGTTTAATCCATATGTGTTATAGGAGGTCTTACCCATTTCAATAAGCGTGACCACTGTGTCTGACAGTGTCGGGACGCTCCTGGCTGTGTGTTCACAGTATGCTTTGGCACATCGACCTATTTCAGTAATATCTAAAAACAGAGAAAAAAGAATCAGTTCTGTAAACATGAATCAACAACCAACTGCAAATTCAAGAAACGTCTGCTCTGAAAATAGTCTACAGGGGCTCAGTTATGTCAGTTTCTCAGCTTTTTTTCACCAACTTCAACCAAAATTATTCCCATTGGTGTTTATTTAAGAAAGTAGGTTAAATAAAGTGAGGTGTACTTGCACTGGTGTTCAGATATATATTGTAAAAGTGGCACTTAAAGATTTACAGCTTTCCCAGTGGATGGTGTACACTTAAAAATCATACATACAGCTCTGCAACATCTCAGTTAGGGTTTCCACAGCTGCCTTCTCCGCACTCTCGAAGCCACTCTCAGTCAACAGGGCGCTGACAACGACCTGCAGAGTGCGACGGCGTGCCAGGAGGTAGTTTTCTGCAGGGCTAGAAGTTGCTTTACCAGCACTTCCTCGCTGGAAGTAAAATAAATGTGAATAAGGGTATACAACAGAAATACATAGACATGCTGTTGTCTTTATGAGAAAAATATCTCACTATAGTCACAACACACTTGGGACTAAAGGATTCTTTAAAAGGCTAAATAAACAGACACATGGTTCCAGAATCTTTAATTGACTTACAGCTAAAGGGCACATGGACATTAGCTTTTGTAATTTGAAGTAAAACAAACAGAGAGTAATGACCCAAGCCTAGCAAATTTACCACACAGTGTATGTTATTCCCTTTGCTTGGTGGGCACACCAATATGCCAACAATGTGCACATACACTATGGTTATGAGGGCTATTACTATAATGTTAGAAATAAATGTGACTTTTAACAAATATAGTGGCAAGGAGCCATTAAACCTACAAAATCGTCATATTTTCTACATTTCACAAACATTTCTCAAGAGTCCTTACTGAACAGACATATTAAACATTCCCAGTGCTGGTGGTGAAAGTGGGAGAATATTTGGGCTCTGGGTGATTTAAAAAGACGTTTTGTTTATCTGAATCAATTCTATAATGATTAATTTTATGTTAATATTAAAATGTATTGTTCTAATTCATCATCCAGCTCTTAGTGAGCTTAGGATGGTGGACATGTTTCTGTAAGATATATTTGTGTAATTGAGAGGTTTAATTTTTGCCACTGCAGCAAACTGCATTGTCCCTGAGGTACTAAAGCAGCTCCAAACTGCAACGCTCACTCCATTGATTACACTGGAGACCCTGCAACAGTTCTGAGTCAAAGTGATAACACATACTGCAAATGCTCACTGAACCTTCCCCAACCATGTGGACAGAAAACACGTTTAAAATCTGCTGCTGTATTTATTGGTAAAAAAAACAACAAACAAACAAACTGGACTGTCCTCAACATTTTGAATCCAGACTTAGTGGCATGGTTAGCTCATGTAAGCGTCAGGGATATCAACAAAGATCAAACATTTTTTTGAATTTTCGTTTTTTTTTCCGCCAGCATTTTTAGATCCAAATAGGCACGATTTATACTTTAGAGGCCAAACAGCACAGACAAACATTAAAGCTGCCTAGGGGTGGTCTGACTGTTGGATTTCTTTGTATTATTGTAGGGTTTTTTGTCTATAATATAGAGCGCCTTAAGGGGGGTGTTGCTGTGAATTGGCACTATATAAATAAAACTAAACCGTACTAAATGGTTGTGCCACTTTATTATGAATAATAAAGGTGCTACATAAATAAACTGACCTTGTCTAAAATATTATTAATAGCCATCCCTTGTAGTTAGCAAACAGATGGGAACCGCTCGAACGGTTTGTTGGTCGACCCCAAATATCGATGAAAAATACAAGAAGTGTTGCTAAACCCTTCATTCTCCCTAAATTTAGTGTTTGTGATATTGGTATAGACTCTATTTGTTCACACCTGTAATTTAGATGAGGATGTGTCCATATGTTAAGACTAAAGAACATGTGAAACGTACCTCTTCCTGTCACTGTAAGGACACAAACATTTATTCAGACAGGGTAAGCACTGACATAGATAAAGTTAACCCACCTTATAGTCTATAAAAACGTATTTCAAGCTTTCACCGGACTAAATCATATTTATTTAAAGTTGTTAAATCGAATTAGGACTTCAGTGCAGTCTGACTGTTAGCCATGCACCGTGAATCCGGCTCTACATGCTACATCCGCCTCCTCTCTGTGACCCAAAAAACATTTCTTACCGCTCCCGCATTCAGAGGGCCTCCCGACGCCACCGCAGGATCCGCCATCTGCAGTTATTGGAAATCTCCTCGTTGTTTTGAGCAGATTTATATTTGTATCTCTCCGAACACCGTTTAGCCGCCGTTGGTAAACACGGCACGACTGTATGACGTTATTTCCGCCGTATCACGAGCGTATCACACACGTTGTTTGTCTGTCGCCCCCGAGTGTTCATCTGTAAAATTACACCTGCTTCAACTTGCTTCTAATTTGTGAAAATCCTCTGCTGTAAAATTAATATAGCAGGCTTTTAGTTATTTGTAATACAAAATAAGTACTTGGAAAAGGGTATTTGTGATACTTTTTAAAATATATTTTCCAGTCATAGTTCTAAAATTATTACATTAAATGAAGAAAATTGAGATTAAAAGATCAGTTGCATATTTTTAGTTACATTTTCTCTCTTTTTGCTAATTATAACATGAGGTCCGCTCTTTGAAGTAACCTACCCCACAGATTATATTAAAGTCATGGTCTGAGACAATTGTTTGGAGAAAAAAATATATTTTTATTAGGGTGCAAAACAAATTTAATCACACACATTCCACTTTTACATCACATCTATCACATCACATTCACAAATATCTGCTGCCCAGCAGCCAACGTTACTGTAACCCGCAGTCTTCACTGTATCTCATCTCATTTTTTACCCAGTCAACAGGAGCAAACTGCACATTTAACCAATTTTTGAAATAATGAATGGGCCATTTCCGCACAATGACTTGATTTACCAACATTACCATCATCTCTAGTGTCCATTTATGTGAAGAGGAGAAAGTTTCTTTAAGAAGCATGTAAGCGGTTGGCTGAGCTTCTCCGCCTTGAAGTCAAAAGATATTTGGCTTTTTCCTCGGGCATTACTGTATCCACCACATCAGCAACTTCACTATCAGCAGAGGCAGTGTGTGGCTTCAGCACCTGCTTCTTCTCCTTCTTCTTCAGGATGATAAGCTCTGCTGGTTCATCCTCCTCAGTATCTCTCTCCACAAAGGGCAGGAAAGCCATCTCTACCAGTCCCCCGACCATGCCAAGCATTGCCAGAGTAGAGCCGAGCATGTAGATCTTCAGCATGCTCCGGCTGGGCCTCTGTGTCAGCATTTCTTTAGCAAATGGGATGATCTCGCCAAAGTTTTCCATATTGTGTTGTCGATGAGTCTGTTAAAAGAAAAGGAACAATTGTAACCAGATATTCTGTAAACAGAACAAAGATTTACTCCTGACAACTAATCCATTTAGTTAAAATGCAAAAATTCTACTATCCACAAAAAAAGAGAATAATACTTACGTCGAAGCACACGCACAAACTCTCTTATTCTCTTTTTCTGTGCGTTCTGAGTAATCAGGCTTTGCAGGCAGAGGCAAAGGCAGAGCCTGCATATTTAAACCCAAGCAGGGCCAGGTTAACGCCCACACTGGGGACACAATGCATATTCATGAGGCCACTTGTACTCCAATTGTTTTGTTGGAGATTAGAACTTGTTTGGGTAAAAGGGCAGACACATCCAATCCCTGTATGTGATGAAATGCATGTGATGTGACATGTTGCCTGAACTCTGCATGTGCAGTTCATGCAGTAAACATTATATTGTTCTGACAGTAAGTAATGCTTTGCAACATTAGTTGGTACTCATTAACTTCTTCAAGCACACACAGGCACGCCTTCTGTTTAAGAAAAGTTAAAAATAAATAAATAAATGATGTTAACATTCAGACAGTTAACATGTTACGGACCACTGAACAACAACAGTCCTGGGTTTGTGCTTTGTTACCATGCATATTGATCTTTATCAGGAGAGCTTCATTAGTGTCCAATAAGAGTATGCTAGGCTGTGGAAAGCCAGCCCCATTTATTGGTTAATAGTTATTGTCTGACAACAGTATTGGTTACACATGGAATACCCCCTATTGAACAGCAATAGATAAGCCTCAATAGAAGATATGGGTCGATAGAATCCCCCAAATCATGCTGTCCTGAGCTGCTCTGCTCCTGTACCTAAATCTGTCCAAAATGCTGACAGTACATGCGTGTGTACGTGTCTCAAACTCTCTGCACTTTGAACCAGTTCCCTGCTGCACGAGAGAAGAGTAGCGAGTTGGGAAATGTGTCTGATCTTTGTCACAGAGACATCATCACTGAGTGAAAATGACAACCACACATTGCTTCAACATCTGTACACCAGATGAATCATGCTTAACATTTTATCCAGTTTGACTTTTAGCTGTGCTGGTAGTGACCAAATAAGTTACACTTATTATTAGTTTTGTAACTGTCACATTGCATATTAATATAATTCTCTAAGTAAAATGCAGCAGTTATACAGATTACTATGACATTACATTTTGCACATGTCTCAACTCTGTATATTTTTATATATTTTATTTATTGTTTACTCTATTTAATTTGTAAAATATGTGTACACACACACACACACACACACACACACACACACACACACACACACACAACAAGTAGAAAAATATTTAGTATACACATCCAGAAATGCATATACTATTATATATTGTACATATATTTATTAGTTTCAGATGTAGCCATTCTTGTATTTTGCACAACTCTGTTGCTTGTGAAGCTCGCACACAAGAATTTCACTCACATGTGCTGTACCAATGTACCTGCACATGTGATGTGACAATAAAAGTGATTTGATTTGATGAAGCATTATTTTTTAATTCAGTACTTTGAGATTTTGAACTGAATATGGAGGTGAAGATTCTATGTAAAGAATTTCATACTAATACATCAGGTCAGAGTAAAATACAGGAGAAAATGCTAAAAAGTATCCACACTGATTCCACTCTTCATAGCTAATCCAGGGACAACCTTTCACCCCGTTTGTCCACTTTTGGATTGCAGAGTTGCCTAAAATATTGCAGGTAATAACGCAATAATTACGCAGTCGATAATGTTCCTCTTTGAGCAACTCAGCTCTGGGCATTTATGTTTGCCTCTGCTGGGAAAATGTTGAGACTGTTTGGAGACCTTTGCTCCATTTTTTTGTCACTTCTGCTTGAAATGAACAGTCTGTCTCTATTCTGGACTTCACCAAGGCACCATGCTGTGGTTGAGGGGGAAGTTTTATGGCAAATGTGGATGTGAAAACTCTTTCAACAGGAGCTAAGGGGAGAAGGAGTTTAGATCCACAGTATTTAAAATGTTTATATGTGAAAGGAAAATTACACACACAGTGACTTTTTTATTTCAGAGATTTTAAATCTGAGTGTTTTACCTGTAACACAGTGTTTGCAGTTAGATTATTCTTGTTGAATCCAGCTTGGCAAATACAGGAAATTCATAAATGGGGTGAAATGAATAATAACCTAAAGCATTAAACCCTTTAAGTCAACATACATTTCTCAGCTTTTGACTCCTATTCACATCTTATAATAAAAGCTGTTTAAACCTGGTCACAAAGACATGTTTTGTATCTGTTGGCATACTTGGCTTAATTTACTCCGTCTGGAACGTGCTGTTCTAAGTACGCTGCTCCTTGTAATCCTGACTGTGCTGGAAAGGCTGAAGTACAGAAGTACAGCCTGCTAATTGGCTTGCTGGTTAGATTAACTGAGGTTACCAGCTCAGGTTAAATGAGTCCCAAATATGGTGTATTTATATTAGGGTGATGCTTAATAACATGCAAGTTTGCAGAAAGTTGCAGAAATTAACAAGAAGAAGAAAAAAATCTATTATTAGAAAGTAAACACGTCTGAACAAAGCCTGTTCAAACTGTAGCCGGAGTTTCCTGTTGCCTACCTGGCAGGGATCCAGTGTGGCCTTCTGCTGCTGTAGCCCATCAGCTTCAGGATTCAATGTGGTGCTAAATGTGCTAAAAAGGATCAGTATTTTGTAAAAAATGCAGACCAGCTCATCTGGCACAAGCAACAATGCTACGTTCAAAGTAACTTACTGCAAATCACCTTGCTTTGTATTCTCATCTTGACCATGCATTGAGCTGCCGGCTGATTATACTGTGATTGATTAGCTAGTGTATGTACTGGCAATAGCTCAATTAAATTTTGCAAAGTCTACCATTAATTTGTTTACCAGGAGTGAAGGTAAAACAACCACAGCAAAACAAATGCAGATCCTTTATTTTTGAGTATACAGGATTCCCAGCATAATACATATATAACATTAATATATGTTAAATCCATCATTACAAAGCACATACCAAGACAAACAGCAGACTGCCCAAAGTAAACCGCTTACAATAAGTGAATAAACATTTCTAACAATAGACTTTACCTGAATGTAAAAGTTCTAGTAGGTTTATGGCATTTAATGAATATACTTGTGGCATTTACACTGTTAATGATAGGTTTGTTTAAATATACATTGTTATATATTTTTTTATTTCAAATTTGAATTTGATCTGCTCTATTTTATTTTATTTTTTTTAAAAAGAAGCAAATAATAAAAAAAATAAATTAGCGAAACAATTAACTTAAAGAAAGTAACAAAAATATGAGACAACTTTACCATATTAAATTACATCAGTATGGCTTATTGGATGCAGTAAGCATGCGGTTTTCTTCAAGTACAATAATTGTCATTGACGTCATTGTGTGTATTATTTTAAGCATGGAACCATGAACACAAAGTGTTCGGATGATCTGACTTCTGCCCCATCAAAAACCAGTGGTCAGGAACATCGTCACCATAAACAACATGGATATTCATGCAAAGCCCGGCTAGAGGTGAGCCCATTTAATCCATTGCTTTCCCTCCTAGATCACACAGTTCTGTTCAATACTGTCAAAAATGTTCTGGTTAAAAATGAGACTCGTGCATCTGAGCGTGTGAGTTTCGTTGTGGTTTGTGTACTTTGGTGTGGTTTTGGGGAAGCTTCCTAGGCACTCTCTCCAAAATAAAATGCTCCACACAGACTGTGGATCTCCCACACCGCTTGAATCAACCACTTGTCGTTCTCAGTACCTGGGAGCTGCTGACGCAAACCAGCTGTATGCTGGGTCAAAACAGCAACACTGACCTGTAGAGGGCAGAAATACATTCAGGGTGAGAAATAAAATTTTTACCATTAAACTGTAGTTTAATAATAAAAGTGTAATTTAAAAACAGTTTAATGTATTTGTTCATTAGATCCACATGCTTTAAGTGTACCTACCAGGTAAAATGTTTTATTTCCATGTAAACTCTGTGCAGCTTTCACATGATGGCGCAAACACCCGTTATGGTCTTGCTATTATTGTTTTTTTTACCGTATCTAAAAGCAAAAGAGAAATGTTTTAGTCAGCCATATTATAAACTCAAAAGGTCAAAGGTCACAATTTGATATAAAACAGCTACAAACCCATTCAGGTTGGCAGGCTCTGAGTGGTACACATGCTTTCCCTGTTCAGCTATTGTAGGTGCGTGTTGTGCACTGCAATGGCTCTGACTGGTCTTCAGTTGGTGGCAGTGGCTCTTTAGTTCAACATGGCTTGTGGGCAAGGACATGTGATGTGTCCCTTGCACACTCCCGTTGACCTCTGGCACCTTGGGCTCAACCTTGTCTGGATCAAGATGTTTCCGGTTTTTCGTTGGGGAGGACACGTCGATGACCCTGATGTCTGGGATGCTGGCCTGCCTCAGGACCTGCTCTGAGTGGGCCAGCTGCAGCTTCTTCATGTGGTTGATGGCAACAGCAGCATTGTAGGCTTGCTGTAAAAGCGAATATAAAAAAAGAGGTTGAAAAATAGCCTAGCTTCACTTTAGATGTCCTTATATATGGTGATATTGAGTAGACATTAAATGAAATGTCTTGTTCATTTATCATTGATTGATAAATTATATATTCATATTTTAGGATCTTTTCTTCTTTTACCATTGAGCAGCCAAGTGCATTTGATTTCCTAGGCAGTGAATGCACTACATCAGCCCTTAGTGCCCTCGATTACTAAACAGTATCTTATTAAAGTCTCCCTGGTCAGGAAGGATTTAGGTTGGCACCCGATTAATCTACTATAAACTGCAGGTCTTCAGTAAGGTTACCACACTGAAGCCAAGAAATCCGTGCAGACTAACCTTCCACTTGGACTTGGCAAAGTTCTTTTGAATCTGAACGCTGACGGAATAGTAGATGTCCTGGCTCCGAGCTGTCTTCCCAATAATCCTGGAAAACGAATGACGGCACAGAAAGCTTAAATTTATTTTAGGTAGAGATTAATTCTGAATGCATTTGTAACTGGTGCTGGGCAGGAAGATTGATGCCTCCTGTGTGCAGTGCCACTAAAATGTTAATTGTAGAAAGTTATTTTATGATCAGGCTTAGATGACATTTTATGGACTATTACACATTAACTGTTACAACGTAATAATTCAGTGACAGTTGTGAATTTTGCTCGAGACATGCTACTATACTGCACAAAATATGTACTTATATTACAAAAAGGGAGTCATTAATAAAAGATAATATGTAATTGTTGTTTTGTCACAACTATACTGGTACAATGGTGGGTTTTCATGTCTTGATGCATGCTCAATCATCCAGGAAAGTAAATCCCCAAAAGTTGATTCTGTTTATCTGGACGTAGCGTCTTCAGTGATGTCTTCAGTTTCAGCGGACTGCAGGTTTGATTGCAGCCATTCCTCAACTCTCTGCAAATGGTACTCATGACCATTGATCAGTGGTCTTTGATCAATGCTCATTAGAATTTGCATATTAATGATCAAGGAACTGAACTCCCAGCCCATTGTTCCTTCAATGGTGCTAATTTCAGTCATTAGGCAAATGAAACATTTCTCCCACTGTAAAAAACGCTACGTCCTGATGAACAGAATCAACTTTTGGGGTGGGTTTTCATATTAAATATAATCAGAATCTCAAATAATGAGGTTTAAATGCTGTTTTTTTGTCTGCTTTTGGCATTGGGTCATGTCAGTGAGAGCAAATGTCCCTAATGTGATAGAGGATCTGATAAAAAGAGAGAAAATGCTAAATTGTCTTGTTGAAGACTGTGAATGAACTGATTGTCAGATAAAAAAGGATTACAGTAAACTATAAATAATGCCAAAAAGTCCAAAAAATGTCAACATGGGTGAAAGGAGCATAATAAGTTTCCATAATACAAGTGTAGTGTATGAGTGGCAGTCACCATGGATGTCTGAGCGCTAGCTCTGTAGTGTAGCGCATCTTGGGATTCTTCTGCATCATGTTACGAATAAAATCCTTGGCTGCAGAAAAAAACAATAGATACATTAGAGCTTAGACAACGCTGATTAGAAACACAGTCGGTGTGTGCCATCTTTCAGTGTAATTACCGGATTCAGAGATGTCGTCCCAGAATGGTGAGTCAAACTCATACTGTGCCTTCATGATCTTGGAGAAGAGCCGTGACTCACTTTCTTCATAAAAAGGGGGGTAACCGCAAAGTCTGAAAAAACCAAATAAATACAAACATTTAGCATCTGTGAAAAAAATCCCCTACATGTTACATGCGTGGACTCAATGTGCTCCATTTTTCTGTATATAGGTAACTGTGTCATTGCATAAGACACAGCTGGGGCCTTTAATCTGATCGTCTTGTTACTAAGAGAAAAATCTGGAGCAGGTGGTGAATAGCTTTCTACTTACAGGATGTAGGTGATGACTCCGATAGACCAACAGTCAACGGCGTTGCTGTAGGGCTTCTGTGCCAAAACTTCAGGAGCTGGTTAGAGAAAATTTTAAAGCTATATCAGTGATTGCTCAAAAGCTCGTGAAGCATCGGTAACATGCAGTATGACCCACTCTGAGGGTCTAACTCAGTGAGTGTGAGATTATTCCTCTAGAATGACATGTTTTCTTACCAACATATCCTGGGGTGCCACAGGCTGTCGACATGATGCCATTGTCTACCATCTTTGACAGGCCGAAATCACTGATCATGATCTTGGAGTTTTCCTCCTGGCTGTAGTACAGGATGTTCTCGGGCTGCACAAGGGAAAAAAGCAGGGACAAGAGCTGTTCACACACTGATGTCCTCAATGAAGAACTTCTCAAATAGTTATTTCACCTGTGGTGGAACAAATTCTTAAATATCTTACTTTCTGTCAAAGTGATAATATTGTAAATTAAGCCAAAGCAAGAGGGGAAAAAATCAAAGCAGTATTATCTATATGATTAATGAGGTCTGGACTTCAAGTAACAGTTGAGCTTTGGGGTACCTACTGTTTTGCAAAGGTAAAACCGCTCTTTAGTTGTATGCTAAATAATGTCAACTATGTCAAATTATTTCTCTAAGAATTTCTCTCAAAAGTTAAGTTAGTTTTTCTGATGAGCTAAGAATTAAAAACCCCTTCAACATATGACCCTGTAAATGATATTCAGGTATGGATAATTACCAGATGGATAAGTCACAATGGCTCTGCCAGGCTGTTCCATCAATAAGCTGATAGTTATAGATCCAGTAATTCATTACCTTTTACGGTTCTAACACACCATCTTACCAGATAGTTTCTATGAATGCCAGTACCTCAGTTCCAAGCACCACTAAACCCTTAAAGTTCACTTTTGACCAACATATGTCTTTTAACCTGCACATAAAAAGTCTCCAGGAGGGCCCTCTTTCACCTGCATAATACTGTGTCTCAGAGTGACACTGAGAAACTAATCAGGCCATTTATTATTTCTAGGCTGGACTATTGTAATTTCTTGTTACCTAACGGCTGCAGCAGTCTCCAGCTGAGCCACACAATGGAGTTAGTAGCTAAAATGATTCTCTTCATTTGCCCATATTAGATTCTCTTCATTGGCTCCCTGTGAAGCACTGAATTGGTTTTGCTTCAACATGTCTTAAAGTCCTCATAGTAGCATATTGTCCCACTTTAGAACTGCTGTCAGAGAGCAGGTTTAATTGTGGTTCCTCCAGTTTAGAAACTACAATGGCAGGCAGAGCCTTCAGAAATCCTCTCTCCTGCGGCTAAAGACTCAGGCTGCTGGAGGATTTCCCATGATGTAAGGAGAATGTCTCCTCCACATGTATATCATTCATTTAGATCCTGCTATTGCACATTATTGTTTCTTTCCTCTGAGTGTATATATCTGTCTTTAAAGCTAAATGTTCCTGATGTTAAAAGTCCCATCAGCCAGCCAAACACCATATCATTTTTCATCTCTCCATGGACATCTTTTCCCTTTTCTCTGTCACCTTATCCCAACCAATTTCCCCCTGAGGTCTCCATTATGCTGCAAAGTGCTTCGTCAAGAAGGCAAATTGTTGGGCTTTTCTTTATAATACTGTATGTTGTGTATCTTTCTATCTAATGTACCCTCGGGTTTAAGGAGTAAGCATGATACAAATGAGTCAAATGTGATGTAAAGGAGAAAAACCATATATTTCACTAGTGTTTGGGATATTATCAGCCATACCTTCAGGTCCCGATGCACTATTCCGTTTTGGTGCAGATAGCTGACGGCCTCCAGCACCTGCTGAATCACTCTGCTGGCATCCTTCTCTGAGTACACCCCCCGATCCAGGATACGGTCAAATAGCTCACCGCCTGAAACCCTGGTACAGAGCCACCGCCAGCATTAAAACTATATGCTCCTTTTCCTTTTATGGTGATAATTTGATAATATTGGACACAAAATCTGGAATACTCACAGCTGCATGACAAGATAGTAATGCGTTCGACTTTCATAGAAATCCTCCAGCCCCACAACGTTCTCATGTTTAATTCTGTTTGAAAAAATAACACGATGCTTTCATTATGACATTGCTTTTTTACCTATCACAAAGTTCCACATACTTTCAACCCAAACAACATCCAAAAAACCCCCCACATCAATGGCAATCCTCCTCCTGTGCTCACTGCTGAGAGATGAAAGCTGGAGGCTCATAAAAATTCACATGTGAATTACCTTCGCAGCACAGCGATCTCATTCTCCAGATTCAGATCCCTCTTCTGTTTCTTTTTCACACACTTCATGGCGAAATTTTTTCCCGTCTTCTTCTCCTTCACCATGTAAACCTCTGAGAATGCCCCACTGCTCATTAACACATAAACACATATTGAAAATACATTACTGATGATGCCTTCACTGATTGCTTTGAAACAACACACAAAGTCTCCCTTGGTAAGGGGAAATAAGCCTTCTCACTTATTACTAGAGGGCTGTTGTTAATAAAACATGGGCACATTAACAACACAGAACATTGGACTCCTGTGTGTCTACTTTTATATTGCTCTCGTGCAACTGGGAGAAGCTATTGCTTCATTCAATTTCTCAATTTGTGCATACATTAAATGTTATTGGTTTTCAGCCAACTTTTATTTGAAGGGCTCATGTTTTAAACACATTATTTTTTAATTAATGACACATCCTATTTTTATTTTCTTTATGATTTAAAATATAATAATGCAAGTCCCATTTCCTGAATGAGGAAGTGCTGCAGGGTTAGTAGGACATTGGGAAATAGGCTGTTTTCTTCCTGCAGAGTTAGGAGATGAGACTGGAACATTCATTTCCATTATTTTGTTTGTTTTTCTTTTTAAGAACATAAACGTCAGACAAAGATGTCCTCTCTCACATTACTTCACACAGATGTGTTCTCAGTACTGGAACATTCTGCTTGGTTTAGGTGACTAAGCTCCCCGGATTGAGCATGCAAACACCTACTCTCTAGCTGTGTATTCACCTGTGCTGTTCTCAGGAGTACAATCGGATATACTGATTCATACTGATTATACTGGCTCATATTGACTCATACTCACTTACTGTACTATGAGGTTGGCAGATTTATTTATGTCCAGTTTGACATGATACATCTACATACATGCATTCTCACAAGCGTCTCTGGTGGGCAACGTCAAGTTGAAGGTTGCTGTAAACGTGAGCAAATGGTTGATGTTGAATAAATGATAAAGAGCTGGTTAGCTGTGCTTAGTTTGGAAACTGAGATAAGCAGCTGAATTTGCAGAGACTGTGAATAGTGTGGAGCCTTCCATAAACCATATGTATTTTTGTATAGATAAATACTAAAGCTGTAAAAGTCAAGCTAAGCTAACTGCGCATACAGGTTTTGATTCTAATTTACTGTATAAACAAGATCACCAGAAAAACATTTAGTCCATAATTGCATTTAATGACTTTAAAGGCTTCTGTTGTGTAACCGTCAATAATGACTTTGTTTTTTTCTCCCTGTCGTATTACATCATTTAGGAAAGGAAACTTTCTGATACAGACTTCTTAGAGACCATCTAATTTAAAATCAACTCAGGGCAGAAATAGCAATATCAAAGGGTTTAATTAAGCTCTTGTAAGGACCTCTGTGACTTAACAATTCACATGTCAGGGGCTTATTATTGTGCGCTGTGCTCCTGTGTCCATGCTATCTTCAGCGTTGTCTGGGAATAGTTGTTCTACTGGGTGGATTAGGTGCTTTATCCCTGACGCAAAGGAAACGGTGGCAGGCTCCAGGCACAGAAGGTCAGCAACAGACCATGTGTAGGTCAGGTCACAGGCAGGTGTCAAGAACTATCGGCAGACCACTTTTCCCACGTTCATATAAACTCTAATTCCAGCTCAGTTTGGCAGTCAGGAACAAGCTGTCCCTTTCCCATTATAGCACTAATTTACATCGGGTCCCTAAATTGCTTTGATTTTTGTTCCAAGGACCTACTTGAAAAAAATACTTTGACTTTCAAGAAAAATTGCCGGTCAAGACCTGAAAATGAAAGCTAAGCAACAACCATGATCAAAAAGATTAGGAGCGATCAGAAATTGCAAGAATTCACCCGACTGTGTGAATCTGAGTGCTTAAAATTCAGTACAGACTAAAATCGCACTGCTTTTCAATGCACTCTGGTGGTTCTTCTTAACCCCTGATAAACTCAGTCCCTATTTCCAGGAAACCATTAGGATGCTGTTTACACAATGTCTGATGAGGCCCAGTGGGAAAGACTGCAAAATCTCCAGTCCCTTCTGGAGTCTCTTGCTTTTATTGTGACAGAGCACAAAAAAACGAAAATGTTCACCCGGGAATAGGCATCATTCAGAGAGTTCACCGAAAGCAAACTTACTGGGTGGCTCAGACAGCAGTAATCCAATCTGTCTTCTCTTCTAGGGGAGGTGCCACAGAAATAACCACATTACAAGTAATTTTAAAATTTGTTTTCCCACTTTTACGTGAAACTCTTGGGTGTTCAAATTGTTTGGGGGAATAAAAGTAATTGCTGTAGACCAACAGAACTGAACTGAACCAAATTAGATAACGCTCTTTGCTCAGGAGGGTGTTGCCTCCTTCACAGTCCAATCATTGACGATGTGTTAGATAAAACCTCTTGGCAGCCTCTTCAGCCCTCAGCACAGTAAGCTCTATTTTCTCACTCTGGCAGCACTCTAGCTTACATCATGATTTAATGTTAGTCTCTCACCAGTAGTTCTCCAGTCTATTGCAAAATACTCAACACTGCCACTGGTTTTTATCACCGCCGTGACAAAAATTAGGTGAGCGCAGGTGAGCGAGTGTCGACTGAATGTGTACAGCACAAAGTTAGATGTTAGAAAGCAATAACATTAGGTGGATTCTTATTTAGTTTTTATTTTTTAATTGCAAATGTGCCAGCGGTTCTTGGAAGCACTTCTCATTAATTCCAGCTCTGTTCTTCCCTTCATAGAAAATTAAACTGTCCTAACTTTGATAAATACTGCTGCTTTTTTTCATTTAAAGTCACTTCACTAATTGTTTAAACCCGGCACAGAATATCACGTTATCACATTATCACATTTTTCCTGTGCAAGTCTCCATCATATGTTGGCACTCAGTCATGAAAACTTCGAGAACCCCTGACCTCAATAACGATTCTACTGTCTTATTATTTGTGCCAGATTTATAATCAAATATTTACATTTTCCTCTGTTTTGTTTGCATATAAAAACTAAAAAGCAATGATTAGCAAATTTAAAAAATTACAAAAAAAAATTTGTGAATGAACTGCTGCACTGATGCCAAAGCCTGGATCCCTCTGGAAAATCAGCCTAGTTGTCTAACAGTTAGAGCATCTTGCTGCCAATACTTAAGTACAGTAAGCCTTAGCATGTTAATCCAATCAAATCAGTAATCTGTCCTCTAATTCAAACAGCATGCTGATGGCTATTATCATGCCAGCCACTGCAGTTCACATCAGTATCAGTAAAATAAACCATCTAATGGTGCAAAGCATTCGCCAGGGAAGCAAAAAACTGTTCAGTTACTTAAACATTTTTTAAACTTTAATCAAAGTCATCTTACAGTGAGTTAAATGATACTTACGATCCCAACTCTTCCATGAAGTCAAAAACCTCTTGGATGTTTTCAGTGTTCTTCTTCCACACATAGTCAGCCTCTTGACGACCCATGTCTGCAGGTGCTTTGCCAGGGAATTCTTTTTGATGTTAAGGAAAAGCAAAAGACAGAAGAATAGATGTCACTCAAAGGAAAAGATCCACATTGCCCTTGTTTCCTTAGTTTATTTGCATGCAACTGCAACAAACAAAAGCCATCCAGGCTCAGTGTACAGGCTTCCTCGTCATTGTAAATGTAAACAAAAAAGTCATCTGGGATTATTGAAAAGTCCTAACAAAGCAGCTATGAAGGTTGACGCGTCTGCTGAGCTGCTCAGACTGTCTACAGGTGGGAGCAGCCGGTGAGACTGCTTTTGTCAGCCGGTCTCTGTCTGGCTGACAAAAGGTTAGCGCACTAATCCGCGCTGTAACTAGCACACAGGGAGGTGTAAAGCTATGCCGGGCTTGGCCCACATCACCACCACATGATGCTGTATCATAAAGCTGTGTATCAACAAGGCTGATACACAATCTAAAAGCAAATGGGAATGAAATGTGAGACTAGTGTGTCACTTTTGTTTCCTGACATAAAAAAAAATCATTTGAAAAAGAAATTAACCTTTATAACTGTTGTAAATGAAACTTTTTAGAAAAGAAAATACCTTGCAGCTGAGGAATATATTCAGTATAATGAGAAATGATTGTATTTTCTCAAATGATGAGCATCTAAAACAAGAATGACTTGTTGAGTAGAACTCAATGTACTGAGGAGGATTAGGAACACTTTAGAAGGACACGTTACTCAGTCTGATTTCCTGCCCCCTTTTCTCTTATATAATGGATTAACTCCTGATCTGTATACCTGACACCATCACAGGTAAAAAAATAAATAAATAAATAAATACTTAGAACAGCCTAGAACAAATAATTTTAAATGTGACAATATATCTTAATTAATTAAGTATACTATTGCTAAAGTGGTATCTGCTGACAGTGGTATAAAAACATAAATTATATGAATAAATAAAGCAGAAAAAACAGCTTCAATTCAGTGAATATGCAAATTTACCAAAACCTAAAGCTCAGAAACATATTTATTCTAATAATCCAGTGTCCAGATTTATATACATAAACACATATGTAGACAGTGATGAGCACAGAGGATCTGATCTGAAAGGGGTTTCCTGTTGTTTACTCCTCCCCTGCAGTACTTCTTTTCATCCTGAGCGTGTGTTGTTGTTTTAACAGCACATCACAACATAAAACTCAGCAGGGGGATCCAAAACCACAGTCAGCCACGCAAAACCTAATTTGCAAAGTCAAAACCTGCATCAGTGATTTACATTTTAATACATCCGGTTCCCTTTACGAAAACTTTCACCTTATCTTTGTCATTTATTCATCAACTTCACGCTTAAAGCTCAGCCACACGTTTCTGCCATCGTGCAAAAAAAAAAAAAAAATGGTGGGAGAGAAAATCCACGTTATCACACGCATAGGTACACCGATAAATGACGTGACTTGCAGCACGGAGACAGGTTGCTCTGTCAGTAAATGACAGCAGATATGTCCCGTGCGGTGCCTCGCGATACAGCATCGTGCATCATACCAACAGCTGAACCAAGTTCGCTGCGGCATCCGTGGAAAGATCACTCTGCGGCAAACAGGCGGATGATCAGATATTCAGATCAAGCTTGAAGCACACATCTGCCACGCCTGAGCAGAAACACTTCTGAATATACACACATAAATTTACTCAAGACAGATCTATTCAAGATGCAGGACGTTTAAAAACTACCCAATTTACGCGCAGAATATAAATTACACATCACTGGTCCTCTGCCTCATCCTAGGCCGGAAAAAATCTCCAATCTGCAGCTCTTTAGATTTAATTACTGTAGTGTGAGACATCTGAAGACGTATAGTTAATATAATAAAGAAGAGGTTCATTCATCAGCACGCTGACTGAGACTTACCTAGAGACTTTGCGCGGTTGGAGCTCTGCTCTGACTCTCCTGCGAAAAGCTCAGCGAGGTCTGGGGAAATTACTTTATCTGGGACCTTACAAGTACCTGTTGTTAAGTCGGAGATTACATCCATGAAGATAGTCGATGGGAGGGGCGGAGAGTCTCACAGGTGCTCATTGAGACTTGTGGCACAGTTGAGGCTGGTGCACTCGCTGCTGCCGCCGCTGCATCACATCTTTCCACACAGTTTCAGGTTTTATAGAAAACAGCGCTTCCTGCGTAGAAACGGCCTCCTATTGTAAAACAGCACGATTCATGTAAAACAGCCCACGCCGTGCTCACGACAAGCAAGTAGGCTGTGTTTTAAAATATATGACGACTAATTTTTGATGATGCTCAATATAAAATAATTAAAAAAAAATATGACAATTTATAAAAGCTTTATACACAGGTTATGGTTGTTATGCAGAGTCTTTTTAATGCTGTGTTTAAATGCTGAATGAAAGTGGATTTTCTGCAGCTCTGTGACACCAATGAAGAGGAAAGACTTCAGCAACAAACTAAATATTGGTATATACATTAGTTATACATTGGTTAATATTTAATTAATTAGCAAAATTAAATTAAAATAAGTTACTGCCAGTGTAATAAATAATATCCTGGTGTATGAGTGACCTGTCAAAATTAAAGTTTTGTCTGCAAAATTAGATAATAATTCAATTGGATGTAGTGCTAACATTTCAAAACATTTTGTCTACCTGTAAAATATTAATGATTAATTAAAGTGGACCTATTGTGCTCCATCTTCATATTTTCATTCTTGGACTCTAGAGCAGGTTTGCATGATGAAAATCTGACATCTGTCTGAAACAAGGCTGTTTATCACCATGCCAACGGGAAATTCAGGTTAAAGAAGAAGCCATATGTGAACCTGATCCAGACTGAAGCAACGTGGAAAACAGTTCTGTGCTCAGACAAATCTAAATTTGAAATATTTACAGTAAAACCTGGACAGTGCATCCTCTGGACTGAAGACGCGAGGGACCATCTGGGTTTTTGATCAGTGTTCAGTTTAAAAGTTTGCACCTCTGATGACATAGGGGGTGCATTAGTAGAATCGGCAACTTGCATATATGAAAAGGCACCAATAATGCTGAAAGGGATGCAGAGATTTTAGAGTAACATATGCTCCCATCCTTACAATGTCTCTTATAAGCGAGGCCTTACATACTTCAGCTAGACAATCCTAAAAAGCATACTACATCTATTACAACAGCAAGGCTTTGAAGTTGAAGAATCCAGGTGCTGATCTGGGCTTTCTGCAGTCCAGATCTTTCACCGAATTGAAAGCATTTGGAACATTATGAAATTGAAAATATAACAAAGCAGATCTAGGATTGATCAATAGCTAGAATGTATCGGACACGTATGGGGCAAATGCCCCGGAGTCCAGCCAGCAGACGTCTCCTCAGTTCACAGACTGTTGTTAAAAGAAGAGGCGATGCTAGAGAGTGATAAATTAGTTTTTTCCAAACTTTTCGGAGCTGTGTTGCTACCATCTTTTCCAAAATGATTGTATGTTTTTGTAACGACGCATTTTCTCACTTTAAACATTTAATCTGTTTCCTATTTTCTATTGCAAATATAATATGGGTTTATGAGGTTTTCAAATCATTGCATTCTCATTTACATTGTAAAATGTGTCCTAGCTTTATTGAAGGTTGAAGATATTTTACACCTGGCTACCAACTGCTTGAAACCACAGTGCACCATCAGGCTGTGACAGTGTTGCACTATAATCTGTAGCCTGAGGAGGCATCCCTTAACAGGTTTATGCATTAATCTGCATTAGGTGCTCATGTAACCCTCCACAGAAGGAACCATACGAAATGCAATGACAACAGACAGGTCACACTAATAATACTGCAGGCCTCCGCTGCTCATGTATTCACTCCAGTGTTTGTGAAATGCAAAAGGTTAATTATTCACAAACACTTAGAATTAGACAGCCTAACTAAGCTAAAGGCTTCCTAGCAGACAGAACAAACCAGTTCAGCTTTAATAACCTTTATAATCTATGAGTCCTTTCTGATAAACAAAGAAATGCAGACATAACCTAAAGATAAATTCTGCAGGATTTTATCTGCCATCCAAATCTGCAATATTAACCTGCCAGGAGAAAATTAATCGATTTGACTACCTGCACATTTGTAATGTGCTGCAGCAGAGACTATTAAAATTGGCCTTGTTGTCATGGTTACCAGTTCAAAATGATGCCATGGTCACATTCCATTTCAGATGATTTTTTTTTAAGAATGACAAATAGTTGACGTCTTCTTTAATCAGAAGAGGAGGCACATAGGTCAGCAGTAAAAAGGCCCTTTCATGATGGAAGTGTCACGTTTGATGACAGATCACTCCACATAATTATCACAGTTGCTAGGCTAGAGTTATTGCACCACGGAGATGAGCTACACAGAAAAATAGTTTTAAATGCCAGGCAGTTTTCAGTACAGCCAAGGATTTATCTCTTAATATTCTTTAAACCCTATATATTCCAACTGACTAACTGGACTAGATTTATTTATTTTTTAAGTGGACCTATTCTGTTCATTTTCAGCTCAATATGTTTTATTCTTGGACTTGTAGTCGTGTAGCTTTGGACAATTCACATGTGAAAATAATCCTTATTATCTCATACTGGGCTTTGGTGCAGTTAATCCTCTGTTTGAAACAAACTGTTTTCGCTGCTCTCCCCTAGAGGCCACCTTTCCTTTAAGCCAGCTCAAACAAAAGATTTGAGCAGCAGGTGGGTGGAACTCTGTGCCAGAAATCTCTGTAGTAGGGATATCCTGTCTCGTTGATATCCTACAGATCCAGAAGAAAAAAAGAAAGTAGGAAAACATGTTCAGAATGAGTTGAAGGACGATGTTTTGACTCACTTTGGCAGAGTTTAATATGAGGAGCAGTTATAAATAAAAATTAGGCTCATATTAAGTTTACTGTGGGGCACATTTCTGTATAATAGGTTGCTCAGTGTCCACCTTAATCAGTGTTTACAGAGCTTTAAATATTTGCAAATATACATTTTTACTTTTATTCAAACCTCAAATATGTCAAGTTTACCAGACTAGTCTTAAGAACAGGCAACACATGTGAATGTGAATATGCTGACTCACTGCTGCTTCCTGTGTAGAGTCTGCATATTCTTCCTGTGCCTGACAAGTTCATTCCAGCTGCTTGCACCTTTCCAACAATCATGCATGCAAGCTTGATTGATTATTCCAAACTGGTCGTGAATAGCTGTTTGTTACTCTGTGTTAGCCCTATATTAACAAATAATCTCTAAAGGGTGTACCCCACTGCCTAAAGTCAGTTGGATTGGGCCCCACTCTCTCTTGGATCCTACTGCACAAAATATGAAAATCAATATATCCTGATATGGTAAATTAATATGCAAATCAATTAGAACATTGCTAATGGATACATTATACACAGAGAAAGGACAGGAAACTTAACAAGTTAATTCATTGCATTAACCCTTTCACGCATAGTGGTCACGACTCAAAGGCTGTTTTCTTGTATTTGTGCCAGTGTTGATGGTATACTTGCACATAAACCACGACACTGGACACTGATGTGTCACTTCATACCAAATTCAGTCAAAATGTGTGTTGTCCATCTAAGTAGACATGTAAAAACCTCTTTGAAAAATCCATGTTTAAAAAAGTGAAGTTCAAAAATCTTTTTGTCATGCCTAAAGATGAATAAAAATACTTAAGAAAGAAATCCTATTGAGGTTGTCATAATTCATGCATGAAAGGGTTGCAGGAAAAAAATCAAATATTCTGATAATAATTGCAGAAAGTTATGCTCATCCATTTGGTCTTTGCATAAATGTTCATTTTCAAGGTTAGCAGGTGTATTTTGGAATTCTTGCATTGTTTTCTGTTACTCAGTTCCCTCACCAAAGTTCTTCTTCAAGTGAGATAGACCCCTAAGATAGATCTTTGAAGGGCGTTTTAAAGCATGATCTAAACATCATCTACATTAAGTGAATTGTAATGGTCACCGGGAAATAAAGACTGCAGGAATGTACATCTTCTATAAAACCATCTTCAAATACAAAAAAGAAGAAAGAAGCACGAATCTGATTAAATTGTTCCCAGCTCATTTACTCGGATATCCAGAAATAATATAGAGAATACTCTAAAACTATGGCGCAAGATCTCGAGTATGTACTGTTATGTGTCTGGTAAATGTCATTGTTATACTTCTCACCTCTTTACCCAAAGCTGTGTCATGAACTGAAATGACAGTAAAATAATTAATAGTTGTCACACTCAATAATTAAGACTTTTGTAAAGTTGTTGTTCCCTGATGGAGGCCATCTCGTACTCAGTAGTACAATAACTGAGTATTGGACATTGAAATACTCTAAAGTCGTGTGCTACATTGTCTTTAAAAGGTTGGGGCCTCATATTGGGGTCTGATACAAGATTTAATACAAAAACAAAACTGCAGCTACCTAAAATAGGAAAATCATCTTCAGTGCATCGCATAATCCAATGAAAAGAGCCATCCTGCAACAACAAATTCTGAAATAAATTTCATAAAATACTTTTAATTGTGATACTTTTCAGTAGCTTTTCAATTCCCAACACATTATGCAGTAGTTGTTGACAAAGACTGATAAAACAGTGACTCATGTCGCCTTACATCATTCAGTGTGAACTTTTTAATCCCTGCAACGGGGATTATCCAAGACTATGTCATTAAAGGGATGTAAAACAAAGCTCCCCATTCTCTTCACAGGTGCAACAAAGTACCTTACACCACCTCAGGCGCTTAAGATCCATTGCAGCTAAATTAATGGTCAATGGGATTACAATAAATGGATCAAGGAATCTGTGCTCAGAGCTATATTTACACAGCTCCCATGTGGGAAAAAGTCATATAAGCAGATACATCTTAAAAAGATCCAGCAAATGTTACCAGGATTTGAATCCAAACAAGCATGAGTAAAGTGTTTTGCAAGTTATTTTAATCATTGCTTAATATATTAAGTGCTTACATAACCTTAGATTAAATACAAGTGAGTGCTTGCAGAAAACTAGCGACCTGTGTGTGACATTTGCACTCAAATTTACAGAAGGCAATTATTTGCTTTATGTAACTACTCCAAAAAAAGATGTTTCTTTGTGAAAAGTATTACATAATGCATATTGTTAACATGATCTTCACTGTAAAAAATGTGGGCAGTATACCTGTAATGATGATGATGAGCTGCAATTATTCACTTTTATGTATCAATTCAGAACATCTGACATTGTGCTCATCCTCCGCACTTCCTCCGTGAGATCACAAGGTCTGATAAACATTCCGTTAGCAAACAAACGCGCACTTGTTAATTAATTCAGTAACAACCTTCATTTATATCTGACTTGATGTTGCCCATAAACACTTTTTTAAGGAAAGAAGACCTTAAAATGTACTTGTTAGACATGAATGTGACGCTGTAAAGCTGGTTGTTGCTCACACTGACTAAGGTTTCCCTGCACTTCCAAGTTCTTCTGATAGTTTAGGTGATTATATTTATTTGTTCGTTTCAATAAAATTACGATTTGGGACTTTCGCTGCATTATATTATTTTCTTTTACTGACTTGTGGACCTTAATAGGAAGGAGCGTCTTCACTACTTAAATCTTAATCAAGGCCAAGTATGCACCCTAGAGCAGCGGTCCCCAACCTTTTTTGCACCACGGACCGGTTTGTGCCCGACAATATATTTTCACGGACCGGCCTTCAAGGTTTCGTGGATAAATACAACAAAATAAAACTAGTATCGGTACCGAAAAAAAGAAGATTTATTTATAACACACGTGAAAAGATCCATTCAAACCGAGTTAACGAAAAAACGATAACAAAATAATGCTAAAAACCGATAAAAACCCTGAAAATCATACATTTCACACCCGAGTCTCAACTCTCGCGGCCCGGTACCAAATGACTCCAGTCCATGGCCCGGGGGTTGGGGACCGCTGCCCTACAGGATAGGAATTAGAATAACAGGCCAGTTTATGGCAACACCTTACATATTATGAGTTAGTATTAGCTATACTGCACAGTGCTTCAATATAAGACTAAATGCATAAATAAACAAAAACGACAAAGTGCACGTACTTTATTTGATATGCTGTGAATGGCTGTCCAGATAGCACAAAATGGCAGCAGGACAATGACTATATAAGGCTCCTTTTCACTTATACAAGAAACAGTCTTTGTTTAGATTTTGGCCATTCATCCTGCACAATGACAGGAATACCTACAAATAATAAATATTGGTTTTTATAAATAGATAAATCTGTCCATATTTGCCCCCCCCCCAATTACCCCGAATTAACTACATCCACTAATAAAGTGCAGCCAACTTTTGAAGACTATCACTGGAAAACTAACTCTGACCCGAAAGGACTGAACAATCAACCCCTGAGATTAACTATCCAATGTGCTTGCAGGACAGGACACGGTGAACAGCTGTAAGTGCTACAAAACATCAACATCGACAAAAAGAAATGAAAAACAAAGTTTGAATAGTTGTAATGTTTAAATGTCACTTAGTTTTTCTTTTTTTTCTTTACAATCCCATCACATTTATGTAATACAAATACTAAAGATAGAATTAGGATAGCATGTGTTTGTGTACAGTAGCACTCCCCATGATGAAACAAGTAAAATCAACATGAACATCTATTTTCAAAAACACCAGCTGTCCTGTATTATCAGCCTAGAACTATCTCTAAGGAGACAAAGTCAGGTACAGCAGCTTTCCAGCCACTGTGATTTCATACTGCTCTATCTTGGCTCAGTGCTAAAGTCACATATCTGACAGTAAATCAGGCCAAGTCCCAGGCTGGTCACTGATCATCATTTGTGTGATAGATGTTCAATAGTTCAGTATACACTAAAGATCATTTTTCCTATGCGGCTATGTTGCTATGACCCCAATATGGCAGGCAGACTTTAGCTGCACAGACTCTGGGCATGTCAACTGAAAGACTCACATCGCCAGGCTTATGTCTCCCTCTAGGGGGTGGATTGCAACTGACACTCTCTGAGCCTCCGGGCTCACAAGCCTGAACTAAATCCTATCCGCTGACTGAGTGCTTGTGGTGTGTTACTTTCCATAACGAAGCTCGATCATCTTTGGCTTTTCAAATGTACATTTCAGGTTTCAAGTCTGAAAGCAGCGAGTCTCACACACAGAAGATGTGAAATAATCACCAGCGCGGGACATGCAGGTTCACCCTACGCCCAGTGAACCTGAGATCCTCCCTTTGATTGCCGTTTGGCCTCCATGATGCAGAAAGCTTCTTGCTCCTCGCTTATTTCCTTCTGCCTCTTCTCGTCCAGAAACGATACCAGAGAGTCCCTCATGTCCACCACTTCGATCATCTCCTGAAGGATTCGCTCTTCTTCTGCCTGCTGCTCTGATGTCTTATCTGGAAAACGAAAACATATTCACACACCCAATTCTAATTAATAACAGACACAAACATCAAGTCTAAGCTGAATAGTGGTTCTTGCAAGTAAACTCTCGTCCTCTCACTAATTAGGGGGAAAAAATGGATAATTGGTACTGTACCCCTCCCTTCCCAACATCTGCTGACTATGATGCAAAAACCTTTCTGTGTAGAAAGGCTGCCAGACTTGCCAGGAATGTATTTTTATTTTTCCATAGAAGCAAAAGGCCCCTTAGTGAGTCATTTCAAACTTTCAAACAGTTAAATTGCCAAGGCCAAGGTTTGTACTTTTTTATAGTCCCTTCAGTTATTCCTCTCCTGTCCATACTTGCCATGAGGAGAAAACATTTCCAACTAAATATCTATTCATTGCCCTCTTTCAGTGGAAGAACACATTCCATACATTTCACCTAAATCTAATTAAAGCTTAAGCAGACTGGAAATTATCTACTTGATATGTCTGACTCAAAATGCTGAGCCCATTATTGCTCTGTTGAAAGTGCTTCAAAGGCAATCTGTGGCCTGTTTGGGCCAAACCGGGGACTCTTTGACCTTTGTTTGATGTTTTCTGGAAATAAAGGCTAATATGAACTTCCTGCTCAGTGCACCAGTCTGTGTTAATTAATTGTAATATATTTAAAAATTCTCATCAGGTAATAGATGATGATTATGGGACTGCATTTTGGCATGTGCATCCCTGTTTTTTTGCTCTTTAAATGGACTGTTTACCTCCATGCAACCAAAACCTGATTAAATGTGATTAGACTAAAAACAGAAGCCGAATGCTTATGGTGCCAGAAGTCTTATCTCTCTATATTCAGTTATTTGTTTGCAGAAAATGGTCAAAATTTGTTTCACTGCACAATACACTACCTGGAAACCCCAGGGGAAACATTATGAACGGGCGTAAGTCACTAGTTTAGTGGCATTAATGCTGGAAGAAATTATGGTCAATAAATAATCATATGATATGTAATTTAGTAAAAGAAAAAACATGTTCCAGTAGTGTATAGTGTCCTACAAAATGCAGGACATGAGTTAATGGGACAACAACAAACGTGGCAAAGACAAAGAAAGCATTGATGTGCTCATTAGTAGGACAAACATGCACTGCAGTACGGGCCTTGCTCGGCCTGGTGCCTGTTTAGAAGTTAGGCTCCTCCCTTTAACTACATCAAAGACACTTTTAGTTACAAGTCTTTCTGTGTGCACACCAAAGTACCCACCATTTATCTCCATGTATTTCCTGAGCTCCAGCTCCAACATGCTCTGCTTGTCTTCGAGTTCCAGCTGTCGAGACCTGCAAGAGAAACAAGCATCAGCTGAGTCCTGTCAGTAGTAACGCTGTATGTTATCATGAGGACCGACAACAAACAACATTTCACTGTAAAAAAAAAAGACTGGCTTTTAGCATTGTGAGGTCAGCCAGTCACCGCAGTGTTTTGATGTGAGATCTGCTCCGTCTACCATGTCACTTGTATACAGATGCTCTGTTGTATTACTTGTATGACTAGACAAACTTTTACTCCATGAAATAAAGAATGAACCAGTGAGGCTGCAGACTTACGCCACCATGAGTTCAGACTCCTCGGAAACCAATGCATTCTTTTCATGAACGAGCTGGATCCACTGTTCGATCATATCAGGAGAACCGCTGCGTTCTGCAAGGAAAAAATGGTGCATATTTTCTTTAAGAAAACAGGAAGATGTGTTTTTTTTGGGTGGGGTGGGTTCTCAATAAAGTGGTGAGGAGGAACCAGATTTATTTGCGGCATCTGACACAGCACCCATGTGAGTGTTTGTCTACAAGCCCACACGCTAACTTGCATAAGGATTCCAAGAGGCTGTAATAAAAAGAATTCAGCTGACCTACAAATTTAGGGCTAGATTTACTAAACAGACCAAAATAGCATAGGAATGCAATCCCCAAATAGCGCTCATACGTGTGGTTTACAAAAGTTTCACGGCTTTCTAAACAGAGATGCAGTCAGTTCATTTTTATATCAAGGGCAGATAATCAGACATGCTGGTTTGTTTAGTGTTAAATATTGCTGTAGTTTGAAGTAAATGGTGTGTTGCAAATCTCAGTAATCTCAGTTTGTGCACTTGGTTCGTATAAAATACTGCTAAAAAGTCGATTGAAAATACAGATTCTAGCTGTTCAACAGTCCTGGGTCTTCTATCTCATATTTTTGTGTCATCATGTGCCGAATGTTTTCAGCTGGTGAGAGCTCTAAACTGCAGGCAGACCAGTTCAGCACCTGGACTCTTCTACTACAAAGCTATGTTGTTGTAAAAGCTGTTGTAAAAGCTCACAACAGCACATTCTCATGCTAAAGCATGCAACATGCATAGACAACTTTCAGTACTGATGCCGTCTTTCCGGATGTGCGAGCTGCTAATTTCATAGAGAACATACCATTAGAGAGGCATGCTTTTAAAGTGAAAGCTGTTAACAAACTGGATGTTTGACTCTCCTCTTTAGTCCAGAGGACACACATCATTCCCACAAACAATTTCAAATTTATCCATCTTCCTCAACTATGAATCTTTATTTATGTGGAAGCATACACTTTTAGAATGACTTTATACTTCCAAAATAAGCTTTTTTTCATCGCAAATGTCCGGAGATATAGAACAATACACCCCAAGTTCTTTAAATATGTATAAAAAAGATGATCTGATCTTACCAGCCTCTCCTCGCAGTGTCCGCTCCAGAGTCACACCTTTGTCCTCCAGGTCTTTGTAGGTCACCTCAATCTCCTCCAGTCTTCTCTGGATAGACTGTGAAACACAAAATCAAGAAGTACATCTTGACAAATATTTTATTGAAATTGCTTTAATTTCTTGAAATAGGCTTTGGTGACAAATCTGAATTCCATATAGGGCAGATATATAAAAAAAACATGCAATTGAGCCAATTCTTGTAAAATGGATATGGATGAGTTACACTCAAGGGTTCACCCAGCTTCGTGGCATTGCTCGATGGTGTGTGAAGACAGATGATTGACAAGTACACTCCCTCTCCTGCATACTCTAATAACTGTGCAAACACTGAGGCGCACCTGATTGGATGAATGCCTCTGAAGCAGATGAATGGGCTGTCCGCTTCTGAATTTTAAACGTAAACCAACACGGTGACTCATCTGCAAACTTTCTTTAATATTAAGAACAATTTTCTGCAAAAATTTGTTTCTCTTAACATTTTAGGTGGGATTAACAGCTGATTACAGGCTGATGAATTTGTCTCCACTACAGATTGCCAACTGCTAGCTGTGTTGTGATTTGCATGTGTTTGCATTTACTGGATTTCAATTTTATGCAAACTGTATGACTGGCTGCAGCAAAAATGATTAGTAAGCATGGATTCACATAACTTTACAGATGATAAAAACATATCTTAGAAATGACATAAGTTACAATATTGTATAATAATAATAATAATAATAATAATAATAATAATAATAATAATAACAATAATAATAATAATAATAAATAATTATGTGCATATTCATTGCTCCACCAAGTGAAGTTGTAGAAAAACGGACCAGGAATGAGTTTTAGATCACTCACCTGAGCTTTGCGGAATCGCTGTAATTCACTCATCCTGGCTCGCCGCTCCAACGTCTTCATCTTCTTAAACTCCAGCTTCTCTGCCTCCACGGGGTCTGATGGCACACTCTGAAACTAGAGGTAAAGTAATATTACAGTTAGTGCAAAATATCCTCCCCCTGAAAAACTGAAACAAATTAACTCTACAGATATCCTTACTTGGTCATCAAACAAGTCAATGTCTTGTTCGTCATCGTCATCGTCCTCATCATCATCGTCGTCATCTCCTTCGACGCCCTCTTCTGAGGTGTGGTGGACATGTCTGAATGTTGTTTCTGTGGGAAAAAGTAAGAGTAAGTGTTGCAATAAGCCCAGATTGAGCTAAAACTAAAGAGATGAGTTGCCAGCTTACCCACTCTCCCCGGCTGATTAACGTGGACACTCAGCCGGGTGTCTCTGCTGATCCTTGGTGAAGAGAGATTCCACGGAGAAAACTTTGATCGCACTCTGGCCTGCCCACTTGGCATCTCTTTTCTTCTGAAGCAGCGTCGATTCCTCTTCTCCCGCATTTGCCCAGCAGTGCTCCCACTCCAGTAGCCCTCCTCTTCTTGCCCATCCAGGCCCTCTGTTTTAGGAGGCCCTGCATTAGCTGAGGAAGAGGAGCAGGAGGAGGATCCGCCATGGGTTTCTGAATCCGAGTCTGCGCTGAAGCTGTGGAGATTCACCAGCTGGGTTTTTTCCTCAGCGGTCAACTGAAGCTTCCGCAGTGACTGTTTAGGACGGGAGTCTGGTCTTGCTTTAGAGCCCTCCTCTGTGGGAGTCGGAGATGAAGGTTCTTCTGGGACGGTGAGACTGATGAGGTGGACTGTGCGAGGCTTTGCTACTGGGGGAGAGGGCTGATGGCTGGGAGTAGTCTGCCGAGAGCGACGGGGCTTTGGAACTGGACATGGAGTCATTTTTTTTGTCTCCTCCACCTCCTTAATGGCTGCTGCTACCTCAGATTTAGGTGGATGGTCTGTGGGAGTTTTTGATACAAGTGGTTCTTGGGAGTCTTCTTTTGACTCATATATGCGGTGGTCCTTTTCTTCAGATGTTTGTGATTGTGTGTGAGTAGGAGGACCACAGTCCAGGGTGTTTTCATACTCCTCATCTGACGGCGATGGAGTATATTCATCACTGGAAACTCCGTTTCCTTCTTCTGTCTCTCTCTGAGTTCCTTTGCTTTCCTAAATTGATAAAAAGCATGAAAAAAATGTTTAATTTAAATTAGCCCACAGACTATATACAAATTAGTTAAGTTTATTTAACTATATATTAACAAATTATTTTAGAGATTTGAAATGAAGATGCAATTGTAGTTTCAATAACTCAGATGTACCGTAGTTTTCGGGTCATAAGCCGCTACTTTTTCCCCACACTGTGAACACTGACTGCGGCTAATGCACATTTTGTTTCATGCCACCAAAAACATTTTGCCTGGTAACAGTAGACCAATCAAAATGATGAGTAGTGTATATATTTTTATTGGTTGTTAAGAGACGTTGTAATGTTGTTTGTGCACTGTTCCGTAAAAAAACCATAAGCAATGTAATTTGTGTGTTACCAATACGTACGTATACTTAAAGGTAGCCGTGTTACAGGCGCTGTTCGAGGAAAAAAAGCCTTTGCAGTATGTATTTTTGTATGTTACCATAACGTTTATGTTACCTTACGGATTAAAAATACTCACGTGTAGTATTTCTGTGTAAATATCTCATATTACAGCTGAAACGCCTTACGGCTTAAAATCCGGTGCGGCCTGTAGTCCAGGATTTACGGTAATTAAAAGGATTAACAAAAATATTGCATCAACTGTTGAGTGATTGCAGCCATTTTTAAATATATATAAATGTATATATTTAATGTGATGTCACATGAAATATTAGGACTGTCTTTAGTTCATATGTGTGCATGCCCCCCTAGTTGTATCTTGCGAGACAGGAAAATGAAATGAAAGAAATGTACGTGCAGTTTGGTTGAGATTAGGCATTTCCATTGGCTATTATAGAATAATCCACTTCTTTAACTTCAGTAATGTAGTCCACTCCACTTTTCTGCATCTGGCTGAATGTGAGCAGGCAGTATTGTACTGCATGCTTCAGATTTCCTCCTGCTGCTTCTGTCATCTGTCACTCTGTCATTTATCATTAATAAATGCTAGTGACTCAGAGCTTTTAGAAGCCATCCATGCATGGATCACACTGCCTACACAGTTTTACTTTGGATTATGAGCAATTTATGATGTCTCCATACTTTTTTTCTTCCCATCACACTGGCACAGGTTAACCTACCCTTCAGCTGTACAAACAATGCTATTCAGGAGCTGGTCTGGCTTTTCAGGTGATTTTATCACCACTTTGCAGCTTGTGATGAACACGGCTTTTTCTCTCATGACTAAATCCCCATGATCCTAAAATCATACAGCCCTATGGTCAACGGACTAGATTTTTTAGCTTTTTATGCTGTTGAAAGTGCTAGTTCATTTGTCCACTCCTAACATTCCCGCCATCTCTTTGATGCTTTGTTTTGATTTGCAAATTAAGGATAGGCCGCTTCTTTTGCATGGAGAGTACCTTTGAACTCATGTTGTGGGTTTACAGCCGTTGCCTCAAAATCCAAATACTACACTTGGAATATCTTATAACTGTCCACAAAACAGCTTCTGAGTGAATGATACAATTAGGTTTGGCCTCTCGGAAAAAAACTAAATTAAAGCTAAAAACACAAGGCTACATATAGGCTGTAATTCTTAAACGCTTCGTCCAATTTGGATGCAAATAACCTTGAATTAAAACTGTGTCTGCACTAAGCTTATCTTCATCACATAGCTAAAAATGAAATATGTTAAAAAAAAAAAAGCCCAAATAAGATTCACCAGCAACTAACAAGTAACCCTTCTTAAAATTTGTATCTACAAGTTCCCTCAGCCCCTCCCTCCTGTTCACTTGTTTGAAACGTACCTCTGTTGTTGAAAAATCAAAGCCATCTACCAGTAAATGAAATCATCTTCCTGCTGTCTTGAATAAACCCTGCTCACCATAACGACTGTCACCATGCGTTCCCCCCTTACCTCTGTTATTGTACACTTTTCTCTTAAACCAGCGGCAGTAACATCTATACTTTAGAAGCCTGCTGCAGACCCCAACAATGTCAATAACTTTTAGTCTAGTGTATTTAAAATCCTAGTCTCTATTAGAATCACTGACACCTCTTTAAACTGGTTTCAATCCTCTCTCTCTCTGGCCTCACTTCAAATCCCACCCATTTCTAAATACTTCTAGTGTTCCTCAGGGATTTGTCCTCAGGCCTCGTCTATTTATCTCCCTCATCTTGGCCATATCTTCCATAAATTCAATATCAATTTCCAGGTTATGCTGATGACACCAGCTCTATCTGTCCACCAAATACTCCTTTGCTGTCCCACCCACATCCATCTGTGTTAGCTTCTAGGAAAATCCAGTTCTCCCCCAACTTTCTCAAACTGAACAGTGATGAAACTGATGTTCTCCTCATTCGCACCAACACCACCATTGACACCTCCTCAGTTTCTCTCTCTCCCATTCCCAGATTAAGAGTCTGTGTGTCATCCTTGACAGCACACTTTCCTTCCAAGCTCACATCAGTAGCGTCACTCCATCCTCATGACATTGATTGCCTCCATCCATCTTTCACACCGAACGGTATTCCTGTCCTAATTCACACCTTGGCTATATCTCTCACTGATTACTCCGAGTCCTGTCTCTTTGGTCTTCCTCTTATTGTTTATAGGATATTGTTCTTATCATCCTTGAACTGATCCGTAACTCTGCTGCTTGCATCATCACCAGAATTCAGTCCGTTGGTCACATCACACCTGTCCTTCAGCAGCACTCAAGTTAAATATTGCACTAATTTCAATATTCTGTTCCTCAGTTTTAATGCCACCCTTAACCTTTCTTCACAGTACCTCTATGAGCCTCTGCACATCAACAAACCCATTCGCACTCTTACGGCTTACGGCCATACCACCCTGAGCACGCCCGAGCTCGTCTGATCTCGGAAGCTAAGCATTTTGTTTTTTTTACCTCTGATTTCTCGGATGGGAGCCCGCCTGGGAATACCAGGTGCTGTAAGCTTTGGAGTGGCTGTAGCTCAGGAGGTAGAGCAGGTCAGCTGCTGATCGGAAGGTTGGTGGTTCGATCCCTGGCTCCCCCAGTTTGCATGCCAGATATCCTTGGGCAAGATACTAACCCCGACTTGCTCTCTGATGCATCCATCGGAGTATGAATGGTTATGAATGACAGTTAGAAAGCACTCACCGTATGGATAATAGTGCTTGTGTGAATGGGTGTGTATGGCGTGAATGCGGCGTGTTGTATAGAGTGCTTTGAGTACTCCAGGAGAGTAGAAAAGCGCTATATAAGAACCAGTCCATTACCATTCACTCTCAAGTCTTTTTCTTCTATCCATCTCACTGTGGCATCCATCCACGTGACTACCATGGGCTCTAGAGCCTTCAGCTGCTCTGGCTGACCCGTGGCTTCCCTCCCACCAGAGATCCATAACATAGACTCTCCCTCTGCTTTCAAATCCTGTCTCAAAATGCACCTCTATAAATTGGCATACTCATTATGATTACCTTCCACCTGTCATACAAATCTGTGTTCCTAATGATTTTATTTATTGTAAACTTGTTTTGTTGTTATCACGATTACTGGGCTCTAACTGTATGTTTGGAAACAAATATTCTCATTAGATGTATCTCCGCAATCAAGCGAGTCCTGCTGACACTGAACCCGTCAGCCAGAAAGATGATGCAACTGAAGATTGTGTAACAAGAGCATAATGAATAAGAGGACTCAACATGGTGTCTGGAGTCATCAGCAGCAAGCAACAGCATGGTTTACATCAGTTCTCTTCAGTGACCCACCTCACAAGATGTTGCAGGCCCATTTGCCAGCTCTTCAGAGTGTAGCTCACAGTAAAATTTCCCTGTGGAGAAATCAGAGATAAAAAAAAAAATGTTAAAAAAAAGAAACAAGAAAAGTTGAAATTTAGAGACAAGTGAACGCTAAAGAGGGAAACCCCTGCTGCTTTCTTAAATTATTCATCTCCTTTTAGTCTGAGTACAGACCCCTTTGAAAAGGGTCTGAGCGCAAATGATTAATTATACACATAAATAATTAAGCGGTGATTCACTTATAGGAGCAAAATCTGATCTTGGCTTTGAGAGAACAATCACAGTACTGATGCAAGAGCTGTTGAAAACATAGATATAAGCACTTTATACACAATAATACAGCATCAAGCAGTTTCACGGAGGAGTGCTAGATAGGCAAAAAGACAACAAAACCGAAGGAGTTAGACCAGATATGGACTAAAGCTGCCTCTTTGACAGTAATCACCAGCAAATACTCGAAGCTTCAGTCAGCGTGGGGCGGATATCTAATATTTGATTCTATAACAGCTTTGAGAGAAAAAAACAACACTTTATAATGATAGTTGCTGTAGCGTTACTCTAGAGTGAAGAATAAGATGTTAATCTGTGGTTTTAGCTAAGATGGTATATACACCTATAGGTAGAGCGACAGATATGGATATAGTTGAAAACTTGAGTATAGTCAAAATATAGAAATGTATAAATTCAGCAACTAGGAGTCACCTGTATCCTGGTCAAAGGTGTATCCTCCTAGCCTAAGTGTGATGTTGCATCGAGCGCAGGTGAAGCAGGTCCGATGGAAGAACTTTCCCACAGCACTGATTCGCTCCAGCAGATAAACCCTTTCACCACAGAAGTAACACTCCTCACTGTTTGTCATCAGCGCAGGAGTATCCGGCTCAGGAGCCACCTCGGCGACAGGATCGAGCTCAGAGGAGACGGGAGATGCTAATGTCTGAGGAAAAAGGTCAGACAGCAGACTGAGATTTAACAACAGAGCACGATGATTTTTAAAGATCAGTATCATGCAGAAAGCTTGCACAGTCCAGCACGAGTTGTTGAATCACACTCACACTGTCCTCATCTCCCATTCTTGTCGCTGTTCCAGTGGCTTGTTTGTTAGCTGCCAGCTTTTCCTGCAGAGAAAATAAAATAAACTACCACATGACCTGATTTTGTTGAGGATATGGAGAACAGTTACAAAACAAACATGATTAAACAATATCAAGGAGTAGAACAGCAAAAGCCACTTCCTCTGAATTAACATCTAACATCTTGTCATCACAAACAGGAATCCCAGACAAAGCAGACATGTGAGTCACCAACAGCTCGAGAACACAGACCGAAGGCCCCGGAGTGAACTCCAGCCAACAAGCTAGTGTGTTTGAAAATATCTTTATCAAAGATTCCTCGGTGCTGTGTAAACAGTGAACTCAAGGCACAGTGGGCGTACCTTACGTCTTTGCAGAGAGTTGTGCTTCAGCTTGCTCAGGAAAAAGACAGCTGACTGTGTCCGGGAGAAAGACAGAGACTTGGACGATGGCTGGAAGCCTGTGGGCTCTGTTGCCAACAGAAAATGCAAAAATGAAAAATGTCAAAGAGGGACACACAGCAAAATCATCTTAAATTAGACTAGAGTGCTAATATAAAGACACCTGAATGTGAGTGTTGGCCTACTTGCAGCTCTTCAATACAGCTGCCCAGTATATTCTTAGGGCACTGTTTTAAAAATTGTCAAGATAGTATAATTTATGTTTAAACCTCTATCAAAAATATGACAAATCAGTCTTAGTTGAATTTTCAGTGGCGTCACATCAAGCAGCAGTTGGATTTAACTTGTCAATCTACATAAAAAAAACCCTCTTCAGCTGCAGTTCTGACTATCACTCCCACTCTTTCATCATTCAGATAAGGTTACCCAAGACTGACAGCTTCCTGCTGTCTGCACATCAGTCAGCGGTGCACAAGCACAGCATCACAGAGTATATCACACCCACCTCAGCTCATTCAGTACCTCCAAAGGCTGAGCTCACATCTACACTGAATAAGTCCACATACTGAAAAAAAGAAATTGTACGTATACCTCTACAAAAAGCCAGGGGAAACCCTTCCTTCAGCGCAGGAAAAGCAGAACCCCTTCTAGAGGCGCTGCTCACATCAGACCCCCGATAAGTCAGCTCTACACGATGACTGATCTGTCTGCTGCTGGGCTGGCTCAAGTGCAGGAGAGCAGCACAACCAGTAGAGGCTGGCTCTGAGCACAGCACTAGCCACTTAAGCCAAATGAATTCTGGGTAATATGCTTCTTAAAGGGGTAGCACTGATTTGAACGTTTCTTGAACATTTTTCAGTGGGAGGACACCTGAACCTTTTAAGGTGATTCTAATGCTGCGCTGTGTCTAGGCAACAGAGTTATGTAAGACTGATATTGCTGTCACTAATAGCTACTAATATATACTACATATATATATATATATATATAAATATATTTATAAAATATAAGCTTATATTTAAAGAGATGTTTGATGGACTGTGGAATTTTGCAAATGCACTGATTAAATTTGACTTTCTTAATATTTGCATAGATGATGAATGTCATAGTTTTGTATGTGTGTGTATGAATGTGGGTTGATTGATTTCTTCATTCTAAAACTTTCACCTTTTTTTGGTAAAGCGAAACCGCTTTGGATCTGGGTGAGGTAAAGAACCATGGTCAACTTGTCTATGTGATCAGTGTTAGCCAGGCTGTTGGGAGACATGACAGGGGGGATGCCCAGCTCCTTCTCCAGGATACTGAAGGCCAGTTGGTTGTTGTGAACACAATTAGACTCATCCAGGGAGGACATATCACTTGGAAGGAATGAGAAAACAGCAAAGACGGTTTGTTACATTGATTAGATAATGATTGATTGATTAGAAAATCAAAGCACTCTTGTACTGCCGAACAAAAACTAAGCAGGAACTCACATGAGGTCAGGTCTGAAGTGGTTGATCAGAGCACACAGAGCCAAACCGGACCTCCAGGACCGTGTAAAGTCTTTTACATTCACATTTTTATAACCAGCAGTGTGTTTCTGACACCATTTCAATAGCTCCTCAGAACCGCCAGCTGAATCTGGGACAGCAATAAACCAGACAATAAATCAGAGAAACCTCTAATAGCTTTTGCAGTTGCATATTTCATGCCAATGCTAATCGCAATCGTGTTTCCCGGTTCATTTAGCAAGACCAGGAAAGAATAACCAGAATAACCAGAATAACCGCCAAAGGAGTCGCTGACCTTGACGCATGTGAAGTGAACTCTCCTTTTGTTTCTTGAACGACGGATGAGTTTTTTCAACATCGTACAGGTGCTGCACCTAAGTTGAGTGACCGGTACATACAAAGAAGATGGAGTCACATGTTTAGTTCACATAGATCTATTCGTTTAACACAGCAGATGCATTGACTAGAAGCCGAGGTCTGATAAACTGCTCTCATCAATTTTCATGTTTCATTTCTTAACACAGCTTTGCTTTGAAGAGCACTTGAAGAAGGTACTAGACTGTTTTCTGCCTCCCTAAATGAACTTTAGGATGAAGGCTTTAAGAAATCTTTATTTCTTAAAAGCTTTATTTCAATCTCTGTTGACTAAATAAAAGATAACACCACTAACCTGATGGGTCTGGATGGAGGACAAGTTAACTCTTTGGTACCGTGTTCTGGGGTCGATGCTGTAAGCAGCATACTTTTTGCTGGTGTTCTCTGGTGTTGTTTGGGACAGGAGCTGGTAGAGGCTTTCACTGCATATTTGTAAAGACAAATAAAACCAAAAACAATCAAAAACTGTAGTATATTGCAAGTAAGGGATAATTACTGGTTAACTGCCTCTGACATTGTCCATTTTTAGCTGATCTGCAGGTACACACCTTTATTTTTTTAACACTTTGTTGCCAAAGGATGGTATTTTATGAGGAAATAAGCTAAAAGTTCCTTTATTATGTAATTCAAGTTTTAAAATCCACACGAACATTTATCACTAAAAGCCTAATTGTTTTATTCTGGTCACATCAAGGACTCCTGCTGAAATAATAATAATGCTTATGCAATCAGAACAACTATCCATCACGCTGATTATGTCAGGATGGGTAGTGTTGCTGAGGATGAGACCCACAGGCAGGCTGACAAATTCTAGTGTGACATTTCTCTACTTTATTCAGTAGTTTTCATTCAATGTGATGTATTTCTTTAAAAGTTTAACGTAATTTCCCTGTGACAAAAAATTACGTTAATATTAGAACTGTAGTCTTTGCTGTAAGGAAACAAAAAGTAAAGCTTTCTTTTAATAAACATTCAGTGTAAGAAGTAAAGAAGCTGGCAGCAACTGCATTAGCAAATCTAATCTCAAAATGTGAGATCATGAAATAAAACCGTGTGCAGATTATTAGCTGTATAAAATGTACTTACCGCTCAGCCAGGACTTTGAGATGTGGGACCCCATTACCCCAGCTCCTGACCATCCATGCTGCATCGAAAGCAGCAAGGAACCCACGAGCGATGCCTGTACCCAGAGGCCAGAAAGGCTGCAGAGAACACGCACTTAATGTCACTTTGTAACAGAAAATGTCACTTTCTCAATTAATTAATAGAAATGGAGTATGCCGTGTCATCAACCACAGAAATATGTTAACCGTAAAAGCCTGTGTGGTGTAAAATGAAACATCCTGTCGACCTTATTTTGAGAAAACTTCATGCAGAGGCTTATCTAGTCAGGCAGACGCAGAGTGAGTAGACACGTTAGACTGTGCTTCCTGCAAAAACATCAGCTTGCTAAAGCACTAAAAATGACGGTGCTAATTTTTAGTGTCAGAGTCAGCGCACTCACACACTATTATAATCGTTATATGGTCAACACTGTTGTTAAGATTATGAGTGTAAAAATAATTGCTTCATGCGCGATTAAACACATAGTTTCATGCATTTCTTTCCCCACGCTAGGTATAAAAATCAGACCCTGATGATGTCAGTGAGACTGGATATCACTAATATGAGGACATCTCTGGCCACAACCCCAAAAATCTGCTGTTTAAAATTTTGTGAAGGGCATCCAATTAAAAAGTTGGCTCAAACAAAGGGCGGCCTTAAAGGAAGAGGAGCTAAAACTACTTGTTTTAAATCGTGAATGATGCAAAACTTCTCTTGTAAAATCCCAAAATTCAAATAACTGTTGTGAAAATGAGCTTAATAAGATGCCTTTATTGATGTGTTAATTCACCAATTTGGTTCTTTGGTTCTTTGATGTCTCCAATTGCCTTGCAATTGTCTGCAAGTTAACTAGAGGTTACTTTTATTTATTTTAGTTCCAGTGTTTCATTAACTGTATGGCATTAGGAAGCAGCATAATATAATTCAATACAATATTCTGTCCCACAGTTATCTAGCATTGTTAAGGATATGAATTAAGGGGAAAGACCCCAAATTGCTGCTCCCTACCTCCACTTTATCTAGCATTGTTAAGGATATGAATTAAGGGGAAAGACCCCAAATTGCTGCTCCCTACCTCCACTAGGCAGTCTCCAACAAGACCAATTAACAACTTCTTCCCTCTCCTCTCCTTGACCAGCGAGGCATTCTCAGCACGGTGCATGCAGGTGAAGTCGAACATCGCCACATCCCGCTGGCCGGCGTGATTCTGAGCAAACTGGAGGTCAGGCAGTTGGCCGCCAGTGGAGAAGTCAGCAGCATCACACGCATAGTTGCACAAAGCCTCGTAATCCACATTTGCAGGGGCCAGCAGCTGTTCTGCATCATTATGATCCTGCAGATATAGAGGGAGAAGTGTATCGGACGACTTCTGGCACCTTCTCTTACACAGATGACATGTCTTACACTTGGTTTGCCGCATTAGCTGAGGGGCCAGGCAGCAGAGAAAGAAGAGATGACTGACAGTTTTTAGTGTCGCTACATTGAAGCAGCAGCAGGGCTGTGTCATCTACGTGCTTTCTTTCTTTTTCTTTACTGGCCAGAGATAGAGCTCATGCCAATAAGAATCACACTTTTCCTCAGTAATAGATGTGTTATTCTCACCTGTTTAATGACCCCTTTCTTTAACAAGCTCTTCTTTTTGGCAGTCATGACAAAGTAGTGGGTGTCGTCTTTGTAGTAGACAATATTCTCCAAATCAATACCTGGAACGGAGAATGGAGAGAGAGAAAGTATGGCGGAGAGGTTGAATGAGGTAAGCTGAAAGCAAAAGCATTTCTGCAGTTTCTCTCAGTGCCATATTTCTCTCAATAGAATGTTTGCTATTCTCTTTTGGTTTAACCACTTTGAAAATGTGAGAGCTTATTGGCCTACACAGGGAAAGTCAGTGTGGATTGATTAGACAGTCATTCAAAGGGGTGTGAGCACAGCAAACACAGTTCAGTTCCTCTAAAGCGTTTCACTGATATGTGAAAGTGCAGTAGATATAAATTAGCTCAGAGGATTCAGGCAGGTTAACCAATAGTTAACAATCTGACAGGAAATTAGATGAGGTTTGAAACGCAGATTAACAGCACTGCTGTTTGTTTCACACTTCACGCTGAACCCGAAGCAGCAGTGTGAACATTTATTTCATGCCTTGAGGCTTGCATTCAGCAAGGCGCGACAAAGGAAAAATTTAATGAAAATAAAAGCACTCATGTTGTTATTAAAAATATTCTGGTTCAGTGACTCAGCTTAGTGAACGCTGCGGAGTAAAACAAGTTAATCCGAAGCCAGCGATTTTCTCTTTTCTTGCTTTAATTTTTAAACATTATACTATAAATAAGAGTAGACAGCTGCTTCACTGCAAATTAAGATGTCCTCCTCTTTTTTTGCCAAACATCACTGCAGATGTCACAGGGATGCCTACCAGTCTCATTGAGTAGCTCTTGGAAAAACTTCTGGTTATAGATGCGGGCTACACCACTGATCTCCTCTACTTGGGTCTCAGCAGCTGTGTGTCTGTTGATGAAATTGGCCGTGATGCCGATCGCCAGTTTTCCTCGCAGCTCTTTGTGCTTGAACCCTGAGAGTTTGGGTAAGAAGAAAAACAGGAAACTTAGCTGATGAAATGCTACATTTTGAAAAAGACTGCTGGGGTAAATTTGAATTGTGCGTAATAACTATGTGTATCAACTAGGCCTTGTGAAATTGCTTAGTAGCCCTTGTTGCATCAGTGGGAAATGAAAGTATTCAAGCATGCATAAGTATTTGTCTCACCATCAGGGACAAACCTGCCTCCCCCAGCAGAGATGAAGACATCAAACTGGAAGGCTGCGGCAGGATGAGACCGGGGCTGCAGTTTTGCCATCCAACCTGTCAGAAACACATCAAACTTTTATGTTCTGCACCTCAGCGGATTTCATCACAAGTTTACTGCTTTACATGTTGGTGGTCTATGAATATTTCCAGTTTTGAGAAACAACAACAACAGTGGATAAAGCAAGCAAACTTAATAGGGAGGATGATGAGGATGGTTGTTAAACGCACATACCATTTTCTCCTGAGGGCTCAATCAAACCCTGGAACTCCACTCCAGTATGCACCTCTACCCCGAGGAGGAGTGCCACCTTCAATAGAATCAACTGCAGCTGACGGATGCCTAAAAATATATGTGGGTGTCATGAGAAATGTGTGTGTAGCATAACCAAAATGCTACAAATACTATCAGTCGTGCACAGATTAAAAATGGTTGCTAATATTGCAATTCTCTCTTTAAAAACTCTTCTGTTAAGAAAATTCAGTAATGTGATGTCTGAAATTTGCTCGTGCTGACCTACCAGAACTTAAAGGTAATAAAGCCACAAAATATGAATGACAGAAAAATACAGAAATTGTGAATCTGAGAGCCTATTTTGTTTGATTAGCAACGATTAAGTGAAAAAAACAACTACACGGTTGAAATTTAAGATTGTATCATGTAATACTAAAAGTATGGGAGCCCCATAAACAATGATAATGCAGTGAGTTTATTTAATTCATTTCAGACTGGCTCAAAACGGTTTTATATATAGACTCTCACTCCAATAACTGACTGAGGCACTCACTGATGTGATCCAGAGAGCCAGAGCAGAATTTGCCATAGAACTTTTTGGCTCCGAGCTCGCGGAGGTCATAGATGGTGTAGGGCCACAGATGGAGAACATTGTTTCTGGAGAATGTCTCCCGCTTCTCCAGCAACACCACCTGAGCCCCCAGCAGGGACAGTTCAATGGCCACTCTCAGGCCACATGGACCAGCACCCAGCACGAGGCACTAGGAGAGAGGAAATCAGCAAACCCTCAGCATGGACGCGATAATAAAACATTTTTAAAGCAAAAGGTGAGGACAAACGAGAACGGTTTTAAGCTGCTCTTGAAGGACAATTAGTATAAAGCCATTTGATGACTGTGAGAGTGTCATGAATTATATATAAAGGGCAAACATTTAACAAGAAATTAAAGGGAAGAGATGCAAAAAACCCATAGAGTCACAGCCCACAATCAAATATGACATCTGAATTGAAAATAAATTGTAGTTTGATGGCTGCAGTTATCGATCCGCAAGTGCAGCAAAGGTTCTTGGAAAGGAAAAAGCACTTATAGATAATCTGTATGATCTTTTTAATAACTTTTTTTGTTATAGTTTTAGGCATAGAATGTTTTCTAGAAAAGTAAGGAAACACCATTATTATCACAGGTTGATACATTTATGTTCTGACTAAAATAAATGCATCAAAAAAGCATTCAATGAAGATTAAAATACACAAAGTTGAGAAAGATAAATGTCATAAAATGCCAGAAAGTCTTCGTGGACAGCAGTACTCATGGCCTAACCTAATCGATTAATGATCCACATGTTGCAAACGCTCTTGCAAATTTAACCTACTCGAGTCGAATTTTAACTTTCTATAATGAGCCACGACATAAATGGATAAACTTCCTCTACTAATGAAGATTCTGTGACACAATCCAAATCTCTGGAAAAGCTACGAGACGTGATTTAACTCTTTTAATGTAGCTGCAATTAAAGAGGAATCTCTATCATGCAAATAGTAGAACCACAATCTCAACTTCTTACATCAAAATCTTTTATCTTTTGAAAATGACAATAAATGACCTTTAGTTGTCTGTACCTTGTTTTTAGTGCAGACCTTTCCTTGCTGATAATCTTCATGAGAAGCTCTTTTATCAAGCTTGGTCCACAAAGCTTTGGCCTTCCAGTAGTTCAGTCTTTCTTTTAACTTTGCGTAGAAGCTCCCGAAATCCTTCGGATCGATCTCCAGCTGCCTGCAGAGCTGAGTGAAATGGTGCTTTACATCCTTACAGGTCTGGGCTTGGACAAAGAGGTCAAACGTAGCATGTGAAGGGTTGACAGGACCTTGGCTCGCCATAGCTGAGGATGTCAAGAAGACCAGTTCCTTTTGGTCACTGGGTTGGGTAGCTGTGAAAGAAGAAGTTATATCGTGACATCATCTTTTCCTACCTGGAAGTAACACCTCCTCGGGATAGGTTCATGTAAATGATCAAACGTTTTCCCACTGTTTACAGCCTTTGTTGGTGTAATGCTTAGAGGTGGTCCAGTTATGTAAAACTCCTACATGCCTTGTTGTGGGAATTTCCCTCCTCGTGTGCACTTAATTATAGTCCAGATGTTTGAACACTGATGGCTTTATGTCACCTGGTTGGCTGAGTCATTACTAACTTCCTCCATGGGGCCCCTGTGGCTCTCTCTATCTTTCTTTTTACAACCAAACAGCCCGCCCACAGCTGATGTGTCATTCTCACATGCAGTCTCAGGAAATTTACTTGCTTGTAAGAAAGAGGACACAGTGTAATAGAAACATGTGGCTAAAACACATGTTTTATTTGCTTACTTTTCAGTAAACAAAAGGGGTGAAAATTAATATGTAATGTTATACTCAGCTAATCTGTTGATTCATTTGCTATTAATTGATGACGGGTAGTTAAAAACACATGGTGGGCAGGGCCTACTCCGAAGATCTTGCTTTGTCTGCCTAACAGTTCAAAATCCAAAGATATTTTATAATATGATCAAATAAAGTATGGGAAAAGGAAAGGCAGTAGACAACAAACTCACATTAACAATCTGGCATTTCAAGCACGGTTTCCTGTGTTTGGTCTGCTGGTAATTCTTTTGTCCTAACCCTGGCAAAACCAAGTTATATACAACTATTTCTTTTTAGGACAGACATGCTTCAGTGATGTCATATGGTTCAAAGAAAAGTGACCAACAAGAGAAGATGAAACATAAATCGAATATAAGAGAACGATAATGGCCTAGATTTTGACTTCTGAAGAATCTTAGCAATTAAAGAAATATGCCCGTGGATCTTTTTTCAACCTTACATCTCTGGTTGCAAGTCACGCACAGCGTTGCGTGAATATGGGCCTGTGAGGGGAGGACCTAACTAAGAACACGGAAACCACATTTCTGTACTATATTACTGCAGATGTAACACTGAGTACAAAGAGTACAGCTATAGGTTTTCAACACCATCTGACCCTAGTGTCTATCAGATGAAGCCTCTACGATGTGTGTAGAACAAAAGAATGTTAAAAGGAACAGTAAACTCCTAAACAATGCATGTCTCATTGTGGGAAATATTTGGTTTAATATAGGAGCTATGAGCTCATATATTCTCGGTCAACATTTACCCAATGTTGGCAAAGATTGTTGACTAACCTAGAATTAGTGGCACTCCTAGCAACATGCTAATCTTTTAAGTCAACAGCATCCTTAAGCAACAAATACAATGTTTGAAAGATGAATTCTGAAAATTTACCACAAGTTAACGCTTTCCTAACAGCAAGCTGAAGAAAATGCTGATGACACCAAAAGTGTGAGGCTGACATTTCCTGTAACTATCACTGTACCATTTACTGGTATTTACGCTTCTCTTCTGTAAAGTTGTCAGCTCTTGCCCTCCACCTGAGACAAAGTCTTTCATTATAGAGAGTACACCTGCATGCTTTGCATGACTGCCCCCGTATGCGTGTGAACACAACTGCATTTTAGCTTTTCCTAAGGCCAACATTCCCATCCTCACATTTTACTACAGTTTCCTGAAAATGGGCATCAAAACGAGGCAGCTTTTGCGTCCGTATGACAAGATGCTAAAAATTTTTAAATAAATCACTCCTCTTATTCTGTTTATTGACTTAATGCTTGTTACTGTGCAGGACAGTTTTCAGTCACTAAAGAGATATCACAACCTGCCATAAACACAAAGATAAACAGTTGTGTTGGTGTGTTAGATAAACCTCCATGGAGATGCAAAACACTAGCTTCAACGAAAGAGGCACAATGCAAATGAAAAAAACAAAAACAGCTCTTGTTCAACTAAAATATCTAACGGTATATTTTTACTTTAATACTCGAACGTTTAACTTGTTACATAGTTTAGAAATATTTATTATTTTTACCCTTTTTGCATTTTATGTAGATTTTAACTTTATTTTCTATTTTCTAGGATTTATTAAACCTTAGTACTTTATGTAATATTTTGGCGGCTTTAACGCAGGAATTTTCCAATTACACCTTAAATCATCTTATCTTATTTTATTATATACAGCTATCGACCTTATATGTGTATATAATACCCTGTGTGTTTCACTCTCTGTGTATTTACACACCAGTCAGTGTTTAATCATTAGTTATAGTTAATCTCTGGCTCTTTTTCTCAGCGTGTCTTTTTTCCTGTCTCCCTGCCCTCACCGCCAACCGGTCGTAGCAGATGGCCGCCCCTCCCTGAGCCTGGTTCTGTTGAAGGTTTCTACCTTTATAAAAGGAGACATTCCTTTCCCACTGTAATCAAGTGCTTATACAATACTAAGTTCCTTGAGTTGAGCGTTGTTGTAATTTGGCGCTATATAAATATAACTGAATTGAACTGACAAGAATACACAGCTACAGGCTATATATAGCAGACTGAGGAGTCACATATGACTTGGTGATTATTTGTCTCCAAGCAGGCTATGAAGTGAACCACTCCTCCCATTAAAAACAGAACATTTAAGAAGAGTGAGGTACTCTTTGAAGACAAAATAAACTGTCAAATCTAAAAACTTAAAAATAGCTCACACGGCCGACTTGATACTTTGATCTAATTCTCAGGGAGGCTGCTGTTTTTATAATCTGTTGTCATGTTCTTTTTTTTCCCCTTTCTTAAAACATGTAAAACTGCACAGCTGAAACCACAAGCCCACAGACATATTTCCTTTTTGTAAGTGTTGCAATGTTAAAAAAGAAAATATTCTCACACTAAAATACAAGTTTAAGAATGGCCACGCGAAAAGAAGTGCCATCTGTGACAAAGGTAAAACAACACACAACCACCATCATCATCATCTGACTTCTGTTAAGCAATTCTAGGCAAGAAGCAAGTCTTCTCGGGAATGTTGTTGCTGACAGCATGATCAGACAGAAAATAGCAGGACTGAAAGGTAATTTGACCTAATTTCACTCACTGCCAGTGGATTGGATTCGAGTGGATTGACCCACCTTATTTAACGTGTAAGCTCTGTGCACTTTGTTTGGCAGCAACGCTGTGTTTTATCAGACTCGTGGATGGATCATATTCTCTTGTCCAGCCTGGCAGGTTTACAGAAGGACATAAAAGAAGAGAAAGAGAAAGGAGAATGAGCGACGCGAAGAAGACGTGAGAGGAAACAGAGAGATTATTTCCTGGACACGTATCTAGACTTTGTGCTGGCATTTTTTTTAATACTTATGTCACAATCATAGGAAACTGTTAAATGAGCAGGCGTGGCACTGATCGCGTTCTGCTATGCCAAAGCAGGATGCAGTCCCAACATGTTACTGTATGCAAGCAACCAGATTGCAAACTGCACCCTGAAACAGGAGCTGACTTAAGTTCAGAGAAAATATATCTTATAGAGCTGCATCATAAAAACTAAATGATTTAATTGCGTGGTTTACGATGGAAGAGAATTTTAAAAGATACGCTTCAGACAGCAGCACGTAATGACCTACACAATCAATCAATAAACTTGAAAACTTATAGAAAAAGTACCCGCCTCAGAGATCGAGAGGGGGGAAAATACAGGCACAATATACAACATTACATTACCAGCTCTGAGGTCGACCTAGAAGCGGGTTTCCTTGAAACTGTGTCCATGCTGTCGCTCCCATTTTTTTGTTTTTTTTCTCCTTTGGTTACAGGTAAGGACGTGGACTGCCTCACCTGCACCTCGCGCCCGCACTACACTAGTGGAGCCTCTTCCGGGACATTCTGTAAAGCTACACACAGCGCGAGCCCCACGTGACGAGCTGTGAGGCGATGCACGCGGACGACAAGTTCTGTGATCACAGCTCAGTATTCATGTTAATACTGCTATAATAATAATAATAATAATAATAATAATAATAATAATAATAATAATAATAATAATAATAATAATAATAATAATAATAATCCAATTATACTTGTGAAACATGTCATCAGTGGGTTTTACACGTTAAGAAAATGCATGGAGCAACCATATCGTGAAACAATGTTTAATGTCAAAGAAGAACTTGGACTCAATTTATTTAACTTGAATATTTCCAAATTTCTACTCCTACTTTATTCTCTTTTACAAGAGAAAAGAAACAAATAAAAGGATACTTGAAAATACATTAATTACAACTTCTACCATTACTTCATAATGGCACGGATAATGTAGGCTACATAGTCCCCCATATATAAAATACTCGAAAGATCCCCGGATTTAGACCGAAAAGAGACATAGGCCTAAATCCCTTGGAGAATGCGACAGGAATTCCGTATACATGCGGAATAAATATGCATATTCATTCCGTATGTATACGGGAGCAGGTGAAATAAGCTTCTTGCTATATCTATCAAATTATTTTACTTAATTATTTGACTCTACGTGTTAGCCCTAGATCTGACTGTCCATGGTGCACTGTGATAGACTTGTTTGGTATTTAGTATGGTAAATGGTAAATGGCCTGCATTTGTATAGCGCTTTTCTAGTCCCTAAGGACCCCAAAGCGCTTCACACTACATTCAGTCATTCACCCATTCACACACACATTCACACACTGGCGATGGCAAGCTACATTGTAGTATGACCACCTTTATTGATTAACTCTCCTGAACTCTCTCAGGCAAGCTGTCTTGTAGTTTCTTTAAGTAGTCATTAGGAATAATTCTCTTGGCTTCTTGAAGGACATTCAAAGCTCATAAATAGATGCAGGCTCCCTTTTGTTTTGTTGTCTATCAAGATGACCCCCTAGTACTTCAGTAGTGTTGAGGTCTGAGCCCTTTGGAGGCCAATCAAAGGCTGATAATCTTCCATTATTTGTTGTTGAATCCAGGTTTGGGATCATTTTCGAGCTGAAACAATGAAGCCACTGCCAATCAGACTAGATGACATTGTATTTAGATTTCCAACAATTTTGAGAAGATCCCCAACACCACTGGTTGAAATGCATCTGTAAAACATGTTTTTGATGAGGATTCAGTGGACAGTAGATGGAAGCACTGAAGGGCGAAATGCATATCTCAGGTCCAGTGTCAGTTCTTTGCTGGGATTTTTCCAGTTTCTTAAGGACATGACTTTTAGATACCATTCACCTTTTGTAAAGACAGACTGTACACCATACTGAGATATGCCTTTTTCTTTTCCTTTTCTCTTTTTGCTAAAAATCTTCAGGAATCACATTGCTGGTTCAAAAAAATTTATGCCTGTCAAACTGTATTATCTTTGGTATTTTTTTCATTGATTCAATTAAACAAATGGGAACAAGTTACGTGCTCTTGTGACAGGAATCTACTAACAAAATGCCTAAAGATACAATTTTGGTTAGCTGTCAAGTTGTTATGTGTAGACACAATACCGGTTCATCCCGTGAGTTAGGCGTCTATTTTAGGCTTGAATGATTCAGCTCATTGTTAAGTGGCACAATAAACAAAAAAACATTCCTCTTAAAATATTCAGGTACAAGGACTAGACTGAAAATGAGTGAAAAACCAGACAATATATGCAGAGAAAAACTTTGAAAGAACTATTGCTTAAAAGCACTTTAAAAATTAAGAAAAAATGTGGCTCCTTGGAAACAAAATATGAAGAAATAAAGACTATGCAAAAGTCTTGTAATTAGACTATTTATATGTAGATAAAAAAAAATGACACTACTGTTCGTTGCATGTCGCTATAAATATGCTTTCAAATCTTTTTCTAGGTCAATGGAAGATTACCTTTGTGTCTTAGAAAAGGATAATCAAGTATTTTGTGTACATTACTGCTTTGTGTGAGTATGTTTTTCTTTCTTTTTTAAAGAAGCATTTGTTCAGTTAATAAACAAAAGCGCGTGTCATAGGCAGTATACAAATTTTATTCAAATTTGAACAGTAATCAGTAGGATTTAACAAAGAGTTATTTATGTGAAAATTCCCATTGGATACAGTAGAAAAAGAGTATATATAGGAATATCACTGATTTAAAAATATCTGCATAGCCAGAAAGGAGACCCACAGAACCCCACAGGAAATGTCCTTGGCTTATTAGCAAGGCTGCATACTGACTATATGATCTTTTTCATGCACTTTATCCATATTTTTGCTCAAACATTCAATGAGACAGCAGGAAAAGGGAACGATGCAAACAACCCAACTACACCTGCAGGCCATTGCATTCTTTATCCGTGCAACACAGCAGATGTAACACAGATATCAAGCTCCTATTCATGGCAGCTGCATCATCCTTTTGCGTGGAGTTACTCAGCCTTAACCAGCAGTGCTTTGGGAAATCCCGGCTGGAGAGCCCACTCGAGGAACAACAGAAGGTGGCAGCACAACACTGTCGAACAGATTCATGAAAGCAATATGTCTGACAAGAATGACACGCGATTACCTGCTAATTTCTCAGCCTGTATAGCAGCATCAAAATGATCTAAAGGTCATCACGATGTAAACATTGTGGTATTGATTGTATTATGGGAAGCATCGATGCTGGTAGATTATCAGTATGTGGCGAGAAACAACTGGCACGTTAATGTTCAACTGAGAAAGGTTTCACAGAAATACGTGCACAAGAAACATACCTGTGCTCAGAAGTGTTGCAACTATGATTAATCTTATACTTTAAGATGTTATGTAACCCAGAAAAGTACCAGAAAGCAAAATAAACAATTGGGTTATTCTTTAAAGTAATAAATTATAAAGATATATACAAATATTATCATTAAGAATATTTACAATTAGGTTTCAAGAAGCCAATTTTTTTTGTTATACCTGCCACCGTGGTCCTGGGAAAGCTTTGTAGTCTGCCTCCTATAGGCATCAGGGAGGCATAATCATACTGCTGCTCGTTTATCATATTCAATAAGAACACAATGACAATATCTCCAGTGTAACATTGTCCGAAAACTTGCACTCATTAGTGAAATACTACTGCTGGTTAAAAATCGTCTTCATATCCATGAAGTTGAGAACTGTGCGGGGACATTCACCTGATTTTAATGCGAATGCTTGAAAGTAAATCTACAGATTAAAATGCATGCTGGTGATCCAAATGTGATCCAAAAGTGTACACAGATGCAGGATCTCACAAACAGTGGATTATCCTTTAAGAAGAACAGAACAGCATAACCTCTGTTTAGATAACACAAGCTTCATTGTAAGAAAAGTCCGGAGTATTAAAATACACTTTTACACAGTAGAAGAGAGTAAAAAAGACATTTTTCATTGGCACAAAAATCCTCACAGAAGAATTCTTGTTTTCTCCATCCTGAGATGATCTTTAGTGATCAGTAGCCATTTTTACTGATAGCTTTTAGCCAGATTAAGAAAAGTCACAATTAGCAAATAGAGACAGGGACGGCCTCTTTTCTTCTTTGCGTTGAGCTGTATGTTGGTCACAGCAATAACTCAATTAGTCCAGCTGGTGAAAGAGACTTTCACATCACTTTCACATCACAAAATCTCACAGCAATCCAGAAACAAGCCTCAATGTTGCACAGGGGAAGTGTGGTGCTAAAAACTGAAGTATTACCATAGAAAATTTCCAGTTAATCCAGGTATAATAGCAAATTCTTTTTAAAGAGATCGATAATATCTTAAAATTTGATGTTGGTACCACATAGATGCTTCTTGAGCAGAAAAATGGAAGACGGCGTCTGAGCGTGTGCGTTTCGAAGGGGATCCCAAAGAAAATGTGGCGAAAAGAGACATCCTGTTGTAACCAATAAACTTAACTCTCTGGACACCCACCCATGTTTGACTGATATGCTGTCTTGTAGGCCATGTTGTGTAATTGATGGTGATAATTATAAGATCAGTCAGGAGAAATAACATAGGAAGAACCCACGAGGAAGGCTTATTAGGACACCTTACAAACACATAAAAGGCAGACACACCTCTTTGCCTGTTTTGGGTTGTTGAAAAATAATACCATACCTTGAAAACAGTCTCTCAAACTGGAAATGTTGGAGAGACTTTGGAAAGACTGGATTTTGCTGATTGGTTTGATGTCACTCAGAATCAATGATTGTACCCAAATATGTGTCCGTTCTTTGCCCCATTGGACAAAAAACCCCCCAAAAAACACAACCGCCCCATACACAATTATCCATGCACTTTAAAGACGATGCACATGCTCAGTTATGCACATCCATACTGTGTGCACAGATATGTTGCCAGCTTGGTTACAGGTTCTCTCCTGGCTGGTACTGAGGCTCTGTGGAGGTAAAGTAATCCTCCAGGAAGCCCTGCAGGTACTCGAAAGTTGGCCTCTCCTCAGGTTCCTTCCTCCAGCAGCTCAGCATCAGCTCATGAAGGGATTCGGGGCACTCTGCTGGACACGGCATCCTATAACCACGCTCCACCTGGTCTAACACCTCCCGGTTCACCATACCTGGTAGAGAAAATAAAGCATTATGAAAGGTATGCGGCTGAAAAACTATCTCCATAGTTGGAGTACTAAGTAAGACATCTTTATGCTATACACAGAATACAGAATTATTAGGTAAGTGTGTATTCTGATCTTTTTATTATTTTTATGCATATTTTACAATTATTTTCTTTCACTGAGTTATTAATAAAACTCCTAAGGGCTGACATTACAGCAGCACTTACTCTTAAGACACAAAATTTTTAACTTTTTCATATTTGTATGATGTCACAGAGCATTTAGAGAAGTCAACCAGCTCTTATTATGGCTGTCTTGCAAATCTTTCAGGTCACTCAGTCAGAAACCCTTCTGAGTGCATGCTAACTGATGCCCCCTAGTGGATACACTTTTTATTTTTATTGTGAAGCAGCCAAACTCTACAGTCTTCCCATTTTTTATAAAAACACAAGACTATCAGAAACCCATTATTCTCTGGTGCCACGATATTCAAGAACTGGAACGCTGAAACACGACCACAAATCAATAGGATTGATACAATGAAGCATTAGGAGCGAGCCAAAAAATAATAATAATAAAAATAAATATAAACTAAGACTGACTCTTGATGGACGTGGTAGGTGGGCTAACTGATGCAGATGACCACTTTCAAGAATCTGGTTAGGGCTAGTACTATTAAGGATGAGCTGGTGGGAGTTTTCCATTCTGACTAGATAGTCAACAAAGGCCTTGGATATAATCCACATATGAATTCAATCACATCATAAACAAATGCAGGCTTTCTCCATTCTTTAACAGCATTTTGAAAGCTGTGGCTGGTCCTTCAGCAAACACTGACTATGAAGAGACCACGAAACTGACATACTTCATAAACAGAAGGACTCCTGAAAGTTACTAAAAACAGGATGACCTTTTTTTTAAAAAGGGGTTGTGAATATTTTTGAAAAGCCAAAAATGTTACAGTTACCAAATTTAGGAAATGCACAGTCTGTGTAGGTTATCCAGGTCAAATGACCAATAGTGGGTTAATGATCCTCAGAACAACCTCCAAAGGTTGACACCCCTACTGTGGGTTTATAATCTGGGATTATCTGCCCACCAGTGGTTTTAGATCTCAAATGACCTTTAGGATTGATTTTTTTATGTGTTATTTAGTCTCTCACAGGGAAAAAATAAACATACATTTCCTTTAAGCATTAAGTTTTGAGGTTCAAATTCCTTCATCCATAATAAAGCCTTAAACAAAATTATCTATACTTGCCTGGGTATGGGACTCGGCCTTTAGTAGCCAATTCAGTCAGTAGGATCCCAAATGACCATACATCTGATTTAATGGTAAAGCGGCCATACAGCGCAGCCTCAGGGGCCGTCCACTTGATGGGAAACTTGGCACCTGCAAAAGAACAAGTTTATCAGGAGGCTGAAATTAGATCATTGTAAACAGGCTGAAACAAAAAGCCAACTGGCAGAGAGCTTCCTGCTGTTCAACAGCTGTGACATCACAAAATCACTGATTCCTTACACAAAAGTGAAGAAACAAAATCCAACTAGATATGTGATGCCTTATACTCTATATTTGGCCTGGTGTTAGAAAAAGAGAGAAAGGCTACTGTGTCACATCGAGAAACAGCATGATAAAATAAATGCTGTCTTTTTTACCCTTATGCTTTTACCTTGCCTGGCAGTATATTCGTTATCCTCTATGAGGCGAGCCAAACCAAAGTCAGCCACTTTGCAAACCAGGTTATCTCCCACCAGGATGTTAGCAGCTCTTAGATCACGGTGCACATAGTTCATCCTCTCGACATAAGCCATCCCCGAAGCAATCTAAGAAAGGGGCAAATCTCGGTTTTATAACAGAAAAGTAACAAACAATTAAATAATAAAACGTGATATTATTTGAGCTGACCTGTGAGGCCATGTCCACCAGCTGGGGAAGGCGAAGCATCTTACCCATGTCCCCTTTCAGAAAGTCCAGTAGGCTACCTGTTAGTGCGGATTAGAATAAGTTAATCACCACTGAGATTATGAAATTCCTGAAATTCATTTTAAATTTTGAAAAAAATGTATGCAGAAATGATGTTTATTTATAAATAAATTCATTGTCTAGAACTTTCTTTTTTCCCAGGCAGTAAACACATCATAGTTTAGCTCAATTTTTGGCTGTTTCTGCTTAATCACATCCCCTTTTTTAAGACGTGTCCATCTTTTAATTAGACTTAGAAATAGGATTTCGATGAGTCATAATCAAATAATATTTTAAGTACAACACATGTTTATTTACATTTACAAATGAAAAAATGTACTCTGAAAAAATATTTAAATGTGACCGAGTGAGGACCCCACGCTGACCTTGGCCCATGTACTCTGTGACGATATAAATCGGCTCCTCAGACACCACAGCGTAAAGCTGAACCAGCTTTTCATGTCTCAGTTTCTTCATGACCTGAGCCTCCTGCAGGAAGGCCTCCGGGGACATGGTGCTGGGCTTCAGGGTCTTAATCGCCACCTGCGTTGTACCGTTCCATGTTCCTGATTAAAAACAAATGTTATTAGTATAACATTAGTATTGATTGTTAGAACTTAATTCAACTCCAGCTTTCCCCCATTAAAACTGAAGTCATTTAAGTGTTAAATAATTTTCTAATGCACCTCTGGACAGTCTTGTATATGGTTGCTTTTTTAAATGTTGCTCCATGACCATCCTTTTTCTGACAACAAAACATTTCTGCTTAAAAGCTAATTACTGGTAGTTTCCAGTTATTAGTCAGAGCTCAAGCAAATGGAAGACTCCTGTTTTTGCCCCAAAGGGAAAGACAAATGATTGCTGATTTCTACTGTTATGCCTTAAGACATTTGTGGGAGGACAGTCAGTAGGTATGACCTGAGCATACCTGGGTGTGCCTGAAAACACAAGAGCTTTGTGGTCGCACCAACACCAACCTCCATTACACTTAATTTGCCTCCCTGTCAGTTCATCCACGTTCCCAAAATGAAATTCTAACTGACAGGTCATTGTTTTCATACACTGGAGAAGATTCATTGCACACTGTAGTGGAAAAAATGCAAAGCGACAGAAACAAAGATCTACTGAACAATTTGAAAAAAGCAGCCACACTGAAAATGTTCCAGAAGTGACGTCGGCATATTTAAAGGGCATATTGGCCAAATTTCTAAAACGTTTGGCATTTTATTTTCCCTGGCATCAACAGTGATCATGCAATAATATTCTAATCAGAATCAGCTATCAGTTACAGCAGTAATAGTTATAGCTGTGCAATTTTTCAGTCATGCAGCGCTAAAATAATTTATGCACTTTGGTCTTACAATAGCTGTGACCAGAGAAAATAACTGAATATCCATTAAAGGAATAAAGCCTGACTCACCCATCCAGACTTCGCCGAAGCAGCCCTGTCCAAGCTTTATGTCAAGACGGAGAGACTCTCTCGGGATCTCCCAGGCGTCCTTTGCTAAGCCCTGAGTCTGAGGCTTCAGTACAGGACATATGTCTGTTAGGCTGTGACACAATCCATCAGCATGCTCTGGGGAGGGAAGATTGTGAAGCTGGTCAGTGGTAAAGCAAATAATGGGCAGGAAACACAGGAAAGGTTTAACTAAAAGAATGAGTGAATGAATATTTGTGTAATTACTAAAGACTCTGTTGGGGAAGCTAAAAAGCATTTTGTCTGCACTGAACTCACTGCGGTAATGATTGACAAGCTGCTGTAGGGAGTTGAACTGGGTGCGTGACGTGATGTAGAAGCCTCCACTGTCCAGCTTCCTGATCTTGTAGTGCTTCACATTTAACCCTTTTGTGTTGTCATAATCCAATACAGACAAACAGTAGGCACCTGGGGGAAAATGATAACCAATTAACACAAAGTAGCAAAGACATTGATAGCATTGATTCATCGAATGATGTTAAATCTGTGTTCTTTCTTTTAAATCACCTGGTGGAAAGTAACAGAACATTTGACATTCAGAATGAAGAGTAATTGGAGTCCATTTTTGTGGGCAGTGTGTTCATTGCAACACCAGAGGGCAGTGCTGGTCAACCAAAAAACAGTCTGAATCACAGATTTGGCCCAAGGCGATGCCTAGCCTTTCTCTTTATTTTTGAACTGGGCAATATGGCCTGTGGTTGTATAGCCTCAGCTCCACAATGACCTAATTCTGTCTCACTCACTCACCCAGTATTTCGCCTCTGCTCCAGCTCACCCACCTACTCCCCTTCTGCCTATCTCTCCCT
>NW_024582392.1:1094145-1230664 GCF_018398535.1 Haplochromis burtoni
GGGGACATGGTGCTGGGCTTCAGGGTCTTAATCGCCACCTGCGTTGTACCGTTCCATGTTCCTGATTAAAAACAAATGTTATTAGTATAACATTAGTATTGATTGTTAGAACTTAATTCAACTCCAGCTTTCCCCCATTAAAACTGAAGTCATTTAAGTGTTAAATAATTTTCTAATGCACCTCTGGACAGTCTTGTATATGGTTGCTTTTTTAAATGTTGCTCCATGACCATCCTTTTTCTGACAACAAAACATTTCTGCTTAAAAGCTAATTACTGGTAGTTTCCAGTTATTAGTCAGAGCTCAAGCAAATGGAAGACTCCTGTTTTTGCCCCAAAGGGAAAGACAAATGATTGCTGATTTCTACTGTTATGCCTTAAGACATTTGTGGGAGGACAGTCAGTAGGTATGACCTGAGCATACCTGGGTGTGCCTGAAAACACAAGAGCTTTGTGGTCGCACCAACACCAACCTCCATTACACTTAATTTGCCTCCCTGTCAGTTCATCCACGTTCCCAAAATGAAATTCTAACTGACAGGTCATTGTTTTCATACACTGGAGAAGATTCATTGCACACTGTAGTGGAAAAAATGCAAAGCGACAGAAACAAAGATCTACTGAACAATTTGAAAAAAGCAGCCACACTGAAAATGTTCCAGAAGTGACGTCGGCATATTTAAAGGGCATATTGGCCAAATTTCTAAAACGTTTGGCATTTTATTTTCCCTGGCATCAACAGTGATCATGCAATAATATTCTAATCAGAATCAGCTATCAGTTACAGCAGTAATAGTTATAGCTGTGCAATTTTTCAGTCATGCAGCGCTAAAATAATTTATGCACTTTGGTCTTACAATAGCTGTGACCAGAGAAAATAACTGAATATCCATTAAAGGAATAAAGCCTGACTCACCCATCCAGACTTCGCCGAAGCAGCCCTGTCCAAGCTTTATGTCAAGACGGAGAGACTCTCTCGGGATCTCCCAGGCGTCCTTTGCTAAGCCCTGAGTCTGAGGCTTCAGTACAGGACATATGTCTGTTAGGCTGTGACACAATCCATCAGCATGCTCTGGGGAGGGAAGATTGTGAAGCTGGTCAGTGGTAAAGCAAATAATGGGCAGGAAACACAGGAAAGGTTTAACTAAAAGAATGAGTGAATGAATATTTGTGTAATTACTAAAGACTCTGTTGGGGAAGCTAAAAAGCATTTTGTCTGCACTGAACTCACTGCGGTAATGATTGACAAGCTGCTGTAGGGAGTTGAACTGGGTGCGTGACGTGATGTAGAAGCCTCCACTGTCCAGCTTCCTGATCTTGTAGTGCTTCACATTTAACCCTTTTGTGTTGTCATAATCCAATACAGACAAACAGTAGGCACCTGGGGGAAAATGATAACCAATTAACACAAAGTAGCAAAGACATTGATAGCATTGATTCATCGAATGATGTTAAATCTGTGTTCTTTCTTTTAAATCACCTGGTGGAAAGTAACAGAACATTTGACATTCAGAATGAAGAGTAATTGGAGTCCATTTTTGTGGGCAGTGTGTTCATTGCAACACCAGAGGGCAGTGCTGGTCAACCAAAAAACAGTCTGAATCACAGATTTGGCCCAAGGCGATGCCTAGCCTTTCTCTTTATTTTTGAACTGGGCAATATGGCCTGTGGTTGTATAGCCTCAGCTCCACAATGACCTAATTCTGTCTCACTCACTCACCCAGTATTTCGCCTCTGCTCCAGCTCACCCACCTACTCCCCTTCTGCCTATCTCTCCCTCCCTTCAATCTTTTCTCAGTCTCTCCAGATTCCATATATCTGCTCCATAACAGTAATCCTGTAATGTACCAGTGTGTACACACGACATATACCTACAACTGACTGAGCCCGAAGAGACTATTTTACTGCTGCAGCAGCAGCAGCATCAGAGTAGCTGCCTATCAGAACCATCTTTCTACACTGAGTCCCACAGGCATCACATCCAACCTTTTCCCATCTGCCTGATTTGTTTCTCTTCTGTACCCACGTTGCCACATGACTGACACGGCACAGCGGGGAGCACAGCAAGCAGCACGGAGGCTTGCCTTACTGTAGAAAGAATTTGCTTTCTTCTCCTCGGTGCCTTTTTAGTCTGATATGTCACAGAACAGAAAATTCATTTTGAAATCTGAACATTTTACAAGTTCATAGAAAGATACACGAAGAGGTGTAAAAATAACTGCACACTATGTTTCTGAGATTTTTTAAAAAAGTTCCCTGGTAGACTGGTTTTAAAAATAAAAATCTACATGCCCAGGCCCTAAAAGTTTTACATTTACAGTTACTCTTTCTCATACTCTGTCATAAAGGAAAACTTGTGAGAAAGCCGAGGGCTGGTGTTTGAAGGATATCAGAAGTCACTGATTCAGGAGTAGTTTTGTTCAATAGGGATGAGTGTGGTTTGAAAAAACACTTTTTAAAATCAGAAAAACAATCACAGATCCTAAAAAAAGGCAGGCAAGCTTTTAACTTTTTCCTTGTCTTAACAAAAAGTACATGTACACAGCTTGCATGCCTGAAACACCTCAACTAGTTATTGTATGACTAAAAACTGGAAAAACTGCACTGCAAACTAACAGATGTTGATGGTGTTTCCACCTACAATAGAGCTCCAATCAGAAACTCTCCTACAGCACATTAAATATTAATATTGTATGATTCTGTGTTTTCAGTTCAGTACACTTTTATTCACAATATATTAAAAAAACAAAACAATCCGACACTGATGTATATCTACATGCAAATCATATCCCTTTAAAACTCTGTGTTGTGGATGAGTTAGTGGGAAGATCAGCTAAATCAGTGGGATAACACATGATCTCTTGATTCTTGCTTGTGGTGAATTACCTTTTATAGGTTTCTTGCAATTTCCAGAAGCAATAATGTTTTTGTTTGTTCAAAGTTTTTTTTTAACAGATTAAGGGATCAGTTTGTACACAAACTACACTTTAGAAAATCTAAAAAGGATATCTAGGTGATGTTTAAATACGATTGAGTAAGGAAGTAAGGAAAGTAATGCTGTAGATGCTGGCACAGCTTTCATTTTTAGAGCTACTTTACGACCAAGACCAGATATATTTAACGAACAGTCTGATGATCAATGTCAAAATAGTAGTTACAGGGAGTTTCTGATTAGAGAACAAATTAACTAAGTCATTCAGATACTTCACCGTATTCCAGTTTCAATTGGGATTCAACTTACCCTTGGTGGTTTCACTCTCTCGCACCAGGAAAGTCCCTCTCCTGTTCTCTAAACTCAGCAGCAGCCTCTCAGAATCGCGGCGTGTGATTTTGCCAAAGTACCACCTGGTTGAGGTCAAGACACAACACATGGGACACAAGGGAGCAGATTGGTGAGGGGAAGGAGATATGAGTGGGAGAAAGAGAGGGAATGGGAAATCGAGGCTGAACTCGCTTATAGTCTCAGAAGGTTTCGGTTATTCCAGATGCAGTGCATACAAGTGCCTACAGTGCAACAGCTGCTTACCTGGACTCTAGAGCCAGTTTGAGATGACTGATGGAGAAAGAGGCAAAGGTGAGAAACGAAGTTGTTACAAAAAGTTAGTTTGTGAGTTTTATTGTAAGCAAGCAGGTTAGCATGAGAGGTTTAGCAGAGAAAGTGGTTTCTGAGCTACAGCGAGTTGAATGGATAGTTTAAGATTTCGGTGTAATGACTTTCATCCCAGCATCAAGCCCAAGATCAAGTCAGTGTTACATTACAAAGACACTCACTTAGTTTAGCTTACCTTAAAGACTGGTAACAGAGGCAAATACAGTCAAATAGTAACAAAGTTCACTTGCCAGCAAGCCCAATTTTTATGCTCTTTCTAGTCCTTTTGCTCAGTTGCTACTACTTTCGTAGCCTCATAGTGAGCTTTAAATGGGATCTGTGACACTCATTTCCAGCATTCTTGGACTTGACTATTTGGTGGTGCTTCTGCCCTCACAGCCAGAGCCGTGTGCCTGATATGACCATATAATAGACATCCACCTTTACACGGAGCACAGAGTATAGTAGAGTAGACTGTCTGAAATCAAGTATTTAGAAGCCTAAGCTTTTGGCTGAAGTATTATTTTCCACATACACTGACCTCATTACTTCAAACTAATAATATGTAGCAGTAGTCGCTTTGAAATGGTTAGGTTCATGTATTTCACTACTTTTAGTGAGAACCTGGCTAGCTGTTGTGAACTCGCTGTAGCTTTGGTGCTAATTTTACATAGCTATCAGCAAAAAAAATGAAATAAAATTACCTCCCAAAATGTAAAACTATTCCTTTAAAGTCAAATTTCTAATTCACAATAAAAGTAATAATACTGAAAGCTCCAAAGAACACAAAGTTTGAGGGTTAATCTTTCCATGCGCTTGGTGAAAGACAGATAAGTGTCACATCGAGAGGGAGAGAGAGAGAGAAAAAAAATAAAGGGGTTTACTCTTCTGCTTGGATGGAGTCAGATGGAGCCACATAATTGCTGGGGATATAACCGCTCTCTCCGGTGGTCAGGGAGCGCGCCAGCCACCAGTCCCCTTCTCTGCACAGACGAAATGATAACACACAGCTTTACCAAGGCTCATCACAAGTCCAAAACACAAATGTGAATTTTCGGGCTGTTTATCAAGTGTCTCAGACCATAAATGAAAGGATAGAGTTTGTTTTGTAATTTTAGTAACTGCTGCAATAGCTGTAGTATTTCAGCTCTTGGCTCTTGGAGAAGCTTGATGAAAGTCAGCCCAGGTTCTTTTGCTGTTATGCAATTACTATGGTTGGGAATCGCTGTAACTAACAAAATGATAATATCATAATTTACTGCACACAACAGCAACGTGATCTATGCGCCTACAATACATCCTGATATCTGTAAGTGAGGAAAAGATATCCCTGAAATGACAAAATGCAGCAATTATGTACACCACTGTGGTGTCAGTGTGGGAATGTATTATCATCCTTATTCAATTAATATTATTATATAATAACATGTCGGTTCAGTTAATTAGTTCTCTGATTTGCTTTCTCCCGGCTAGTTTCCCCTCTGAGAGTTTCTTTTCCATCAGCACATGTTAGTTAACTTCTGTTCCCTTCACCCTCTTTCATTTGATATGATCCATAATTAGTTGCGGTAAATGAAGCAGTGATTCTGGTAAGTCAAACTGGCAAAGGGACTCCATCTAGACCCTTTGCACGCTTTAATAAAAATGCTGACGTTTACTGTCAGTGTACTCATGCCATATCACAACAGGGGATGATATTCTTGTGATTCCCATCCCTAGTAATTATAGAAACATATGGATATTGCAAAAGGCAGGCTGATGGTGCATGAAGGCTACACTTTACGAGAGGTTGAGCTGTTGAAGCTTTGCAGCACTATATTCACAAGTCAAATTTTAAAGCAATATGTTTATTTGCTTTGATTATTTGCCTCCCATTGATAGTGCTGCAAGGCTTTCAACCAACTGTTACGGGGCGAGGGCAGAGGCATCAGTTTCACATATGCTTCATGTGATACAAAGAACACAGGCTCACAAATGGTTGATTTAAACACAGTCGTAGAGAAGCTTCACAAACCTGCAGTTCACCTTCCTCCTATCAAAATGTGATGGTTTGTGAAGGAGAAATGGGAAAGAGAGATGAAATGGTGAAAAAGAAGAGCGTTGGAGAAATACAGAGAGCATATTATGAGCAGTGGCAGAATAGCAAAGTACGCAGAACAAACAGACTTCAGCACAGCACATATGATAAAGCTTTGAACCTAAACTACTTGAACTACTGTGTATTGAATGAGGCACAGTAGTGAGGCCAGGGAGAGAAAAAAAACAGAGGGCAGAATATGATCTTGACAAAAGCCCATTGACTCACTATGCATAGCTTTACTAATCCAGTGAACCTGACCAAACAGAAAACTAGGACAAGCCTATCTGACACTTACATTAACAAGTCTTAGAATTGGTTCGAGCATTCTTAGTATCCTTGACCCATTAATGGGCCAGATCTCTGGCTTAGCGGGTCAATGATAATCCATTATTGTTCCAAACTGCCTTCTTGGTCAGTAATTTGTCAGTAGGCAGGCAGCAATGGGGGTGCATGACTACACCATATGGTTCACTGCATAGCTATTGAGTCAAAGAGCAAGCCCGTACTTAAAAAAAAAACAGTATAGGCAATAGGAAATGTTTCCCTTGACTGTAAAGACAGAAGTCTTCAGTAGACAAGTGACATCAATTTTGGAGAGCACAGTAACCAGACGGTGAGCAATAACTTATGCCAAAAGACGACAGAGAAGGAGTGTGAATGTTTTACTTACGTATTGTTTACTATCTGGAGCCGTTCACCCTTCCTAAAAGACAGATCTGTGGCTGTTCGAGACTCATAATCGTATAATGCCACAAAGGTCGTCACCCCTCCTGTGAGAAGATAAAGTGTGGGTTTTGATAAAGTGAAGCATACAGAGTGCACAGTTTAAATAGCCAGCACAACAAGGTGGTAACTGTAAAACTGAAAGCTCTCAGCGAAGGTTCTCACCTGCTCGTGCTATGCAGTTTGAAGAGGTGACACTGTTATTGTCCACTCCTCCAAAGAGCGTTAGCTCTGCAGTATTAGCCATTGACTGATTCCCGCTGAGACCTGCATCCACAGTAGGGCTGCGGTTTGGTGTTAAGGACTGTTGAGTGGAGTTGAGGTGGTGGCCGCCAGCCCCTCCACCCGAGCTGAGGTTGCCATCGAGGCTGCGTGTTCGTTGGCCTACATCCTTGGACTTGCTCTTGGATCCCCCCATAGCCAAGGCCTGTTGTGCATTCAAAGACAGAGAAAACTCTGTGAGACAGCAGATTAAGAATAAACTTAATTCAAATTGAATTTCCAGGCACTGTAATAGAAAAATGACACTATAATTTGGCATCAAATAGACTTGCTTTCTTATGTGATCTTCTTAGAATAAATTCTCTGGAAAAATTCCTCTGACTGCCACAAAGCCAGATGCAGAAACCAGAGACGGACCGGAGACTACTATTAAACCCACAGAGACACGGTGTCACACGGACCACAAGAAGCAAAACATCTCCAGCAGACGTTGGAGCAGCTGCCACTCTTCGGTTTCAACACAGACACGAGATCCACTTTACCCCACTCCCACCAGCAGCATGAACACAGACAGCAGTTATGTCACACATGCAAGCATGAACATGTGTCAGAAGCAGAATAATTCCAGAGAAAGGCTGAAGCATTTTGAGGTGGCATTCCCATTGCGTCAAAACTCACGTTCATGTCTTGTTGAGGGGGAATGAAAAAGTCCTTCATTTCAACAGCAGTGCTGAGTAAGTAAACGATCGACAGAAGATTGGTAAACATCAATTATGGTAATAATTTAGAGCCATTACGTGAGTGTGGCTAAAGTAATGCCCACATTCAGGAGTTTTAGCATTTAAATGTGAGGATTTACAGCATTTAGTCACTACTGAGCGGGCAAGTTTGAGCACTGACAGCTGTGATGAGTACTTTTCAGTACCTTTAACAAAAGAAAAATAAGATATTAAAATAATATAAACACCAAAAAACACAAATGATTTTCTTTTAACTGAAACAAGCTATAGAAGCATTATTACCCATAGTGTTTTGCATTGAATGTGTTAGTAAGTCCAATATACAGTTATCTCTCAGGCTGCTAAATACTGCACTGTGCACTCTGGTTAATCAAAGCATGTTTGCTCTCAGCAGCGTCCTGCTGTTTTCAGAAACTAGACCTGTGGGCATATCAGAGTTGTAAAAGCTGTTACCAGGAAAAACAAAAACAAATGTACAATAGAGCTGACTCAGATGATAATTTTCTGATTGACTGAGTCTTTAATTTAAAACCCGCCCACACACAAAGTACACACAAATCATTTTTAGTTGCAAACCTATTTTGTACACCACAACAGTGTTTGTCCTAACCCAGTGTGGCCCTGTGAGGTGTTGGTCTGCATACACTAAATGCAATGACATATCACAACAGGAGACGATATCGCTATTTAGCAAGTCGGATAATCTGACCACTTGGCAAAGTAAAATGCCCAAGAAAACTGAACAATTATCAAAACAAACAAACAAATAAATAAGTAAATAAATAATACTGTTATTACAGTGCAGGTGATCGTCCTCTGGCCCTCAGACTGCGTTGGGGTCCACCGTGCTGCGCAAGCTAACTTGAACAACACAGAAATGGATAACTAAGTCTGAACAGCCAGTTACCAGTTATAACTGATACATTTAAAATATGATGATTTTTGGTAAAATGATAAACAAGTGCATCTTACACAGAGCAGATCACTCATCAGTGCTGATGGTGTTCAAGTTGTCAGTAAATTACAAAACTGAGAAACTGCACTAAGAAGATGAGAACAGAGGAGGCCAGTTTTGGATTGCTGCTTAGTTTTTATTTCTGAAGCTCCCCCACCTGAGGAGGTTCATGAACTCTAACCAAAGCTTAGTGCAGGGAAATCCTTACACTAAGCCCAGAATAATTTAAGGACTGCTATCATGGATAGACATAGCCACAGGCGATCTGCTACGAAATGTTAATTTAGAAAAGACACTAAGGTGGGATGGCTTGGAAACACTTCTGATAAGCAGATAAGGCTAAAAGTGCATTTGGATAGTGTCGAGTTATTTGGCCTGCCTGACCTCTGTTATTTAGGCGGCTGTGAATCTGCTCAACTCAGCCAATACACAGCCCACTGTTGTTAACAAGCGAATGCAAAAACAAAGCCAGCTACAAAACGTTGGATAGCAGCCACTCAAAGCTATGAATGATGACATATGGTGGAAAATATCTTACTATAAAAGGACTGAGTTCACTATGCAAGATAAGGAAATGAAGTTGCAAAGCTGGTTCTTGTCTCTTATTTTGCCCCTCCGCCACGAGAGGAGAAGCAGAGGTGACAAAAGGAGACGTGGAAGTTATTTCTGTGTTTGTAGTTTGTATACAGTTTAGAAGATGCCTGCGGCCATATGTGCAAGTGCACATATGAGCTCATCCAGGGTCGATTTAATACAAAAAAATATGTAAAGGCATTATAAGGAGAAAAAATGAAAGGGAGGTGAACATAACATGGGGTTGATTTTCTTTGGGGGGGGTGTTATCATCGTGAAATGGGAGGAGGGAGGAGAAAGGGATGAGGGGCAGTGGGGCCGAAGAGTCGATAAGTCTGCCCCCTGGGTATGTCTGCATTAAGGGTGGAAGGGGGGGGGGGGGGGGGGTTGCATGGGTTGCAGGTTAACACAAAAACACAGACACAAGAGAGTAGACACAAAGATGCCGGGTGGCTCAGGGAGCTGCTCTTTGTGTGTTCTGTGCTCTCCCCCAGCAGACTGTTTGCATGGTTAATAAGCTGTTTGAGGCAGAGCAGAGACCTCTCTGATCTGCAGTCGTCAGTCTTGTAAGAGGCTTCCCAATTCCACACGCAAGACGCTTATTCTTAAGGGACGCTGCCTTAATAGGATCAATCAGATGGCATTTAAATAACAAATTTTGTGGAGAAACTTTGGTAAACACGGGTGAATTTTACTGACTCAGTAATTATGCTTTTAGGGTTCAGCAGCAGCAGCATAGAATCTGATGAAGTGAACAAATTAAAAAGAGCCATTAAGACCTTTCGCAAATTTCAAGACTGAATAAAATTCAGTTCCTTTGGCCAACAGTGTCCTAGACACAGACAAATACACTAAAACCTCCCTGGAAAGGAAGACTCAATCAAGTAAACATGAAACGGAGCATTAATAGAGTCTCATTTTTTTCCCCTTCACACTCAGTTTCCAACAAAGCCATCTTTTGTCAACTCACAGCAGGCAGCATAAACAAGGCACAGAAACAGCCTGTGGCCTGTGGCTTTCTGGTTGCCAGATCCTAGCGTGTTTTAGCTCTAACAGCCATTAGGCAATATGGAAATGAAGGAAGTCATGAAGCCAAACATTGTCATCATTTGCAGCAGAGTAAGTGGAATCATGTCTCCACGTGTACTATCTGCAGTAGTTAATGATAACAAAAAGCCTAAATGCGCTGAGGTACTGTAATAAGCACCAACTGTCTGAGGCATGGCTGCATGAAAATCTCTCCAGCAAGGCAGGGGGTGTGGCTGGGTTGGTGGGAGGGGGGTTTGCTTAATTATGCATAAGATCTGGCAATGAATTCCAAATCCTTCAAGTCTCCTGAGCTTTTGGTAAATGGGTATAGTCTTTTAATATTGCTGCTGGGGTTTCTGCTACCCCAACCAGAACAGGATACTGTCTATCCCTGTTCCGCTTTCTTTATCATTTATTGTGAAACGAGAACAATTACAATTTCTGAATGGTATCCTCTCATCCAAATAAAAAGATGTGTCGTTCATTCACCGCACAAGTCTTTGTCATGGTACTAGTCCATTTCACCAACAACACAGCCTGTCGTGCTCTGGCCCTTTAAAAAAAAAGCCTTTTCATCTTTTGGGAAGGATCAAACAGTCACGAACATCAAAATTGAACAAGCTAGCTTAAGATCTTCTGTATGTGAGTTTAATGAGGGTTTTCCCAGTATGAAACTGAAGAAAACTCCAAGTAATACTGAGTCAGATCGTGAAACTATGGTTCTGTGAAGAAGCATGTAAGGGCTTGTATCTTGCCATGACAACTGCAGTAGACCCCTCATATCTGTCTCAGGAGACTTGTTCCTGTCGGCCTGGCATCTAATACATGATTGGACAAGTTATGACAGTCGCCCTTATTGGAAAGAGCTGTGTTTCATATAGCCCGCCCAGGTTAAAGGTCACATTTAAGTTATTGCTGTGAATGTATTATTAGAACAAATTAGTAACATGTTCTTTCTCTCTATTCAACTTTGATGATGAATATTGAGGCCAAACAATATGGGATTTGCTGCAGAGCTTTCAACAGTTTTACTGGCATCACAGACATGCTTTTATTTACTCTTTATGCATTAATGGCCATGTAATTTCATTATCACGCCTGAGGTAAATAAGCTGAAAAAAACATGAACTGATGTGTAACCAAAGCTTAAAATTAATCACTTCATTAAGGACATTGTGGATGATACATGCAAACTACTGTATGTCAAGAGTAATTTAATTTCTTGTTTTAATCGCTCTGTAAACCTTCAGGCCTGAAAAATTAATTTGTAAGCGCCAAGAACAGTTCCTTTTGTGGCCTCCCGAGACTGGCTCCAAATGTGTCAGTTGTTACAGACTTCCATGTTAAGATGGTAGTGCAGAAATAAACATGCTTACAGCCTGGAACAAGGACACACTGTTGATACTGGAATTCTCTCCCATTTGATTGGAGTTACCACAAAAAAAGAGAGATGTTAGTTGAGGATGTTTTCCTGTTGATGGTCTCATTAAGGACAATTCTCAAATTCTAAAAGGTCACACAGGTCAGTTGCTTGGGAGAAATATGTTTTCCCCGACAGGTTGGCAAGTACAGTATTTTCGGCACTATACAGGGAGTGCAGAATTATTAGGCAAGTTGTATTTTTGAGGAATAATTTTATTATTGAACAACAACCATGTTCTCAATGAACCCAAAAAACTCATTAATATCAAAGCTGAATGTTTTTGGAAGTAGTTTTTAGTTTGTTTTTAGTTTTAGCTATTTTAGGGGGATATCTGTGTGTGCAGGTGACTATTACTGTGCATAATTATTAGGCAACTTAACAAAAAACAAATATATACCCATTTCAATTCTTTATTTTTACCAGTGAAACCAATATAACATCTCCACATTCACAAATATACATTTCTGACATTCAAAAACAAAACAAAAACAAATCAGCGACCAATATAGCCACCTTTCTTTGCAAGGACACTCAAAAGCCTGCCATCCATGGGTTCTGTCAGTGTTTTGATCTGTTCACCATCAACATTGCGTGCAGCAGCAACCACAGCCTCCCAGACACTGTTCAGAGAGGTGTACTGTTTTCCCTCCTTGTAAATCTCACATTTGATGATGGACCACAGGTTCTCAATGGGGTCCAGATCAGGTGAACAAGAACAACAATTTAACAGAGTTAGAAGTTAGCAGGAATTTTGCTTGCTAGTTTCCACCTAAAAATGATATAGCATGTTCTGAAAGAGGGATTTCTGAATAAATTAAAACGTACAGTTCTGTTGTCACTTCCAACGTAAACGAAGACAGAAAACTAAACAGCAGTGACGTTTGTAGGGTTACTGAAATTGGGCTAGCTGGTATATAATGATGTGCTACATGATCGCTAGCGACACAGCTATGTTAGCATAACATAAACAGTGAAGCTGGAGGATGAATGCTAATGCTTGTTTCGCTTAATGTGCCTTATAATCCGGTGCGCCTTATGGTCAGAAAAATACAGTAGCTGCAGAAAGTTGCTTCTTGGTATTAGTTGAAACTGGTACAGGTGAAAAGGTTCACCTTCAAAGTAAAAGTTGATGCCCTCAGGGGTCGGTGCGTTGGTGGTTCTTGGTGTCCAGGCTGGCCGCTCAGGTATGTACCAGCTCACTCCCAGTGACTACTTGGCGGGACCTGGTGCCTGTTGCTCGGTCAGGCCTCTTCCAGGGCAAAGGGGGCCCTCGGGCCTCCGGCCTCTGGGCCCCCTCTGTGTCCTTTTGCAGTTTGTGTCACACCATCGAGTGAAAGTTTCATTATCACCCCATTGGCTCCAAATAGCAAGATGGTCCCCCCCCCCAGGTTGACGTTTGCTAACATTGTAGTGATGCTGATAAAGAGTGACGATAGTGAGTTCCCTCTGTATTTACACCCTGAGACCTTTATCAGTTAAAATGTATATTTAAACTACAGATCAAAAAACAAGATTTATGCTGAGTTGTTACAATCCTGAATGCAGGCACAATGCTGGAAAATGTGACATATGATATAAGAGAGGCATAGTGACATTTATTATCTGTAGGCCTCCAATAAAAGTCCACTGAGTGAACAACAGCTGCCAGACTGCAGGCAGGAAGATAACATCATGTTGTTATTGCATTTGCATAAACAGACACCACCCGTTAAAGTGGGGTTTTGTGCGTGAGTGGTCTGATCACATGAATTGAAGTGGATGTGTGACCAGGCTGTACTCAGTTAAAATCAGAACTGTGCTAACAAGCTCACACTTGACCAGCTGCAACATCGTTCCAAAGGGGTTTTCTATTTGATCGCGCTACAGTGGAAAAACATCCCTGCACGCTGAAGAGGCTGCTGATAAAGTCAAGGTTTCTTGCTTTTAAAGAATATGGCTCATTTGAATGGAGAGTGAACAAAAGTACAGGGGTTAGGAAGCATGTGTGCACGCAAAGAGAATATGCCTGTGTGAGCGAAAGCATGTGATCCTAATGTCAGCCTGCCTGGTGTATTCCTTCATCTTAATGCTCTCTATGTAATTACTATGGAGGGAAAAGTAGGGAGGCTTTGGCTTCTGCGTCACCAGTCGCCAACTCTAGCATAATCCAAGCCTGCTTGTTCTCTCCAGATTATCAACATCTATTCCCTAATCGTATTCATCAAATGCAGTGAGGACATTCCATCTGGGGCCTACAAACAGCACGAGTGCTGCAATGACAAGACAGGATAAACCGGTCAAACCACTACTTCGGCTGCGGCTGCCGCTATTCCTCCAAGCTCTCGTATCCTGTCCCAACAAATCCATCTGCTGTGGGAAAAATACTAAAAACCTGAACTCAGAGCAGAGAGAACAGTTTACACTCATCATATACAGGTGAGCTGCTTCCTGGTGCTGAACAAACACTGGGTGTAGCTTCATGTCACCTTGTTTCCCCTCTCTTTAAACAAACACAAATAGAGGAAATGGGATATTGGACATGTTTGCACAGCAGTACTACCCCTGCACAGGTTTGTATCTGCGTTTGCCCAGGCTTCACATTTCGTTATTCATTAGGCTGATTATTACTGAGCTAAAATGGAGTGACATAGCAAAGAATACGTCACGAAGCCCCTGGCATTTCACCTCTTTTGTAAAGTACATCCATCCTTTATCAAACTGTGAACCACTCAAAGCCAGAAAGCTTCACCATGTTTGGATATCTGAAGGTAAACACCACCCTCCCCATATCAGGACTTTGCTGAGTCCTGGATAAAGTGTGTACCAAACCCCCCCCCAACCCACCCACCCACGCTGTGCTCCTGCCACGGACAGACACAAGGATGGGGAGGTGATGAAGTCAATATTTACTCCTCCACATACACACACAAACGTTGCCATGGAGGCAATTCCAAGCATTCCTCAAACCAACAAACTGCACAGATGTAGGATAGCTACGCGCAGGCACTTTCTAGGCCAAAACACTCAGAGAGCGCAGCGTGCCTATCTGACAGAGAGAAAGGTAAGATTAGCAGAGGCTCCATCTCGCCAAATTACGTGGGATGTGTCACTTCCCGAAAGCATTATAAAAGGAGAAAGAGAGAGATGAGTGTGAAAGAAAAAGTAGCGCAGAGAAAGATGGTGAGATCACCTGGAGAAATTATTCCCATTGTCGTGTTTTCAGTTATAGCACAGGGCGATTCCCACAAGAAAAAAACAGAAAAACACCCTGTTTACCCATATTCCTTGCCTCTTAGGAGCATGCAGTGCTCTGGCTTCTATAATAGGATCAGAGGCTGTGAGCTCTTATCCCTTTCACTGTGTGAAAATGTATGTGTGTGTGTGTGTGTGTATATTTCTCTGCAGTGGGTTTTTATTTGTTGTTGTTGCTTTTTTCTTTGCTATCAAAGCAACCTGCAGATCACCTTTTGCTGCCAAACACCACAGCCAACCTGGCCTTGACATCTCTGGGCTCATGGAGTCGAGCAGCTGGCCACTCTGTCTTAAACCCCGTGCTTACAGAGGAATTTTTGTCCACTTCCAAACAACAAACACTGCTGGCAGCAACTGCAGGTTCAAGGATTTTTGTTTATCCCCTGCTCCTAATCTGAGTATGACATATATCAAATTATTTTGGGATTGAAACTCAAAAAGAAAATATCTGGGCCATTTTACATGAGCGATCTGTTGCCTTTTGCAAAGGTTGCAAAGTAACAAAGAGGGAGAGCTACTTACTAAGGATGTAGAAATATATTAAATGTTTCATATGCATACAAACTTAAATGTAAAAGCAACAACCTGTTTTCTAGGTAGATTACATGCAGCAGTATTTCATGGCTTAACTGTGACTTTGACAAATTCAAGTTGTAAAGTACTTTTCTTGAAAAACTATTTAGAAGACATTACTGTAGAGGACCTGGCAGGAGTAAATAGGGCAGTAGGATCGACCCAGTGAAGAAGGTAAGTCTCTTCAATTATACTGAACTATTCCTCCAATAGAACCAGTAAGATAAGTGAACTCTAAGGAGACTTTTTTTCACTTGTTTCCAGTTCCTTCTTTCCATCCTTCTGTTCACTCATGAAAAACCAGCTCCACCATTCATCCCCTACATTATGTCTTGAGCCCAACACTTCCTACTTCCACAGCTAGCACTGTCATTAAAATCAGAGACGTAGCCACGTCGCTCTTGGACATATTTCATATCGACGCTAAACTTCAAACCATTATGTGTTCACATTATAACCATTTTAGCACATAAACCCAGAGTAATTTCCTACCCTGCAGGATTTGGTCTGCTTTGGATATGTTCTAACTACTGGTTTAGGCTAAGGCAGAGCGCGCAGGAAGAGACATGAAAACACATGAAAACACATGACTAGCTATAAATTATCAGTGCATCTTCTCACTAGCGCACCACACAGTTAGGGACCTACATGTAGTATGTAGAAGTCAAATCGAGCTGTATCTGACATTTGTGTTCTTACTTACAGTATAACTCCATCAGGTAAGAGCTTACCTGTACCAAATCTGTGGAAGTCTATGTATTTCAATAATTATTCAGTAAATCATGCCCTCTTTCTACTCCAAGTTTCTTAAATATCTCTCTCAACAGAGTAACTTGAATGTAGCCTTCCTAGTGCAGAACTAGTAAAAAGAAGTATCACCTTTCTTGCACCTGATTTGCCTGAGACCTGTGACTAACCTCCCCAGTCTGGGTGTGACGGGGGCCCAGCTGAATCGAGACAGAGCGATGACATTACTGCAATTCCCTCTGCTTAGCTCATCGTGTTTGTTGCAAAACAGCAAATATATTCCAGCACATTAACCCATAGTTAGCATTTCACAGTTTCAACATTTGCAGGTTTATGTTTATGAGGAGGAGATTTTAAGTGGAACATCGCAAGCAGCTGAACCTCAAAGACTGTTTTTGGCCGTTCTGTGTCACCGGTGATGAATACAGACGAGGATCAAAACGAAACAGCGGCGGCTCCTGAACAACTATGAGATCTGAGGCATTTGTGGCATGCACAGTACTGCGACTGCATTTAAGACCCCTGAGGGTGTTCACTTGTGTTGACGGTGTGAGAGGCAGAGCGCTGTTCCACTGTGGCATATTAAATGCCAAGAATAGACTGGTTTACTACTGTATTGTTGCAATATGAGGTACCTCCGCTGACAAACGTCCAGGTTGCGTGGCTTCTGGGACTTACTCCAACATCAGCTTCATATCGTGCAGCTCTCATCTAAATATGGTCATTATGCGAACTGAGATTGATGAGCTGCGGTCATGTGTTCAAACAAGAAATGGAGGAGAAAGAGGAAGGGAGGAGAAGAGAAAGATAATCCTCAAGGGCATTGAACCCCCCACCCCCACTTCCCATCCCCATCTTACTCCCTTACACTTGGTCTATCTCCCTTCTCCCACTCTATCCTCTATTCTTTCTCCAATCCCTCAAGAAATGGTGGAAATAAAGGATTTCATTTCCACTGATGTGTCAGGCACATGTCACGTGAGGTGGAAAAAACAATGTTTTTCTAAAACACTGCTGAACTGGTAGTGAGCTCAAAGCGGTTGAGGAACATATTTGACATGAGAAAACGGAGGGGTCCAAAGACAACAAAGACACTACAGATACAGGATCAGAAAGCCTTCTGCAGTATCACATAGGATGTGTTTTACTGCTTCAGAATATGTCGCCTACAGTTGACTCCACTGCTGTGATAGCAAACCTTAAATTCACCTCATCTCATCACATTTCAAAGAGGAGGTATTTGATCTTCTCAGTTTCCACAGAAACTCCCATGTGCCTCACGCTTCAGTAAGCTAAGGCTTTTCGAGGGCTTCTACCGTTTAACTTCTCATCTGCACAGCCAGGCACTAAGAAATCCCTGCAGCTCCTGATTCACCAGGAGGGAACATGCACCGTATATATGTACTGTTTTACACTGTTTAATGCAGGAAGAAGTGCGCTAGATGTGCATTTTACCATCTGAGGTTTGTTGCAGCAGAGTGACTGAGTTCAGTCATGGCTAAGGAATGCAGAGAGGAGGACAAGACGAGTTTGAACTGCTCTCCTGCTCACACAACCCAAATCAGGAATTTATTGGGAGCAGGTAGAGACACTGTCTCTTCCTAGATGTTCAAAAGCACAAGTTTCCCTCAGCCACGCATAACACCCACTCCAAAAGTTTCCCTCCACTGCCTCACGGGGTAAGAAACGGCAGCTTCACGCAGGAATTTTTCACACAATTAAAGAACAGGAATGCAATTCAAGGTCGCAACACACACACAAAAAACACCCCCAGACTTCTTATTGTGTCAACAGAAATAAATGTATGCTAAGAATGCCACGCTGTAGCTGATAATCAGCTGATACGCCTCCATTATTAGGTTGTCTTCAGTGATAAAGCTGAATATTTCAAATAGATAGGGCTATAGCTAAAGTTATGCACTTCTGTGCACACCCAGCATAACTAAAGCATGCTCAGTCTACATTTCTATAGCTGCTTTGGCTTTGAATTCAAACTGAAACCAAGACACAAAGAGCCCAGTGTTGAGCACTGCTTCCTTGGAGATAGACAAATAAAAGTATCAGAGATGCAGAAGCATTAAAATATTAAAATGTACCCATGTCACACTTCATCATCAAAACATAACTGCTCCCTGCCATGACATTTCCATAACAGATTGGAGGACGAGGCTCCCAACACTGAAGTGATTTCCTCCAACTCTTTTAAACCAGCCTTTGTTCAGTAGGCCCTGATTTCAATATTCAAATGTTACTCTGTGGGGTGGTGAAGCAGAGACTGAGACACAGTTTGCGAGGCAATCAGTAAAGAGCACTGAGTTGATGGTGCAGTTGGAGGTTTCATAAGCTACAGATGGGTTGGGCCACTAAGCTGCCTCTGCTGAGGAAGAGGAAGATGTCTGACTCACCTAACAACAGACAGGAGTGAAACCAGAGGAAAGAGGCAGGAAAGACGAGGTGCAGCAATTCCTGCTATCTCTGTGACTATGACTGGAGTCATATTTTACATTAGAGATGAGTAAAAATTAAAAAAAAATGATGATGAAGTCATGTTTCATGATCCAAAACTGCCATAAACACAGTGGATTGTGAACATATTCTGAAATGTCAGTGGATGCAGAGATTTTAGTCCAAAGCAGGCGATGAGCCAAAAAGCCAAATTTAAAACTGAGAAATCACATCATTTGGGAAAATAATCCCTGAGTCATCAGTATTGTTTAGCAACCACACACTGATATATTTCAGTTTCGTTACCTGTTTTTACTTGCAACAAAGAAACAACATCTAAACTGCAACCAGTAATTATTTTCATGGTGAAATGATTTACCAATTACATCAGCTGGTTCTGTAAAACATAAAAAACAGATTTAGTCAAACCAAGACCCCAGGATATGACCCGGCATGGCCCGGTCGTTTCTGTCGCAACTGAGTCATTTGAGTAGTGACACAGCTGTCGTGAGCACAGTAACACTTCATTCAAGCAAATTTCTCTTCATCCGGATTTTGCTTTTCATTGCCTGACACGACTTACTGAAAGGATCACAAATCATATTGAGTACCCTCATCCCTTAGTGCAGCTTTGCTCCACAAATTCCACGCATGCTCCTGTTATCTGGTTTTGGTGAAATTATAAGATTTGCCTGGTCCAGAGGTTGATTCTGACATGGTCTGTGCTCCCTGCCGGAACACGATCTGTGTAAAAACTCCCATGTCGACATATGTGGCGGTGATTCTCAGAGGATGGACAGCCTCACGTTTTGAGGGAGGGGAGAGCAGCGTGCGCTCTTCCCAGCATCTCATCAGCCTGACCGGGCTCGCACAGCTGCGCCTACACAAAGCTACACAGAGAGGCATCTTTTTAAATGCCAAAGACGCTTTTCCTGTCACAAGAAATGCGAACGGAGCGATGGGAATGAGGGTGTGAGAGTGATCGCTTTTCCACAGAGGCAACAGTGGGTGGATTGAGAGAAGATGCGTGGCCTGTGTCACCCTGGCTAATTCCCAGAGCACAGGGGCAGGAAGTGGCCAACGATCCTGGGAGGATACAAACCCTCCTCTGTTTGTCTGTATCAAACCACTATCAGATACTTCATTCAGACGGCCAGCAAGCACAGACCCCTCTGAGTGAAGCCTTGAAGGGATATGTCAGAGCACTTCAGTTCTTCATCTTTATTATTCAAGTGCTTTTACTGGGTGAAATGGACAGCTTTGTAACTTCATGTTTTATTGGTGTATACACGGTGACCCGCATTTCCTCTGCAGACACTAATTCAAGCAGTGACACCGTACGGAGTAGATGAAAAGTAGACTTACAGTAAAGGATTCAAAACTATGCCAATGGTACACAAAGCCCAAACAGAGAGAGACAGACAGCATGTGACAGGGTGGGAGTGATGTAAGACAGGGAGAACGAGAGAACAGGTGGCACTGGCATTCCCATGCTCAACCGTATGCCCTTGAATGTGGCTGGGCACTAATTAGCAACAAATCTGGGCCAGAGCAACAGAAGTTTAGTATCTGCAACATGAAAAATTCAAAGGCTTTTGTCAGCAGGAAGCCATCACAAATTTCATGCCCCCTTTTCACAGATACAGTCTTTCCCACTTTCTCTCTTTTTGGAGTGCCTCGCGTATCTCGTTGGCAAACCGAAGAGGGGTTGACACTGGCATCAGACAAGTGTTTTGTTTGTTAAGTACTCAAAAGCCAAAGGGGAATAGTATGTTGTTTTAGCAAAGCGCAGCCACACTACTACTCCTACTACTACTGAAGCCCCAGATCATTTAGATTCTTTTTTCATCTCTGGTTCTCTGGACAGTTATGCTTCTTCTTTTTAATTAGTGCCTCACTGATTATACACTTTTTAGGCCTATGCCCACAAAAATGTTTAGAGGGTAAAAAATCTGGATTTCAAGAGATTCCAGCATTCATTCATTCATTCTTTAGTTAAAACTACAGTGGTTAACGAATTTATGAAACCACTTTTCATTAAAAACAAGCAAACTATCAAAAACGTGTTTAAAGCTAAAAATTAGTTATTTATTAGGCAAGTCACCGACTGAATTCATGCTTTATAACCATTTTGAGCCGGCTGAAATTAATCAATCGCTCAACCACTATAACACATTTTCCTGTTCAGGAATGCAAGTAAACAACTGCAATATGGTATTTTTTTCTTTAACTGAGAACGCAGTTGAACATAACAGTAATATGGCTTTCTACGGTACTTTTGCTTTCACATTTTGAAACTTGTAATTGGAAAGAAAGAAGAAAAAATATATAGTAACAAAGAAAATTAAAATACAGTTTGGTATCTTAATATAAAAGAGGTGCTTTACTGTTTGTTTGTTTTTTGGTAAAACCTTAAAATTGACAATTTATTTCATACAACAATAACTATATTATATTTTAGTATTACAAAATATCATTTCGATTAAAACGCTTTCCCTTGGACTAATAAATTTATTAAGCACTGTATGTAAGTTATAGTCTTATTGGAAAGGGTAAATTATTCATTTATTAATTATTTATTATGTTTCTTGATAATTCGCTTTCTTTCCAAGTTCCTATCATGACCTGGATGACTGAGAACTTACACAGACATATTTAATAATTATGATCTGTGGTCCCTGCTTGGCCACATGAGCATCTTTTTCTGCAATATGTTTTATAAAATGTTTTTAAGGCTTCAAAAATTGCACAACATAAAGATTTACACAATTCATATTATTATTATTATTATTATTATTATTATTATTATTATTATTATTACTGCTAATAACTCTCGATTGGTTTGCGATGACTGCGCTTTAGAAATAAAAATCAAGATTGTCCACTGGTAAAATGAGTTTGGTTGGTCCAATTCTGTTAGATAGATCAAAACAGTAAACAAAAATTTAAAAATCAGCACTAAAATATTCTCTGGCGACCCGCCTAATGAATAAGCCGATGTGTGGGAAGAACTGATATAAATGCCAATACTGACATCAGTTTATTTATAATATATATCAACTTTGTGCTTAAGCTCTGTGTGTGCAATTATGTTTTGATATTTAACATTAGAATTATATGGCTTTAATGTAGCTACACCAATAAATATACACAAAAGGCAAATCCTTTAAAAAATCTAATTACAATATGTCCTCAGAGCTCACTGCCAATTAATCCTCATCTGACCTAAAGGAAAGTGGGACATGAGCTACATCAAATGATGAACTCAGCAAACTGCCAGCTAGAGTGAAAGCTGTTTACTGCCACTGCTCACTTTGCTTCAGTGCAGTTAAAGGCAGAGACAAATACACACATCACTAACAAAACGCTTAGCTGAAACTCCTGAGAAACAGTTTCTCTCTGCAGACCACCCCAAATCGCTTTCCTTCCTTCTCTATGAATAGGTGCACAAAGGCATTTTTGAAAGTGGAAGCAACTTGTCTTAAAGACGCTGATTCTCCCAGTCTGGATAGCTGCGGAAACAAGCAGTTCATTGATGCCAGGCGCAGTGCATCACCCTGACAGACAAACCACTCCAGTATAAGAGGGAACAAAGCGGCCAGTCCACATCCACGTTGCCAATTAGCAGGAATTTCAGCCTCAAGAGCCAGTTTCCACTAGTCTCATTGGAGTTGACATAAACATCTATGGCTTTCACTGAAGACATTCATGGGATTCCAAGGAGCATTAGGTCCCCTCTGCAGAGCCTGAAATCTGGCAGTTAGAAATCACAATGGACCATCTCGTACCACTTTGAGAAACACTTCTCACTCACTGGTTGCAGGAAGCATGCTAATAATAGTGAAAATGGCAACATCTGACCCGTATTTACATTAGCTGAAAACACTTATGAGGAGAGAAGATAGTGGTTAACAGAAATGATCAAGCATGCCCTGCTTCATCTCGAGCATCAGCTTGCGTGTTGCTGGATCAACTTATATTGAACACATGGGAAATAATATGTTCTTTCTGCCTGCTGCCAAGCATTTTAATGCTTTCAGGAAAAGACTAAACATTCACGCACATAGACACACACACACACACACACACACACAGACATGGGAGGGAAAAAAACACTAGAAAATCTGTAGAGGATTAGTCTAATGCACTACTGATAATCAAATGTAACAGCAATTTTATTATCATTAAACCTCCACGCATGTCACTGAAATATGTCTCCCGAGAAATGTTTGAGGTTTCAGAAAGGATTAGAGTGAGAGAAAGAAAATAAGCTGAATGTTTATATACAATATTGCGATCTTAGGCAGACCAAAAAGCTGCGACAACACACTGCAATAGTGGTACAGCAGGTTTAACTGTGTGTGTGTGGAGAGCACAAGGGCTGTGCCAGCTGTCATATCTCAACAGCCATGATAACACATATGCCGCACGGTGACGTCTTGCAGGAACTGAGAGACCAATATTTAAGTGTCTGCGAGAAAATCTCGTCTAGACACTAAATCGGTTTTAATTTTTGACACAAAGGCTAGGTTAGCAGATCCTAGCCATTGGCCGAGAGTCGGGACTGATGTGTACACTAAATGCAAGCCAATGACTAATCACAATGTTAAACATTATGGACTGAAACTACAACTTCTCAGGGGCATGGCTTTCAACGTTATGTTACAGATTGTACAATAACTTTGAAATATGCACACCTAGTTTTTCAGTTATTAGCTACTACACCACAACAGAGTCAATATTTAGACCTTTTGAGTCATGTTGAGTGGGAGAGACTAATCCTAAGCATATGACAGTCATGTCTTTAAACTGTGTGGGGGAATTTGAGAGGGAAAATATGTGTCATGACGAGTGAACAAGCAAAATCCTACTATACATATATACACACATATATGTAATGAATCTAAACTCATTTCAGCTTTCATATAAATAAATCAACTGGAGCAAAAGACAGAAAGTTTCACTTGTGTAAACTCCCATGGCCCTAAAATCAAGGATGTGCAACTAAAAGGTGTGGTGTGATTATTTCCTGAACCCACGTACAGCAGAGGAGAGACTCCTCACACCCAGTGTAGTTTAGTTATTCAAGAAAAACTGTGATGATAAACTTTGAGACTGGTGTGGATGCAACGTGGTTTAATTTATTACAACGTGCGAAAACTACCAGCTGCTGGTCACCATTAACAGGAGCACTTGTTTACAAAAATATACGCTGAATAATATACTGAGTGTAAATTTAGCTTAGAGATGTTTGTTTGTTTTAATGCCCCAAAGAGTGAGGCTTTGTCTGTACTTATTTGATACACGGCTGAGCTCCAACGGCTCATTCATTTTTTATTAATCCCTGTCTGTCCGCCTGTCAAGCGACTAAAACAACAAGTTGGCTTTACTCACCGTGAAGCGCAGGCTACCGGAGATTTAACGGCGTCGCTCTTCTGTCGATCAGACCGGAGGATTTGGCATCAAAGCATTAATGAACTGATCATATACACTAAAAAGCTTCACTGATTCCTAAAACTGGGGCTTTGGAGAAGACGGGCAGCTGAAGAGAGAGTCGGTGCCAAAGCGAGTGACACAGAGGCGATGAGGAGGGATCCCATTCAACTGGAGGGAGCGCCCGGTGAAGTCATGACGGGGAAAGCCTTTGAAGCTGTGGAAACATTTTTCACTGACACGGTCTAAATGAAGAAAAGCACCGGAGCGTCCCTGATTAAAAACTCCGAGCTTTGCGCGTAACAGAAACCCCCGGTTTGCGACAAGGCTGAGCAAAAACACCAAATCATGACCAAAACACTGGGATGTGCTTGAGGCAAGAAAGGGAGGAGACTTCACCGCATCGTGAAAGCTCTGATTGGTGGGAGGGTTTTTGCACTGTGGATTTGCCCGATTTGCGTGAATGGCATGTCATAGAAGCCCCACCTCACCTGAGTAGTGCAGGTTCAAACGCGGTTCGTTGTACAATTACTCGTCCTGCTCTTGGCGGTTGAGACTGTTTAGCCTATGACACATGAAGCGTGTTACGTTTTGTGATGTGAGCCAACTTCACACCATTAAATCATAACCTGGACACAAATACTGCTGAATTTTCCATGTAAAGTTTCAAAGGCTGACCTAAAAACATGGAGATATTTTAACTATAATATAAATTTAGATCCTTAAAAATTGTTTGAATTTTTTTTAAAATCTGACATCATGAAATAATCCCTAATATCAATGAACTAGAATGCGAGGTAGTCTAATTTTCGATTTTGATTATTCTCTTTGTTAGCGTGAAAATCAAAGATCAGGCTTGCTTGTGATCTTTCTATTTGATGACACAATGCTGCCACCTGCTGGCCATGAAGCAGCATTTCTAAATCGAAGCAGCTGCTGCAGAATTGGAGGCTTCTGTCAACTTTACACATTAAACTCTGAGGAAAGAAGTACTTCAGTTTACCTACAAGTACTAACAATGCCCCTACGATTAAAAAAATAAAACGCATACAAGCAAACATGCTGGCTTGTCCCAGAAGTATCCTGTAATCTTTCTTCTTATACGGAGAGGGAAGGAAACCGTTTATGATTTTCCTCCTTGTCCTGCACATGTAGCGAGTTGGCAATTTAAAAACTTGCATGCATGACATGTATGGCTTTTTGCCAGCATTTTAGATGAGTGATGTCGAGGTAAATTTACTTAAACCTATGTTATGCACGTACTAAACACCTTATTAGAACCACTTTAGCGATCGAGTGCATTGAATGCAACCAACCAAACTGTTGTCGAACTGCACCAGATGTATAGGTGTTCCAAATACAGCCCTTGGTTAGTGTGCAGCTACTGCCCTGCCTTTTTTCTCTTCTATTTTGTAATCTGTAGATTTTGTATGAAAAATATTAATAAAGAATGTATCTAGCTGTAAGACGGCTATAATGTAGCAAGAAGTATAATTTGCAGAGAAAGGTATTACTGTATTAAGTAGGTGAAAAGGAAGCGCATAAATAGAACAGACAAATACTTAATTAGAATACTTCAGACAGTCCATCACTGCCTTGTGCCTCTTGGCGTTTCATCACTGCATTTATGTCAGTACCCCCATTAGAGCATTTCGCTCTGACATGGCAGACTTGTTCCAAGAGTATTTAAAAGTAGAATGGGAGGGAGAGCCTTCAGTTTTCAGGCCCCTCTTCTGTGGAACCAGCTTCCAGTTTGGATTCAGGAGACAGACACTATCTCTACTTTTAACATTAGGCTTAAAACGTTTCTTTTTGCTAAAGCATATAGTTAGGGCTGGATCAGGTGACCCTGAATCCTCCCTTAGTTATTCTGCAATAGGTGTAGACAGCTGGGGGATTCCCATGATGCACTGAGTATTTCTTCCTCAGTCACCTTTCTCACACACTATGAATCAATAGATCTCTCTGCATTGAATTATACTTGTCATTAATCTATGTTTATTTTCCACAGCATGTCTTTTATCCTGTCTTCCTTCTCTCACCCCAACCGATCGCAGCAGATGGCCCCGCCCCTCACTGAGCCTGGTTCTGCCGGAGGTTTCTTCCTGTTAAAAGGGAATCTTTCCCACCGTCGCCAAAGTGCTTGCTCAGAGGGGGTCATTTGATTGTTGGTTTTTTTCCCTGTATGTATTATTGGAGAGTCAATACTAAATAAATAATAAATTTAGCATCACAATGTTTTCAATGCTGTTATTGCATATATTTACCCTAATCGTCCACATGCTACCTGCAGTGAAACTGCCTATGGCCCACAGTTTGAAAACCACTGGTGTAAACCATCAGTAACCGAATAGATGAGAATGAAATATCAATTTATAACAATATAACTGATACAGTCTGCAAAGAGAAGCTCACCAAGAGAGTCTGGTTCCCATGGATGATGTCTTTAGGCATTAGTTTAGTAAAACAGTTTCCTTTCCCTGTTTCTAAAGTGAAAAGTTGAAGTTAAAACAAGAGGCATCAATGAATCATCAACAGAAAAAAGGAGAGATTCCACTCAAATCCAATTTAAAGTGAGATATAGTTTATAAACAGCTATGCACAGCAAATGCAGTAATTACAAGCACAATAATGCTGTTTCCAGAACGTGTTCAAAAATTGCATATGAACCCCAAAGTGTAGAAGAAGGACAGTTAGGACATCATAAGTAATGTGTAGATGCTGGCTGTGCCACAGTATTATTAAGGAACCCCAACATAAGTTTCAATGTTTTCAAAGCAGTTAGAAAATAATGAGTTGATCAAGGGTCACATTGTAGTTGGGAAGGAATTTATATCTTTGGGACTTAACAAAAGCAAACAGCATCTTCAGTTAACTGGCACTGTCCCGAGAGCACACAACATCACCAAATCCACTGAAACCAGAGATTAAAAAAAACATCACAATGTTGTTGAATGATGTGAAGCTGTGACTGTGCTCTTCAGGCATGTCTTCTGTTCATAAACACATGTTTCAGAATATGACTGTTTTAACACTACAGGTCACCGGTAAGCTCGAGGTTTATGCGTATTTTGTCTTTTTTGTCAGCTGGACTTATGTTTGCTCTTATATGCGCTTAATAAAGAGATCCTTTTTTGCTGTTCTTATTTTCTCTCTCATCTCTTCATCATTTTCTTTAAGTGTACACTGCTACAAATCAAGCTGCATTTTTTGGGAAGAAAAAATAATCTCTGTCTCTTCTGTGTCTCACTTTTTGACGCCCCTTTCAACCAGCCAATCCATCAAATGTCAGCCTCTCTTCCTGTCTTAGTTACACATTCAATCCCATGCGTTACCTCCTTCATCCTTGGTTTCTATTCTAGACCCACTCTCTCATGTCCTCAGTTGTCCTGCAGTCTCAGTCATCCATTTCTCTCATGTCAGACGACCCAATAGGAAAGAGCATGTCGCTCTCTAAGGACAGGTTGCTGCCTAGCCCGGCCATGCGGCTCCGCAGTAGAAAGTGTGTCCTCCTCTGCAGGAGCCTCTGCTGCTCCTGCTTCAGCTCCACGTAGGAGCGTGAGAATGTGTGGAAGATGGAGGTGACGGGAAAGGCCATGAGGAGGATGCCACTTAGGATGCTGCTCAGAGCCACCACCTGACCCGGGATGCTCCTTGGCACCATATCCCCATAGCCCACTGTTGTCATGGTGATGACGGCCCACCAGTAGGTAGCAGGGATGCTTGTGAATTCCTGTGTGGTGGCCATTTCATTCTCAATCAAGTACAGCAGGGGGGAGTATAGTGCGATCGCCACACACAGGAAAAGGAGTAGCAGTCCAAACTCCCGTGTGCAGCGGCGTGCTGTCAGGCCTAGAGTTTGCAGGCCCAGGGAATGGCGAGCTAACCGCATCACGTAGAGGATACGCAGGGCCCTCAGCACACGCAGCACCAAGCCCACTTTGTCCAAGTATGTGTTGCCTGAGCCCAGCCTCTTCTCTCCTTTGGAAGTGCTGTCCACCACTAGTGTAATGTAGTACGGCAGGATTGCTACCACATCAATCAGGTTCAGGGGCTGTCTGAGGAAGGTCAGCTTGCTGCGATCTTGGATGAAGCGCAGGGTGAACTCCAGGGAGAACCAGGCTACACACACAGTCTCCACAATGAAGATATTATAGCACATCTGGGAACAGGTCCCCTGTTTAGGAAAGAAACAAAATGTGGTCACCATCATGTAGATGAGGTCGAATCACTAGAGGGAGCCACCTCAGTGTGAAATTCAAACGCTAAACAGTGGTAGGAGTCTGCAGCCCTCAGCACGGCAGCCAAGACAATGAAAAAATAAAAATAATTGCTCATTACAGATCAAACCACCAGTTTTGGTTATGGGGGAAAAAGTAATGTCATTAGGCACTAAATCTTAGGTCAAAGCGTCTGAAACGATACCGCCACACTTCCAGAAGCAGTGTATTTTTCTTCATGATTCAGTGCGTGGTTGAAATATGGTTCAAAGCATTTAAAAGCACATACTGCAATAGCCACTGAATGCAGTCCATATCAGGGAATAATATCATTATTATGAAACATACTCCCACAGAGGAGGAAGTGGCCTGACCACCTGAAAACTCCAGATAACCTGAAACACTTGTGTACTTTTAATGCAAGGCTTTGTCGTCTTATTGAGGAGCTGTTAGAATGAGATCATTGGCACTTTATTTTAAAAACAAATGAATTCAGACTCTCAAGTGAGAATACAGTGCAAGGGTGTCAGATGAATATATCAGTGACTAAATCAGACAACGAGCAGCTTTTCATTTCCTTTTTCAATTTTGTTTTTCTTTTTTTCCCCTCCCCCGTTTTCTTAGGCAGTTATTGGTTTAACAGTGTGACAGAGGTGATGTTTAACTCATCTGCAGCTAATGCAGGGGTGGCCAACTCCAGGCCTCGAGGGCCGGTGTCCTGCAGGTTTTAGATCTCACCCTGGCTCAACACACCTCAATCACTTGATTAGTTCATTACCAGGCCTCTGGAGAACTTCAGGACATGTTGGGGAGGTCATTTAACCATTTGAATCAGCTGTGCTGGGTCAAGGACACATCTAAAACCTGCAGGACACCGGCCCTCGAGGCCTGGAGTTCCCTCACTCCTGAGCTAATGTCTCACTGTACAGGAGCGAACGTTTTGCACTCCACCCATTTCCCACAATTACTGTATCTGCACTTGATTATCTGAACAACTTAAAACAGAAAGAAAGAAAAAAACAACACAAACTTTTTCCCCCACAGTGGAAATCAAAGAGTTTGCAGTCAATCTGCGCTTCTATCAAAAGCCTGCTTTTTTAATTTTCACAAAAGCTTTCACGACAAATCAATTAATTAATTCACAACCTGTTTGCACTTTACTCTGCGAGAAGATTACGTGTGTGGCTCAGATATTCAATTTTCCTTTGATTTGACTAAAAAGGCTGGGGTGCTAATTATGTTTGTGATTGAAGTCAGACATAATAATGGAAGCATTTCATGAAAGCAGCCTGAGACGTCTTCAAACATTTATTCTAATCTGGGGAAAAAATTGTGGCTCTCTCAGCAGCCTTCCTTCTCTTACTGGAATGAGGTTTTAAAATGACGTGACATTATTAGCATTTTCTTTAATGGCTGAGGGGTTTTTGTAAAGCACATAACCTCTTTTTTTCCCTTTGGATACATCAGTTTAAAAAGAATGGATAGAAAAAACGACATAAACCTGCTGGGTTCACATATTCATTGTCAGTATGGTGGCATCTCTTTATGTATTGTGGCTGTGCAAAGCAATTTTAATGACAAATACATTAAAATGAATTAAAAAATATATAAATAGAAATGAAATTAAAACAGAGTACAAGTTTTGGTGAACTGTTTTAACTATATTGGTTTCAAAATGAATTCTTATATTTGAAATGTTTGTCAAATTTAGAATGAAATGACTCGATTTGCAAAGTTTGTGATATTCTCATTTTTTCCTTATTAATACAAATACTTCAAAAATGAACTATATTTAGGCACAAGTTACTTTTCTGCTTCTTCTGTCTTCATTTAGATAATTGGTTAATTATTAATTTAACCATAGCTAAGCAGTTCTTTAATTTTAGACACTGGAAATTGAGTCTTCTGGGCAGCTATTTTGAAAAAATTGGATATCATAACAATATTAACCACATTTATCAGCTGTAAGAGCCTCAGAAGCTTTGGGACAAAACCTGTTGTTGTCCTAACTGTACCTCACAGAAACCATTTTGTTTTGCTTTTGTAGCCTTACAACCTCTTCTTTTTTTATATCATTTTTAATCTTCATGTGCTGTGTCAAACACCACGTTTCTACTTACCAACTCCTCCTCCTCCCTCATGGCCGGCATGGTGCTGATGGATAAGTTGATGGCAGTGATGGTGACAAACAGCACAGACAAACAAGCAAAGATCTTCCCTGGGAGGCCAGAGTGAGGCCTCTCCACCATGTCCCTCAGCTTAGCCATGCACCGACTGAGTCTAGATTCAGCCGCGCGTCCCCTGTGGCCACTGTCTGAATCCAGCAGATCCTCCAGGAGTTCTTCCTCCTCCTCTGCTCTCTCCATGGCTTCAAACTCCTCCATGCGCTGCAGCAGACGCCTGCGACAGCACCACTCCAGGCTCTCCTCTGGAACCCCCCAGTACAGCAGCTCCTCTCTGAAGGAGAGGGCGCACATCTCCCTGAGGGACCGCAGTTTGCCCGCCCGCAGAAAGGTCAGGATGTTACGGAAGGCACAGGGGCTGCGGTCAAAGAAGAACTCGTTGTGTGTGACATCATAGTCATCACAGATGCGCATAATCTCATCGAAGCTGCTGCAGAGGTGCAGCTGGCCCAGACGTGACAAGGGGAAGTCCTCTAAGGTGGTCCAAGGCAGCTGGTAGCGCAGGCCACCCACGTTGATAATGGCATGGAGTTTACGGGCACTGGACAGGAGTGTGTTATCGTGGATGGTGCTGAGCTCAGGGGCAGGCTGCGCCCTCTTATAGAAGGCTCCCTTGTGAGCCTCCTTCTCTTGTGGGAGGGGAGGGTTGAGGGAGTTATCAGAGGCACAGCTCAGGGCACTGTAGTCATAGTCAGAGCCGTCACCCGCCAGCAGGGTCATCTTTACCGGTCCGCTCACATCCCTGTGCTCAACCTCCCATCAACACACTGTCACCTTCACAGAAACAATAGAGAGTCTGAAGTTAGTGCACCAGTGCAGGTTTGACACAATCGGCCAAACTAATTAAAAAGCAAAGTTTAAAAATCTCTTTAGCAACAGAGTCCTGACCAAGGTACAGTCAGCAGTATTACACAGACTAGTAATACACGCAGAGAAAGAAAAGTCCATTATTATTTGATAAAGAGTAAAATGCAAACAACAGACAAAGTTATGAGGTTCAATTATAAGGAAGCTTGAGACAAAAAAGTCATGGTGTCCAGGTCAGTTAAAATCATCAAATCACTGTGAGAAGTACTTCAATTCACCTGCCAACATACTGAGCAGTACACTCTTACTAAATGAATACCATCACAATGCACTTTACTGCAGCAGGAGGCACTCGGACTGTTTGCATTATGATTCAAATGGATACGTGAAATTATAAGAAAAGCAGAGTGATATGTAAACAATCTCTGCCTGCAGAACAGCCCACTCACTGTAGAAATGAAAGCAAGAAAGCTGCGTGAAACATTACCACCAACACACTTTTCAGCTATTGTAAAGCTACAGCGGGGAAACTCCACAAAGCACAATATTAATATGTGTAAACATATTAGTGAAATCCTAGAAGACTGTTTTCATTAACATTACTTCCATTACATATGTCACACTGACTTGTAATAAAACCTTAATATTCTTATTTTTAAACGTGTGATGATTAAATAGATTTAAATATGCGCGTTTCCGCACTTGGATGGTTTTCCCTGCTTGTTCGAGCCTCGGGCTGAAGTTTGAGCCGCACTGAAGTCATGAAGCAGTAGCTTTTATTAACTATGCGCCGCAGAGCACTGTGCCTCAGGGTTTACAGGAATCTGCAGCTGTAGGCATTTGTAAATAAAGTCTTTCTGGGTTTTATAAGGCCTTAATTTAAAAATGTCTTTCAACATTTATTTTGTCATAGTGCACTCTGGTTTAGTATCTAGTCCCTTTTAGAACAGCGCCATTGGAAAAAGTTTAGATTTTATTAGCGTTTTCCTACTTTCCTTATTACTACTTTAATGTTACAGCAAATATTTTTCTTTTCTTTTTTTACTAATTTACCTATTTTAACTTGATATTATTGCTTCTGTTTGCTTCCTTATCTAATGTACTAAACATGAACCTCAAGGAATATTGTTACAACAACAATAAGTAAAGAAAGTATGATGATGATGACAATGATAATATTTATTGCTGTTGCTCTGCCTTGAGGTAAATGTTTAGTATAGTGAATTGCATAACTTTACAAGAGAATGAACTGAGGTGACATTTACATATTGCTGTAGGTTAATTTGCATACTGTTTATTTCCACTCATTCAAACATAACAATAGTATTCTGGTCGTTGAACGATATTTGCAGATATCTCCTTCCAGTGTCTGGCTCGATCACACACACTGGTCTCGGTGAATCCGCCCTGCTATAAAGCCGCAAGATGCAAATCCCAACGCTGGAGAGGTAAGCTGTATTAGCCAATGAATGCCCACTAGGGGGCAAAGATATCTGGTGGACATAAACAGAAATTCAACCCTGCTTTGCTACATGAGATTGTATTTACTGTATTATACGTTTTAAAATAGAATTTGTCCTCAGTTTAATGGCAAAACTGATACCACTCTGAGGTTTCTGTGTTAATTATGGAGTGACAGAGAGGCACTGTTCAACTTTACTTAATATGAGGAGACAAAGAAGGGGAAACAATGCTTTGGCGACAACAGTTTAACTTGTCATATGTTTTGAGTGGAATAAACTAAGCTTTGGGGGACAATATGTGGATTTGTGTAACTTTGGAATGAGCCTGACTAACTGTGTCCCCATTTCAAGACTTGATTCCATGTATTTACCCCAAAGTCGTACTGTTACTTTAATTTGAAAAGGAGGGCAAATAACAATGAGGCATTAGTTTCTTTGGACTGAGGTAACAGATCATGATTAAATGTTAAACTCTTAACAGTATACATTTATGTGGGCAACTATTTAACTCCTCACATTTTTGTATAAAGATTTGTCACCCAGTGATGCTGTACTGACTCAGTAATTCACTGATGTAACTGTTATCCTACAGATACTGAAGAGGCTGTTTTCAAACACACTTAATAATCCGTCTGTGCTATTTCTGGCCCTCTCACATTTAGAGCGGGAGGCTTTAAAACGCAGTTAGGTGTCGGTTGAGGTGTGTGTGTATTAACGTGCAATCACACAGTTATGCAGGCTGTTCCGAGTGCCAGCTTATGCACATTTACCAAAGACTCTTCGGCAGAACAAGAGACGAGCACGAGAAGAGGAGCAGCACTATATTACAATAAGAAAGAGAAGGAACTGGAAAATGTTTACCACTTTATCACCAGTGCAGTGACGGCCTTGTGGCCTCTGTCCAAACTAATTTAATCAATTACAGTGATTTAGGGGGAGGCAGGTTAGCCAGTTAGAAATTAAAATGTCAGTGCCTGGATTGCTGCTTGGCCAAATTCTGAGTAAGGATTCTAAAATGGGGATGTGAATGTGTCAACTGAATGGTTATTAGGCACCTGCATTGTCAGCCTGTGTGAGCCACTGATTACAGTCAGCACCATCTTTCACCCCTGAAATCAGAGCAAACCCACCCGAAGCTTTTCCCTCCAGTGCTCTGCCTTGTTGCATTAACTTCCTGATAATATAGATTTTTGCCTTTTATTGGACTCGTCACATGAGGAATACCCCTGAGGTCAGATCATAACAAAACCCCAGTGCAGTCAGGGAAATCATGCAGGCCATCAGCAGATTCAGATTCAATCGCTTCCCACTTTTCTTAAATATAAACGCTGCCTGCAAAATAAACAGTAGTACCATTAAACAAAAGCCAAACACAAGAATGAAAATAAATTTTCAAAAAAGGCAAAATCCCTCCTTTTTGATTCTTCTCACACTCTCCCTCCATGCGGTGGAGGTTATCAATACGCCTACAATGCATCGCCGGTGTGGATGTGCACAAGCCTACGCCACTCTCCTACTAGATTAAATCACACTTAACCCCTTGAGGCTGTTTGATTTCTCACTTTGCCTTTAAACCGATTGTGCTTTTCCATCTCCGCAGTCACAGGAGCATTTTTTTAAACTCTTGTTTTGTTTTGTTTTCCTTTCCGTGCAATGTTGCGCCTCTGATGTTTCCTCTGGGGGACAAAGTCTAGAAGGAGAAGGAGAGATGAAACGCTGCAAAGACAGCGAAGGCTGTTCTCCCCACCAGATCGGCTGAGGTCTGGCCTCTTTCTGTGCCAGCGTTATCACAGCTAAGCCACAGGGCATGTTCTCCAGATTGCCTGGTGAGTCACTGGGTTGTGAGTCTCAGTTGCCTGACAGTATTGTGCATGCATTTCCCATGGTTCCCTCCTCAAGAGTCTTTGGAGACTTTTAATACCACCAATATTGACTGAGATCATTTTAAAGAGCCCAGTAGTGATCATGACCACAAGATCAAAGAGCAATTAAAAAAAAAATCGTAAGCCTTTTAAATATAAGGAAATGTGTTGTAACTGTTGAGATCTGTCTGTTATTTTCTTTTTACCTGCCTGCAGAGGCATGTGTTAAAGAATTTTGTTCAGTATGGGTGGTTCATATTCAAATTTAATAGTAAAAATGAACATCTGAAGAGTGTCTATGTGTTTGTCCCCGCAAAGAGATACAAATAGTTTACTTAGCGATGACTATTTATTGCTGCATATTTCCATATTGCTGGAAGTGCTGTGTAAGACAGATTTTACCAATCTGTCTCTGAATCAAAGATTTGCAATTCAGCTTGACTCATTCTGTGAAATACAGACACATGGTAATTTGATGAGTATCGAATTTTTGCCAGTGTTTCTGATGAAAATCGAAACCTCTAAGCTTTCCAGTGGCAGCTGTTCAAAGTGTAGAGTTCAGTCTTATTTTCTTGCATGTAGCCCCTCAACCATATTTAAAGCAATAACGTGCTGTAAAATAAATGCTCTCTATAGAGATGTTCCAGAAAAGCGCATGTCACCTGACAATGAAGTCATGTCAGTCATGTCCTCTCAGGCTTAATGACCATTTAAACCACACAATGTTCCTTTTGTTCTCCCCAACAACCACTTCTGCTCCTATTCCCTTAACAGCTCACTGTTCTCTAATGGACTATAAGAGGATGGTGTTTCCAGAAATGGACCGCAAGAGCTGCCAAGACCCAACTGTCTCTCTCTCTCTCTCTCTCTCTCTCTCTGAAATCTGGTTAAACACTGAAACAGTCAGGCATGCCAGAAGCAATCCTACCCCGAAGACCTTTCCTTACAGTAATTCAAGCAGGAATAGTTGTAAACAAAAGTGTTTCTTTTTTGTTGGATGTGGGTGGTATTAATGCATGCCGAGAACCCTGGAAGAAGCTACAGTATAGCTCCAGGGCAATAAATGTCTCCCCAACTCTGTCTGTGGTCCACCACAGTGCGCTGCTCTCTACTTCTGAGGTACAGAAGTATTCTGTGCAGATAATATGTTTCAGTAATGAGCTATCTCAGCACTAATGGCTACTCTTTTTCATCCTGTTCACTGTTCAATTCAACTGGAGTGAAAAGCAGCAACAGAATGAAATGTATCTGTAAAATAAACCACCTTTCATTTTATAAAAATGTCGTTTTAAAAGCTTAAAAGTCAATTATTGAAATGCAATTCAAGTACTTCTTCATGTCTCGCTTGGAATAAAATGTCGTGTAACAAAGAGCAAATGAGAAGCATCACACCTCTGTCATTTTCTGTCCACAGTTTATTTTCCAATCTGTCCTCTGCCCGTCCTTCCTTTTTAAAGGGCTCTATTCCCCAGACACGATCTGAGCCAGCCCACCGACTCTCTAGGCTTCTACCTCACTGCTCCATATCATGCCTCAGCACTTCCCGTCCTCTGATCCCTGACAAACTGTGACACACAATATTTAGTCAGCACACAAAACACCTCAACATTACACCCATCACTCACATCCGATGTATAACGACAGCATGTGTTTTTCTTTTTCATCTCAGGAATTTTCCTGAGTGGATGATTGCACACTCTCACCATTTGCGAGTGCTCATCTAACTTGATTATATAAAGATTGCATAACATTAAGTTCTCTGCATCGTTTGCGTGCATTAACTGATACTCACTTTTCATCTCTTGCTGCCCTTTTCCTGTCGAGCTGCAATCATCCGACCACCTAATCTTTCAGGGCTGTGTAAATAATGTGTTTTTCACAAGCAGCAGATAAAAGACAGCGAGCATGTGTGCAGGCATCACAACCTCACTGCAGAGAAGACCCGACTGTCTGTCACTTTGGACAGAGTGTTTCAAAAGACCTCTGCACTAGGGCGCAGCGCAAGTCCCTGCAGGCTGAAGTGACAGAAGGTGCTCGCACCAGTCGCTTAAAAGATCAGCAAGGAAAAAAGAAGAACTCAACTCAACTTAAAATAAGCTGATGAGATGGTATAAATGGACTGTAAACTAACAGTTGTCCTTTAAGTGGGAAATTAGACACTTGATGGTCAGTGCTGAGTGTAGAAAATAAAAGCTTTCTTGTCAAAGGACACCACATCTGTGTGTTGGTTAAGTTAGTTGTATTTTTACATTTTACCACAGCTTGAACTGGTTAAAAACCTAAACGGTCAAATGAGAACATGAAAGAGCCAAGGGTTTTAGAAGATGGACTAAATTCACATCCAAGTCTGTGCAGATAAAAGACTTCAGAAGGAAAGACGAGGACTTTTTCTTACTTACACTTTCAAAGCACATCCATCCCCCGATTTGTATTGAGTCCGAGCCCTGGCTGCAGATCTCTTTGGGTACCCACTGGTGCTCAGGGAAACAGCAGATCAGGAGATGTCTCTCAAGCACCTTAAACATAAAAGCACCTGAGAAGCATACTATAATTACTTTATGGATCTTTTTTGTGGAGTAGAATCAGAGAGCCACTATTAGTTATTAGAATAGGAAAAGTCATTAGTTCATCTCATTAGAGTCACAATTACCTGGTGGAGGGAAAGAGGATGATGGATTACATATCATATATCACTGCTCCAAGGTCTCCAAAGAGGGATTTGCATTGCGGACTCTAATCACATTATGGGCCATTATCTAAAATCATCTTCAGAATGAAACCATGTGCTGTGTTTGAACTGATCTCATATGGGTTCACTGACAGAAACATAAGCTGTGATACGCTGTTTGAGGACTTGAAGTTGTTCCCACATTCAAAAGTTTCCCTTGCATCAATTTTCAGTTTAAAATTAGATTTTGAAAAGTGTTTTTCATTTCAAAGGACACTGCAAAGATAATGTATATATATATCAAATATATGTCCCTCCTCAGAGAGCATGCCAGACAAAATCTGTCTCTGCATCGAACCCTGTCTCAGTAAATGTTTACACATCATACAGTGTCATGCTGCTGCACCCTTGTTACCATGGCGTACATGCAGCACATCGGGCATGCAAGTCTCGGTCATCTGTTCGAGACAGATAATTCCTCGTTCAATGAAAAGTGGACCTCACAGGAAACCATTAATTATCTCAGTCTGATTACAACTGACACTGCTGATGCACCCTTCAAGTTACTTTAAAGGAAATACTGACAGCACATCAGTGTGACCTACGAAAACACTAACAGGTAGGCACATGGCGCACACAGTTATAATATCAAGCCTGAGGAAGCAGCTATTTACATACATGATTTGGAATTTAAACACTGAACGCACGAATGAGAAAAACTCCCAAAGTGTCACTTACAACTAAGGAGTATTGTTTGTTTTTTTCTGTACAACAAGCATTAAGTTTAAAAACATGTAAACAAAAAAATCCATACTCACTGCGCTCTCAAATCAGTTCCTCTGCAGCTGCTAGTTTGCTGAAGAAGCCTGAAGGCGATGAGAAGAATGTACATGAGGGAAAATGTGAAGTGTATTTTCAGGCACTGCTGCTACCTCCTTCAACTCTGGTCCATCTATGCAAAGGCACTGGGCTTGTGGAGTACGAGAACGCTATTTGATAATCATGAGCAACAGGCTGCCTCCCCTCCTCTCGCCCTCCCTCCCTCGTTCCCTCCTTCCCTTTCCTTTTCCCTCGACTCTCGCTTTCTCTCTCGAATCCTTCTTCCTCCCCTTCCTCGAGCGCTGACATCAGAAGTGGGATGTGCCATTATACCAAAACCTTTTGAGAGAAATCCATGGCAACCACCATCTAGAAAGAGCCGTACTTCCCCTTCACCTTTAAAATGAGAATAATCACTGTCTTTTGATTGTAGACTCACACAAAGGTTTATATTTGTCCGGTGGGTTACTTGGCTGAGGGAGGAGGGGAGGGCCGGTTGTAGGCTGGCTCACACTCACCAGGGTGTCCAATTTTAGACAAGTGGTGGGAAATGCTAACATGAAGTATGATGATGAGGTGGAACGCATGGCTCATACTGAGAATGTTCATTGCAACCGGAGCAAATGTATATATGCAATTTTCCTTTATGTTTTTTTTTCTTAAATAAATACTTGTTTTGAATTGCCTTTGGATGATAATGCCAAGTTTTAGCAGCATATAACCACCAGAAATGAAAGCCAAACATCATCAATAAATCTGTAAAAATAATAAACAAAGAGACTGAGGAAATGAAATCCAAAAGAGTAAACAACATAAAATCAATCCATTCTGATTTATTTAGTTCTGCTATATGGTACCTCCACTGAGAATGATCACAAAACCTATTATCCCTTATTTATCTACTAAATGGAAACTGCAGAAGTAAAGATATATCCACATGTGACAAGTCAATCTCAGCATATTATTCCCCCTTCGGTTCTGTTATGATCCCATAATGGTGAAAACAATAATAAATGTGCACATTTTTTTGTATGTAAGAGTCCAATTTTGTTCCTCAGTCAGCGGTGTGTGACTGCAGTGTGTAAAAAGTACTATTATTTTATGTTTTATTCAAAAAGACATATTGGAAGGAAAAGGGTCAGGTGTAATTCCTGTGAGCTATTGTGTCTCAGAATAGAGTTGTTAGAGCTGCTGTTAGATGGGTGACTGAAGGCAACTAAAGATTGTGATACAGTCCTGGAATGGAAATAACACACTCACAACATTTCCTAGAAAGAAAAAGAGCCAGAAATCCCTGTGGCCAAAAAAATCATAATATCCTCATAATAACCTCGCCTTCTACAATGCCGATCTCATATTGAGGGGCATAAGAGATATGTCTCCTCTCAAAACAAACAAACAAGGTTAAATGATTATCATCTCTGTGCGCTGTTGCAATCCAGACTGCACGTCAGTTTACACAGAACCAATCCACCGGAGCAAACCAGAGTATTGTGTGTTATGTGGAGATGTTATATTGGTTTCACTGGTAAAAATAAATAATTGAAATGGGTATATATTTGTTTTTTGTTAAGTTGCCTAATAATTATGCACAGTAATAGTCACCTGCACACACAGATATCCCCCTAAAATAGCTAAAACTAAAAACTACTTCCAAAAACATTCAGCTTTGATATTAATGAGTTTTTTGGGTTCATTGAGAACATGGTTGTTGTTCAATAATAAAATTATTCCTCAAAAATACAACTTGCCTAATAATTCTGCACTCCCTGTATGAAGAATGTCAGGTTTATTGATTTAGCACATTCCAAACAAGATGCACGGTCTAAATGTGTTTGCAATAAAAAGGCAGATCATACATGACAGGAGCAAGGGTGTTACCCACACTAAAAAAAGGTCAACTAAAAACACAAAACGGAGAAGGTAGTACAGCTAAAAGGAATCAAAGAAGAAGGAATAAAAAGGAATAATGACACTAGATTTTAAAATAAGCAGACCGCAATGAATGAATGTGATTTAAAATTGACTCTCAGTATAGTGAGGAGACATTTGTTTGACTGAGTGTTTATTCAGTGACATTGTCAACAATGGAGGAAACTAAGCCAGTCATATAAAAATCCATTACAAGTATGTCGAGCAGTGCTGGAAGAACATTTTATAGTTTCACTGGGGGATTTTTAACACCTGCTTTTGTAAATCCAGGAAAGCAGCATTACAGCAATCTTTACTGGTAATAAATGTTTGAACCCCTTTTCAGACTTTAGTCTGCTTTTAGTTATCTAAATCTCGCAGATATCAACATCTATCATTCACTCGTATGTTTTGTGGCTTTACATAGTTTACAAGTTTACAAGTATGCAAGAGTTTACAAAGGAGTGAATCTGGTGCCTTAAGCCTTGAGACCTACCTAAAGTCTCTGATTCATCCTCATTTACCTGTATTTTTTCCATCACTAGTCATACACAGCTATTTTATTTTATTTTATAAAACCTAGCGAATGAATTCTATAAAACTGACCCAAGTCAAAGCATAGAGAAAATCATCCAGCGTAGAAAAAGCTGTGTTTCTTCAAAAATGAACATTTATTCTGTTGGATCTATTTGGCACAGATGCTTACGTCATTAACAGACTAACATGGTCACCTTTAGGGCTATGCTGCTAAAAATATGTGTGTGTTGCAGTCTTTGTCTGCAGAGCATTTTTATTTTCCCATTAAAGACAGCCTGTTGTTTTTTATGACTAAGTCTTAATATATGCAGATATTGGCTTGACACTTGAGTGGGCCAGTTTATGGGTGCTAGGAGAGCTCCAGCTATGCTGCAGCACTCAAACAAGGGGCCTAAATAGATTCTGAAATCACAGTAGCAACAAATCCACCTTTGTTGGATTTGCAATTATTAATTATTAATCAAAGTATATTAGGATTGAGACACACTGTGCTTTCTCATACATATGAGCAGCAGGCACCGGGTGACTTAGTATGGAACATCATCCAAATATGATACAATAAGAGCTAAATAAAACAAGAATTGGATGCTTAAACTGGATGTTTAGTGAAGTGTTTTCATCAAGCCAGCACTGGCAGTGATTGTGTCTACAGGTGTTCACTTGCTGATTGCTGATTGCTAATTGCTGATACACTTTTAACCTTTTTGTTGAGAATTAATGTACTCTCTGAAATTACACCTCTTCATCACTTCTCTCAATGATTATTATTTTCACCTTGGTTTACTGATTTAAGGGTTGAATTTCCACCCTTCATTGAAGACACTCTGAACCCCTAAAAGTACCTAAAAATAAAATGCAGACCTCAAAGGCAACTTTATCTCCAAATTTTTACAGATAATGAATAGTGACTTCCTGATAGTATCATAGGATCATTAGATACCACACATGATAAAATATAAAAGGGACCTTTTAGGCTGGGTACATGTGAGGAAATGAATCACTTTCTTGCACAGTTTTAAAGCTACACCCAAATGGCATGCTGTGTCTCAAATTTTGTACTTCCAAACTTGCATGTGCTATTTTAAGTGTATGCGCATGTTAAAACTGACAAGTACAGTATCAGGCATTATCATTTCACATCTTGTCACAATTTTATGCATGTTTAATTTATCTTCAAAGGTTTTAATCAGTGCAGCGTCTCACTTTCATTTTTAGAGAAAATTGTTGTAGGCAGACGCACATCTGCTAATTAAAGCTGAGTAGAAAAAGAGATATTAGAAGTTCACTCAACAAAACTGAAGCAGAAAATTATTCTACAGTCTGTTCCTCACAGCGAGCCATGTTATTTGTTCCAAAACACATTAATGGCACCAGCATGATTGAGAGTCCCATTTCAGTCAGTTTGTCTATCTATCATCATGCTTTGCATATTTACCTTCATTCATTTCCTGATGTTGGTGATGTATGTGAGACTTCTGCAGTTTTATGTTTATACATCTACTGGAACTGAAGTTCAGGTAGCATCTTCCCTTTCTATCTTAGACATCCGACATTCCACTTCTAATTAGGATGAGTCTTCGGCAAAAGTGGTTGATGTGAAAAGCACTCCAAAGTTCTGATTACTCTGCAAAGTGAAATAAACTCAGCGCTTTCTGTCAAGTCAGGAATTTTTCTTACTCACAGCTATGAAATGATGCTTTGTGAATAATGTCTTTAAAGTGTGGCCGCACTGGTCTTAAGCAGCAGGGTAAAGCTGGGGCACCACACTCATTATTTCCCTCAAGGCTAATTGACCTCAAGGACACGATCACTCAGACTGCCCGGCACATAAGAATTGACTTGTACCCACAATAACTGTGAAGATGGAGCCACTACGTTTCAAGAGTTAAATATCGATTTTATAAAAGCTTGTGGTTCTAAAGAATAAAGCCTGCTGGTAATTATTTAAATGTGTCCAAGCGTCTCTGCATTTATCCACGGGCATTTTAACATTGAACTGCTACAGAGTACTAAAAGCCTTTCGGCCACTGTTTGGCTCGACAGTTTCAACTATGAAGGGAAAAAGAGGAAAAGATACTCTGTGGGAGGCATTCTTTGAACATGAAAGATCTTTATTTCCATTCAAACAAAACAAACAAGCCGTCTTACTCGCACAAATGCATTGTTTCAACAGCCGCTCTTTCCCTTTTCATTGCCAACAGAGTACCCAAAATGGCTTTGCTTTTTTTAAACAGTCCTTTCAAATAGTTAATGCTGGTCATGTAGCGGTCCTGGTGACACTAATTTAAAAAATCCTCTGCAGTTTGAGTTCGACAAAGGCCTTGAAGCTAATGAGAATCACACTCATTATCTCTGGTTATTACCAGTTTTGACTAAATTGCAACATACCCGAGGTATTACTGTTTGGGCTTCTCATAATAATGCTCTGTATGATCTATCCAGCCTTGCATAATTTAAGATACTGAATGCGAGTAGGTGAGATAAATGAGAGTGGTCGTCTAATTTTCTCATTAGTTGACCTGTTGTGGCGGGATAAGAACGTTTCTCTGGAAGAATTAGCTTGAAGGTTTATGAAGCCAGTGCAACAAGGTGAGATACAATCTGCCGCAGTGGTTACATTATTGAAAGAAATACTCAGATCATTTAACAACATTTGGCAACAAAAGAAAGCTAAAAAAAAAATCCATGTCTTCTAGGAAGAATTTTAAGGTAAAAATGTGTCACATTAGGACTAAAATATTGTTCTTCAAGACTAAATATAAATAATATACACTATATGGATAAATATATTGGGGAATACCTTCAACTTTGGTGTGTGCAGCCCCCTTGCTGCAAGTGTATCAAATCAATCACCTGTAAATGCAGTCTGCCGTGTATTAGTCCTTTGAAAGAGTCCTCACTGCAGTAGGTCAGCTCCTAAAACATCTTCTCTCCCCAATTTTTGTAAGTTGTATAACTGCAAAGAGGAAGTGTTTAGGAACTACCACGTAAAGTAAAGGCGTCTGGTCAGTGTTTGCTGAGGATGCATAAGTGTGGAAAAGTCACCAACGATCTGTAGCATTAACATCGGCACACAAACTTTGTGCCTTCATGCATACATATGCTAATATATGAAGCCACTATTTAAATACTTAATGTAAATATCTTAATGCAGTAGTTCACAATATTTTGGGCCTCGCTCACACGATAAATCTGTTGGGCTGTAGAGTTATTACAGTTTTTTGAGGTCTCAAGAATTATTGAAATTAATCTTATAAATCTTAGAAGTTTAGTGAGTGTTAACAGTTTCAACAGTATATCTTTGGTGAAACCACAACAACTGCAACCTGATTACTGCAAGCCAAAATGGCTGGGATCCACTGACTAAATCTTTAGTTTTACAAACGTATGTTTGATTCAATGAAATCACAAGTCACAGTGTATTTATACTACTTGACGTAACATATTTTATGTAATAAATATTCTCTGTTGATAATTGCATGGACAGTAGCTTATAAACAGATGGATAATTTTCAGGATTTGACAAAAAGCAGTCCAAAATGTGATTTCGTCACCAAAGAATCGCAGCTGTGTCTGTTTGACTGAGATCACTCATAAGTCTTTGCAACTTGGCAGCGCAAGTGTCAATATTGTAACTTCTTTGAGTGTGAGAAAATGGTAAAGATGACCTCAGTATGTGCTGGAATAAAAGAAGAGAGAGGAGAATTAATATACAATAGACCAGGGCCAGCTGTCACAGGGTGGAAGAGTATGAACACAATTTATGACAGTGTGTAAATGTGTGGGAGGTCTCTGTGACCCCAGCCTACTTTCCACAGCTAATGGGTCACACAGTTTTTTCAAACAATGCACTGTTAATGGTTTTTACATGTAAAAAGCATGCAGTCTTCCACTAATGGCTGCACATTGTAAGCACCTTTGGTTACACAAGACGCTACTGATTAATATGGGAATTGAACTGCCTATTAATTAGTATTTATTTAAGCTAACTTGCAAGCAATTATTATAACTTCTGTTAAAACACTAACTCCACCTGGGTTTAAATCTACCATCTGGCCAGGGCCTGTGTAGTACTTCAGACTCCTCCCTCAGCCCAAAGACATGCAGTTAGCGGGGTTAAGTTAATTGATGACTCTAAATTGCCCATAGAAGTGCGAATGGTTGTCTGTTTCTCTGTGTTAGCCCTGCTGACGGCTGCTTTGGTACATGTGGTTTGTGGAAGGTGAGTCATCCATCTTCACAAACAGACCTTTTAAAACAAGGCTAAATATAACAGAGAGAAAGGAATTGAAAAAGAAACAATATACACATAACGTAAGATATAAAAGCTAAAATGACCACACAGTAAACCATATAATTTTTCAGATAACTGCATTAAAACACACCATCTTTCTGCACGGGTTTGCTCGAGTCCATAACATATAAAATCATCAACCTGGATGCTCTAAAAACTGCATGTTTCAAAATAACCCAAGGATTTATTTCAAACCCTTTTTTGGCAGATGTAATGGTCCATCTGTTGAGTAAAGTAGTTTGGATAGTTTCTAAAATTTGAGCTCAGCTTGAACAGCTTCCTCTCAAAGTAATGCTCTATTAAGCAGGATAACAAAGACTCTGGTGAGCACACAGTGGGCTTAAAAGGCTTAAAAGCAGCCAGAGCACACCGAGGTTGGTGGTAAAAATATGATCATTTATCAGATTCAAGTGCATGGTTTTAAATTATATTGAGCAGCGGAAAAGTATTATCAACCTATTGGATATGTTAAAACAACCTCTGACAACCTCTCGCCCGACTCACACCTGACTATAAACACCTCTCCAGATTCTGCAGTTAAGGATCGCAGCGTTAATTTACGTATGTGATTGAAAATATCTCTAGTAGACTGACAGTTATGTAATTTTACACTTTGCATCGTATCAGATATCGTTATTTCAACGCCCGTATTCAACATTATAAACACCTTGACAGATGGACCCCTGCCTCCAGTTTTATTGCTTTTTTAATAGAAAGATTAGATTGGAAGCGAAGAAACCACAAGAACATCTCCGACTGAAACAAAAGTGAGATTAATTGCTTTCCAAAGTGAACACAATACTTTTCAAAGTTTTAAATGATCTCAACCACAGAGTAAAGATAAGCTCAGCTCTTGGAACCACATTATACGAGGACCACTTTTTATTAAACATCATTAATCATTTACTAACTAGTCATTGTGGAAGCACACATTACAGAGAGTAGAAAAGAAATAAACAAATAAATATGGTCTTAAATCGATGTGATGGCATGCTGGTGTAAGGATCATGATTAGAAACTAATGCACTTCAGTTGGAAGCATGTCTCAAGACAACACTATGGCAGTTATCTCAACTCTCTCTCAATTAGAGTGGAGAGCACACGAGGAAAGGACTAAGCACATCCCACAGCACTCCAGGCTTTCAGCACAACTACAGAGAGGTTTACGATGACCTGACCCAGCCCTGACTATTAGCTTTATCATTTTTAATTTTTTGCGGTCTAGGACAGGGGTGGGGGAACTCCTGCACGTTTCAGGGTGAGATCTAAAACCTGCAGGACACCGGCCTTTGAGGCCTGGAGTTCCCCACCCCTGATCTAGGAGGTCGTTCTGTAGGGAGGGGAACCTGGTAGCTATCCTGCTTCCCATTCTGCTTTTGTAAGCTCTTGGAAGTCAAAGGCATTCCTGAAGCAAACAGATTTTGTACAAACGGTTTACAAAAGTTCTAACTTTAAATGACCTCCATTTTGTCTTATTCACTAGCTGGACCCACATCCTCATTTTATGTTTGACAGCATTTAGGTAGGTAAAGGTGAATGGCTTGGACATGAATTGAGCTGTGGTTTGGGGAGGGCCTAGAAGGGGACTGACGGCGGCTCCCGGGCCTGACTGATCCCCATGTACCAAATAGAAGTGAAGAAGTTAAAGAATTGAAAGGGGAGGGAGCTTTTTAACACATTACCCCCACATGAGCATAATTACTCTAATGAAAAAACATTTATGCGCAACAATTTTCTCTCATTTTATACATTTTATACATGAATTCTAGTATATATATATATATTTCTTATTTCTCACGTTTATCAGTGACAGTACTGAACATTTTTGTGCCTGGCTTCATAGCATAACAAAGCAGGGAGCTTCACAAAATAAAGCAGTGAACCAGCTCATATAGTTTCCCAAGCAGCAAGCTCGTCATTTCCTTTCTCAAATGACACAGGCCATTAACCAGGACCTGAAACAGAGGAAACAAAAGCCTCTTATTATGCAACTAAGTGTAAGGAGTGCACAATTCTCATGGAAAGTCCAATATGTGTACATGGCTCTTAGAAATCATAGGAACATAACCTTGTATCACTTTGCATTGAGTATATAATAACACACTGATGCACAGGGTTCAAAAGCTGAAGAAGCACATTTTATTAGACACTGACCATTAGACAGGGTATCTGTAAATGGATTTTTTGCAAAGAATTTAGAGGAATACTTTTAAAGCACAGAAACCTCCCACAGTTGGAAGCATTGCCCCTGCTCTTTAGTCTCTCAGTATGACTAAGCAGACCTTTGTGTCCTCTCACCAACGCTAGACATTTTCTTAGCCAGGTAAACAGACCTGTGAAGGTGAAAAGAGGAAGTTTAACAGTTTCTTCTGAGTCTCTTTGATCATGTCTTCAGAGGAAAATCAATGACGGGATCGTGGCATTTGAAGACTTTTGGTAGCAGAAGGATGGTAAGCTAACAAATTTAAAATAAACAGAACGAGCATGTGCAGTGAGACGGGAAAACTACTCTCTTAGTGCTGCCTTTGGTATAAACATTGATTTTTAAATTCAAGTCACACACAAAGTGAAACCATCTCCCCTTCACAGAAAAATACATCCGTACATCATATCACTTTATAACCTCCACTGATTAACAGCTGCCATGTAACCCTCACATTCTGCAGTGGTAAATTTGATATGCAATTTACATGTCACTTTTCACTTGACGGGCTGATGGGGGAGTATTGCAGCGCAAATCTTACTGAAAGTCCAAAGTGAGACGTCTTCTGTCAGTCAGGGGAGAGAACAACCTGCTCAAGCTGAACATGACAGTTGGATGACTCTAACCCACTTGAAGCCCTGTCAAAGACTCATTGAGCCACTTTATTATTATTATTTATTTGTTCAATAATTGTTCACGCACCTATTTGATCATCACATGGATGGAACTCAATACATTTAAATGTGTAGATTTGGTCAAGATGACCTGCTGACGTTCAAACCAAACATCCAAATGAAGGATGCTAAATATGCTGCTGTAATATTTTGGAAAGCGTGGATTTACTGGGAGTTCGCTAAAGTTTACAGAGAATGGTCTGAAGAAGGGGGAAATAACCAGCGAGCAGCAGTTTTATTGGTGAAAATGCCTTGTTGTTGCCAGATGTCAGAGGGGAATGGCTAAACTGCTTTAAGCTGAGAAAGGAAAAAGTAATCACTACTTACAAGCAACTATGCAGAGCATCTTTGAACACATAGTACATCAAACCGTGAAGCAGATGGGCTAGAGCAGTGTTTGCTCTAGCCCATCACATTAGAAAGATCACACGGCACACCACCAAACAAGAAATGTCACAAAAAGGATATTGACCTTTTGGCACGCACCAGGTATAGTGGAATTGGCTCTGTTTGTCCCCAGTATTTTTTGCTTTCTTCTGACCACGACTCATGCTAGGGCCTTCATCTCAGTCAGAATTTTCTCCAGGACCAGGTCAGACTGACTACTTTTTCTTTTCAAATATTTATCCATTGCTATTATGTACTGCGTTGTCTCACTCCCAGCATGACTATTATGTAATTTCTTCTGCGTCTTCTTCGGTTTTACTGGTAGTTGGCAATCCATTTAATTAGAGCAGGTAGTTGTACTGCCCTCTAGTAGAAGAGAAGGTAATTGTTCTGCCCATTACTCACACTTCTCGCTTAGATTACTAATCAGGTGGAACCAAATAATCTTCAATGGCACACCTGACCATTTCTCACAGCACACCTATGTGCCACGGCACAGTGGTTGGGAAACACTGGGCTAGAGCAACAGAAGACCACACCGGGTGCCACTCCTGTCAAGTATGACTGGAAAACTGTGGTTACAGTTCACAAGGGCTCACCAGAACTGGACAATAGAGGTTTGGAAAAACATTGCCTGTCCTGAGTGTTTCTGCTGAGACATGGTTCCATCCTGGCTTGCATCAGTGGCTCAGGTTGTTGGTTCTTGGCACACTTTGATGCAACTTTAGTAGCAACTAAGCATAAAGTAGCCTACCTGAGTATTGTTACTAATCATGTCCATCTCTATAGGACAGTCACATCATGGACATGGAGCTGACAAATCTGCAGCAACTGTGTGACTCTATCTTATCAATATGGACCAAAACTCTCAGAAATATTTGTAGCACCTTGTTAAAATTATGCCACAAAGAATTACGTGGTTGTGAAGGCAAAAGTGGGTCTAAACTGTACCTACTGGCAACTGAGTGTATATGTACCTGATACACAGCACAGTACCTCTAGGAATAATTAAATCTAAGTGCCTAATTAAAGATCTGCAAACCCTCTGCGAGTCCAGTAAATAGGGTAATTTCTCTCAGATTAGATTTGTTTCAGATTAATTTTACAAATTAAATTAATCATTTTCCCTGTAAGTACCATGCAGTAACATAAAGCATTATTTCATTTCTAATTATAAAACTGAGAAAAGCTATGGATTGTGACAGGTTAGAAAAACACCATCTGAACTACTGAATGACTTTTGTTTAATTAAAGACAAGCTTGGTGATTATGTGTTGAACAAATATGTCCGTAAATGGGAACACACTCACCTTGAAGTCAGTTTGAAAAGTGAAAATATTGCTTACAAATCATAGATTAGCTCTGCTGACTTACAGTTATTATTTATTCCTTCTGTAGTCATGCAGGAGTAAAGTCGCTGTGTGATAACCGAATTATTAGATTGGTATTAAGTTCAGTTAATTTTTTAAATGTAGAAATGCTTTTTTTGTCAAAGAAATCTGTGAAACGACAGAAGAAAAACAACAAAAGAACAAAAGAATCATGTTAGGAATTCATTACAGCTTCACAATATAACCTTAACTGTAATATAACCTTATTCTTTGTGTTTGAATCTTTTGTATTAGCAATAATACACATTTTAAAATAAATTGCCCAGAATTCACAAGACCTTATAAAACCGACATGACACTGTGACGATATGTAAGAATCCAGCACTGGGGAGCTAGCTGCAGCTGTTTGATGACAGAGTGCAATTATATCACGCCTTCACATAACACAGTCGAAAACACAGACACCATGGTTCTGTCATAGCCTCTGTATTGGCAGCACACATGGCCATAAGTCAGGAGCTCACAATTGGGCACCAATAATAGCAAAGTGTCAAAGCCAAGCAAATGATTAACCCGAGATGATGCGTTTGTTGTAACAGAATAATGATTTCTGCTTTCATCACTGTGTTATTAGCTGCATTTTTGCTGTGGACGAACTTTTTTTTCTCTTCCCAGCTTCCTCTCCAGAGAATAAATGTTCAGTGTGACCCGCATAACCTTATCCATAATTCCCCTAGTCCCCTAGAAGGCTAATGCTAGCACTGGAACTTCTGTTAATGCAATGCCATTAGTGGGCTAATATACAGAAAGAAACATCAGAATTGTGTATACAGTACTGTTTATGCTAAAACTGTTTCCAGTGAAGTAAATTATGAGGAAATGTTAGAATATATGGCCCTATTAGAGATAATTGTCAAGTGTTCCACAACTGCAAAAATTATTACAAGATTATTGCAGCAAGCCAGATTTTAACCCCTGTAACGCCAAGTGTATCATATTTGACACACGGGTTTTTTGTGAGTTTTTGAAATCTCTCTATCATCAGTGCGATTTTGTTGTCCCCTGAAAAACCTAAACTAATTCTACAATACATTTCTAAGCCATAAATTGGATAAAACTGCCAGATGTAGACATTTTTCATGTCGTGTTACAGATGGAAAACCCCATTCAGAACTAATAACACTAATGAACCATGCTTCCCGACATTGCTGTGTAACTGTCAGAGTTAATATGATTTGAATGTTAGTTTCAGGATGTGATGTGTGAAGCAGGCAGATTTAGGACTTGGAAGCATGACTAAACTTAAAGGCAGCTTTATTTTTGGGCAGAGACAGAATACAAGGAACTTAACTAGGACGCTATAAATGAAATACTGGACACAAAACTAGAGGAGAGATGAGAGAGATCAGAACATACGATAAGGGGAAACAGAAAGCTTAAATGTACATGATGTAATCAGAGAGATGGAACACACCTGGGAACACAGGTGAACTAAATCAGAGTAACAACAGGGGAAGCAAAACTGAACACAACCCACACTGGACAAGAAACAAAATCAAAATAAATCAACAACAGGGACAGACCCAGCGTTCAGACATACCAACTTGGCACAGGGAGGAAAGTACCCCAAACACAGAAACGAGATTCAATTCAATTTTATGTATACAGCGCCAAATCACAACAACAGTTGCCTCAAGGTGATTTATATTGTAAGGTAGACCCTACAATGATATATACAGAGAAAAGCCCAACAGTGAAATGACCACCTATCCGGTTGTTCAGTGATGACGCGACGAATCCTACTTCCAGGCCTAAAGTAGTCTGCGTTTAATATGGCTTTTGTGTTGTTAGCATGTTTAATGTTATGTATTTTCTTCTATTTGATCTCAAAAAGCTCCTAAAACAGTCAGTGATCACTGTTGACCTCCCTCGGCTTTTATTACCGCTAATCATTTATTTAAGCTCAGTTTTTAAAACCTTAGGATGTAACTACAGCCCAGCCCATGCAGCAGTATATGAATGACTAACCTCGTATTGTGGATGGATTATCTCAGTTGTTCTCCTGGCTGAAGTTTGGTCCTTTTACAGCATCCTGCCATGCGATTACATTTGTTCCTGACCACCGAGAACACTCACGTTAACTTTTATCGAGTGGAAAAAAAGTTAGCTTGTTTATATTATGCTAACATAGCTGTGTGCAGCACATCATTATATACCAGCTAGCCAAACTTCAGTAACCCTACAAACGTCACTGCTGTTTAGTTTTCTGTCTTCATTTATGTTGGAAGTGATACAGAGCTGTACGTTTTAATTTGTTTCCAAAACCCCGCAGTCAGGACATGCTATATTGTATTTAGATAGAAGCTAGCGAGCTAACTTCCTGCTAACTTCTAACTCCGTTAAATGTCATAAATTCCGTTTTCATGGATGCCTGGATGTTAAACTCAATTGTTACACCTGGTAGAGCAGAACGCTGATCATTTTATTAAAGATGAAAGACTTTAGACAGTTTTTCAACTCTCAGTAATGCCATAGTGATCGTTTGATATATGGACCTGCAGCGGAGTTTAGGCCCAGACACGGCTAGTGACGTCAGACTGAACAACCGGATTAGCAAGCACTTTGGCGACAGTGGGAAGGAAAAACTCCCTTTTAACAGGAAGAAACCTCCAGCAGAACCAGGCTCAGGGAGGGGCGGGGCCATCTGCTGCGACCGGTTGGGGTGAGAGGAGGAAGACAGGATAAAGACATGCTGTGGAAGAGAGACAGAGGTTAATAACAGGTATGATTCAATGCAGAGAGGTCTATTAACACATAGTGAGTGAGAAAGGTGACTGAAGAAGAAATACTCAATGCATCATGGGATAAGGCTGGATAAGGAGATAAGACTCATTTAACAGTACAAAGACAAGACAGAGAAAACAAGATAGGTAAGGGGACACGACAGGAGAGACAGGCAGGGACCACTAAAAATAACTAAACAGATGAGACAAGGACAGACACAGGAACAAAGGCTGATAAGTAAAACAGCCAAATTTCCTTATGGATTACTAAAGTATTCGGATTCTGATGGTGTGACAGAAGAGGATGCTGATCATAGGATGAGATGAAGGCAGATGATTCACTGTGGCGACTGCTTAAAAGGAGCAGCTGAAAAGCGAAGAAGAAAAAGACTTTTTATTTCTGAGTAATGAAAACAGATGAAGTCATGCTTTACCGGAAAACTGCAATCAAGTGAGAACACACACCCATCCACACAGTCAAAGGCCAAGAGACCAATAAGTAGAGAGGCTGAGGTCACAATAGTTTTTCACTGCAGCTTCATATTAAATAAGCATTACACTTTGAAAATGCTGTTGACAGTCACAGAGTTATTATGCTTTCTGACTCTGGGGACACCTTGGATCCACTTTTTAATATAAGTTTACCTCTTAGTAGCCACTGTGTCTGGATTTCATTTTAATTTCTCTTTTGTCCATTAAAAATATGTATGGAGGGATGACAGTGAGCTACTTTAAGAAATGAAATGGACATGCAATGGAAATTTCAGCCAGCTTCACCCTGGATTCTCTTATGTTTAACTTGAATGGACTGGAGAAACACCAGAGAGGTTCAGCAACAAGGAATCGATGGAGCTTATAAAAAGAGTGTTTAACCCTTTAAGACCTACCATAGAACCAAGTCCGCCAGAGCTTATATTATATTTTTACATGTTGTAGAGCCATTTTTGGGAGCATTTCAAGTTGCTATACATCAATACAACCATTACAGCCTAAATTTTAATAATATGCATGCATTAAGTGCATAGTAATTACATAAATTGCAAAAAAGTGCAATAAACTACAAAAAAATTTAAAATTGTTATATATATTTCTAGTTAGAGAAATTTAAGAGGCTTATCCCTCAAAACTGTAAATACAAAAAAGTTGCACAAACTAGTTTCCCACCACAGGAAATTTATTTTGAGTGTCTTCATAGTTTTATTTTTGAAATACACCAATTTCTATACACTGCAGGAAAAACGAAAATAAATATTATAGTGCAAATTTGCAAAAAAGCAGCATATGCATCAAAATAAACTATTTCTATATGAGTCCTAAGCATCCCAGAAACGACACAGAAAGTCATAAAGTCAAACATAACTTTTAAAAACACCAGTATAAGCTCATGAGGCCTTGATGGTAAAAAACTACATTTCCGCAAAAATGACGTCACTTCCGGTTTCGGGCAGGGACATGCATAGTTCAGCTGATGGACGTAGGAAGTGTTATGAACAGCTGATCGGATCCAAAGCAAGTTTCTGGAATATTATGTTTTTGTTGCTGCAAGCGCTTTTTATGCAGTTTTTGCAAAGCTATATGTGGAAGGAAACCGTGACCTAGGACAAGCTGATGGCATAAGATGCAAGTACAACTCCTCCGGTTTCATATGCAAAAAAAATTATTGCGCTGGCTCACATGGTTGCAGTGCTACCAGGATTTAAAAATAGTTACGCAAAACGGAGCGTGCCTGCTCTGACCGGTTTTAAAGGGTTAAACAAATTAATTAAACTCACCAAACCAAGCAAACTAAATGTATATTATATATAGGTTCAATAAGGAAGATCTGTGGCCTCACATCTGTCCACACGCAGGTGGTGCTGGCTAAATCTAAGCTTGCTCTCTCCGACTTTCCCACGCTGTCAAACTGTTTGTTTTATCACTGGTCTAGTCCAATCACCCTCTCCCAGCCTTCTCCAGGCCAATCGGCATTCATGACGCCTACTTTAAATCTCACTGTCCTTCTCCTTTGCAGACGCCTTTGTGCAATCCACCTCCTCCATATCTCCACCTCTCTTCATGTCAGGCTCCATACAAGCCACCTTCATCTCCACCACCAGCATCTAGGCTCCAGGGGTCCTGCTCTAATCCCTTTCACAGCTGGGGTGCAGTTCTGCTGAGACGCACCATCAGAGTCTAACCACCAACCACCTCTACCTAATTTCTGTTCATCAATAAATCACGTTCATGTTCCTTTTCAGTCCCACCAACTCTCTAGCTTCCTTTATGACCTCAGTAAACCAATGCTGTGGTGTTCTCCTTTTCCTTGTCCCTGGCAGCTCCACATTAAAAATCCTTTGTCCAATATATCCAACATTCCCTCTGCCACCACCGTACAGCCTCCTATCTGTTTCAGATTGCACCTTTTACATACAATTTAGTCCACCTGTGTGCACCTTCCTCCACTCTTCACCCCTGTTCCTCCCTCTTGTTAACATAAGTTTTCACTACAGCCATTTCAGTTATTGCAGCAGTGAATGCAACTATTACACAAGTGATTGTAAAGTTATTCGTTCTTCCTCAGCTCTGTTTTCATTCATGATTCCTTCTCAACAAAAGAGAAGAAAAAAGTTGCTTTCCTGTTAATCGCTCCACAGGAAAGTGAGAGTTCCCACTGTGCAGCAAGTTTTTAAGACTCTCATCCTGCTGACGGTGAGCAGCTGATGACCTTTGGCTTCATGGACAGCAGCAGGACGCATCCCTGCAGAGACACAGTCATCTGGTCACCGGGAGAGTTGTGAAAACGAGAAACATGTACTGTACATCATCTTGAAAATGGTTTGAAAGATCTCTCAGACTTTTCTTTACAGATATACCTATGAAGCTTCTATAAACAACCAGTCACTCAAAGAAATATAAAGCAAACGCAGAGTGGACTTGATATCCTGCCTACAGTGTCTATAGTCTATAGTGTCTGATCTTCATTCTAAGTATGCAATAATAGAACAGTTTAAATCAATATGTAGGGTGGCTATAATTTTTAAATTATTAAACTTGCCAAGAACTGAATCTCAAAGACCAGAGCTGAAGACTATTGTGTTAAAAACGGTATCTGTTCAGGCTCAGGGGAGTAATATGCCACTGTGAAGTAATGAGTCCAGTGCGAAGTAAAGTCCCAGTAAATCTATTTAGTCTGTTGAATAATTAACTCCTCTGCTTCTTAGTCTGGAGAATCTTTTAACAAGCTTAGAGCAATAAAAGATTGAACATCCACATTTGATTTACCAATAAAAAAAATAGGCAACTCCATCCATTTAGGCAGACTCTAAAATGAGATCTAAATGTATTTTGTTTAAATTAAGTTTTTGTTCAGCTTTATGTTTTCTGGGTTATTATAAAGAAAGCTATAACTTTAGTTTCAGTTGTCATTAGGACATAAAAAAAATACCTGTATGTAAACCCCAGAAAAATCTGATTTAAAAAAAATATGTTGAAAATGCTTAAAAAGCTTTATGATTCCCCCCTAAATAAAGTTTAAAAACCATTTTCCTTACATTTTTTTCCTATTTAAGATAAAGGGCATTCAACACTAAATAAAGTATATATATATATTTATCTGGTGTTTTCCCAGCATCTTAAGTGAATGAATGAACCATTATTGCGTTCCAAGTTGCATTTTTTATATTGTTATACCTGAAACGAACGACCAGAACATCTCAGGCAGTCCCTCGATTAGTACAAAAACAAAAACAAAGAATAAGCTTTGCTAGAATAGCATTTTCTATTCAGGGAATTTGTTGATGAAAGTTTGTTATAAATATCCTTTGTTATAAATTTAATTCCGTTTCTATGGAGACCAAATCGTTGCTATGTGACCGAGTTGAGGCATGAGCTGAAGAGTGTAGATGTAGTATGCATGAACATGCGATGCACATGCAGTTTGATGAATTTGTATTTTTTATAAACGCTGTATTTCCATCCGCCAACAGCAGGGGAGATTCGTCTTATGAAACTGGTGTTTTTGGATACTTTTTATGCAACAGACTGAAAACAAGTCTGTGTGTTTTTTACTAAAAAATACACATGAGATCTGTATTCTAATTAGATTAAAGTCAATGGTGGGGATTAACCACTCCTGTTGGGCTGAATACTGAATATGACCTGTTTGGCAAATGGCTTAGAGTAACTGAATACCCAATTAGTTGTGGTTCATTAATTCAGCAAGGCCAGATCCAAGGTCTTCTCTTGGTTTTTTTGCATTGTTTGAAGGCTCTTTGTTTGCCTGGTTAGGCTTCACAGAAACACGTAGTGATTAAAAAAAAATTCAAATTACCGGGGGAAAGCACAGAGATGCCAAAAAGTTGTTCTCCTCTCTCCTCCACTCTCTCTCTCCTTCTACTCTGCTTTTCTCTAAATCTACTTTAAGCGCCAAGAGCCAACGTCTGCTGTTAGTGTTAAGGAGATGTCAGCTTATAACTCAGCAGGTCTGTTGATCACTATGGCTTTGATTATAGCTGTGCAAAATAACAGCCTCTCCTCTCAGCGCAATCTGTGCAGGCAATACTCTATCAGCTCTGTTGTGTGCCATTTAATGGGGTCCCACGTCTCTGTGATGTCTCTGTGATGATGGCTATTATTAGCAAATTACAACAATGTCATTCTATTAAATGTAATGAAAAATGCATTTACTTATCTATTTTTGATCTTGCTCAAACTTTGTTAGAGAAATATCATTATTCCACGCTGGTCTTTTCACTGTCTCTGTAATTACTGAACGCATTAAAAAGCATTCAAAATGCAGCTGATCAGATTTTATATTTAATCAATGAATGTGAAATTGAAGATTTAGTGGTGGTGCTTTGGTTTTGTTTGTTTGCCAGCTCTCTCTTGGGGAGGTTGCGCAATCACTTAGATATTTATTTTATTTTTGTCAGATTTTTCACTCATATTCATGTTTCCGCTGGATGTAAATTAGCTCTTGGATTTGATGTATAAGTGAAGTAACAGGACATCTGTGGTGTCAGTTTTCAACTTGACATGTTTTCCCGCTCTTTGCCAGTTTTTCACCATTTTCACCATTGAAGACGATATGGGTCTTCCTTTTTCATAATTAGGAATGATGGTTCAAAAATTAAAACTATAATACACAAATGTAACAAACTGAAAAAGGAACTAATTTTAAAAGCTGTGAAATCTGTTCAATTTTTTTTTTCTTGTAAAGGAATCAAATACGGTATAATGAAGTATAGTCAACACCAAAATTGAACAAAGTCATCCCAAAAACTGTTAGAGCTATAAATGATTTAATGTAGTTTGAGGCCGGATGAACAAAATTTTAAAAAGGCTCCATTCACAATTGTATACCCAGCTCTTTACGGACAGGCAGAAAGGAGGTTTGGCTAAATCAGACCTTCCCAAAGTGTGGGGCCCGCCCCCTGGGGGGGGCAGAGCCATTGCAGGGGGGCGCAGTATGAAAAAGGAAAAAAAAAAACAAGGCTTGGACACTGCTATCACCAGGCGGCCACAGAAACGCAAAGCAGGAGATGAAGCATAGCTGAATATGTTTCCAAACCAACGTCATTCTAAGCCAAAGAAGAGAAAATGTGGTGAAGCATATCTGCCCCTTGGTTTCACCTGCACAAGTGCCAAGGTAGGTCTCCCCTGCAGAATTGGTTTTCCCTTCGGCTGCTCAAATCACTAACTACTCCTGACATTTTGGAGATGTTTGCTCTTTATACAGTAAAGTTACAGCGGGATACAAATAATATCAGGCTGATCCTGCCACGATTTGTTCCCCGGTTCAAATCACGGACAAACAGTATCCCACAGCTGTTTATGTTTTTAAACCCATTTTGTACAGAGAGGCATTTTTTTTTGAAAAATGCATTGATAGCAATGTTGAATATTATTACACAGGGGAAAAAAAACAAACAATACATGTAAAATAATCACATCGTGATGCCTCTGCCTTTCTAAATGGAGGGACAGTAACTGCGTGTGTATGTAAGCATGTAAAACCTGCAGATAGTCATATTAACAGTATTTTGTCTCTATCTGCCATTCTGCAATTCATCTCATGTAAACAATAACGTGGCGCACATTGTGACGTGAAAAAAGGCACATACCTTTGACGTTGAACTCTGTATTCCTCGTCCACACGTAAACACGTAAAAAGGAGTTTTAAATAATCTCCATTTTCGGTGATTCGAAACGCCGTTTACGTGTGGACGAAACAGCTGCGTTTTCAAAAATACCCATGTAGGTGTGGACGTAGCGTAAAAGAGTGAGTAGTTTACTTTCTTACTACCTGTAATTTATTGCAGATTACTTGTATTTGCTTAATTGTTTACTAAATGTGTGAAATAAACCGCAATGGAGCAAAATATGGGTGTGTGTGGTTGGAGGATGTGTTTGTGCGTGGGTGGGGGGTCAAACATTTTTCTTGTAAAACAAAGGGGGGCCCAGCAAAAAAAGTTTGGGAACCACTGGGCTAAATGATAACGTCTCACACTGGCAGTTATGACAGGGCTAACATGCTAATATCAGCGAACAGTCATGTGAAAAAGAAAGTATATTCTCTAAGGTTTCCCCTCTGGTCTTTACCAGGTTCTAAAATTTTAAATACAACCTTAGATGAATAACAACACATTACATATTGCACTGTTTCATTATTTATTAAATGAAAACTAAGCACATACTCAACAGCTTACAGAAAAACCTTTAGCAGCAGTAATTTCAAGTAATTGTTTTTGTATGACCGTAAGTTGTAATCAGAATTCTGACCCACTCTTCTTTACAACATTGCTTCAGTTCATTGAGGCTGCAGGTATTAATGCACAGCCCTCTTAAGGTCCCACCACAGCATTTTAATGATTTTGAGGTCTGAACTTTGACTGGAATAACTGGAACACCTTCATTCTTTTCTTTTTTGGCAATTCTTTTGTAGATTTTCAGCTAGCCTTGGAGTAACTGTCCTGTTTAACGACTCAATTTAGCCAAGCTTCACATGCCCTGAAATTTGACTGTAGCATACTTTGGTATAGAGAGGAGTCGTCAACTCAATGACTGGGGGGTGGAAGATGCCCCGGCCCTGTGGCTGCAGAAAAAACCCAAATCATCCCTCTTTGCACTGACCATTGACAGATGGTAGGAAGTCCTGCTTGGTTTTCACCAAATGTGGCACTGTCCATTAATTTAATTCAAGTTCCTTCAATTTTATTTATATAGCACAAAATCACAACATTTGCCTCAAAGCTTTTTATCGTTTTTTATCGTTAGGTTTTAGCTCTCACCCTGGGTGAACACACCTGAATCAAACGATTAGTTCATTACCAGGCCTCTGGAGAACTTCAAGACATGTTGAGGAGGTAATTTAGCCATTTAAATATGATGTGTTAGATCAAGGACACATGTAAAACCTGCAGGACACCGGCCCTTGAGGGCTGGAGTTCTCCCACCCCTGCTGTAAGGTAAAGACCCTACAGAGAGAACAGGGAAAACCACAACTACCAGTTGACTTCCTATGAGCAGTGGAAAGGAAAAACTCCCCTTTAACAGTAAAATAAAACCCTCCAGTAGACCCAGGTTCAGGGAGGGGCCTTCAATTACAGCCTTTCCACAGTGGTCTAGTCTGTCCTCATAAAGCTGAGGCTTTCTCTTGCCAACATTTCCAATTAAAAAAAAAACCACATATTTATTTTATCTTGCCTTTAATTGTACTGTCATTAACTGTAACATCTAACATGCTACCTGATGGATGTCTGGGATGTAGCTTGTAGGTTTTTACAATATCTCTGAACATTACATGGTCTGACCTTGAGGCAAATTTGCCAGGACATACTGGGGAGATCATCTTCAGTATTTTTCACTTGTGAATAATCTTTCTCAGTGCATAATAATGGACCTCAAATTGTTTGAAAATGTTTATAACCCTTCCCAGATTGATGGGCAGCAATAGTCGCTTCTCTAAGATGGTTGCTGATGTCTTTCCTTTTTGGAATTGTGTTGACATACAACTGAATGCTAACGGTCTGTGTTTATCCAAGTTGCTGGGAAAATTATCATTCAGCTTATTACCATAACTTACTGTAAACACAATAAGTACATTTGGAATGAATCAGTGGTCTAAGTTACTGGTTGTAAGTCTTAATCATATAATCATACAAAACAAAATAAATGATGTTCTGGCAATTTTAGTTGTATTCTTGAGTGCAGGACTGGAATACAGACAATTTATTTTTATTTTTTTCTGTGTCAATTTATTGTGGATATGTGTTTATTTTTATAAACTTTAATAGCACAAATATGTCTTCTGCTGCTTTCATGTTTTTACTGAGAGGGACAAATACACATTTTCCAGATTTTGCAGGGCACATCTCCCCTGCTTCACTCTTGAAAACTGCACATTTAAATGATGATTCCCGAGATAAAACTCCTGATGCCATTTTTATTCTCCTGAGGCGTCCACGCAGTGAGTGCATGTGAAATGTGAGAGTCCATCATAACAGAGGTCTTGACTTACTGGTAGCACTTCACTGAAACACTCTCTATGACAACAACTAGACAGGAACAAGTGCAAAAAAGAAAAAAAGAAGGAAAAAGCACCATTGTGGGTGAACATCTTCACACCATCAAGTTCTTACTGCTTCTGTGATAACCAGAAATAATTTGAAAAGTGGAGGAAACAGTCATAGATAAGATCTACTAGTCTTACAGCATTATCAGCCATAGCACCACAAAGGCTTACTGTAGTTTGTAGCTTCAGAGTAGCATGGGCTGATGACTTTAAGCATAACTGTGGGTTAGAAAAATCAAGAAGGGGAAATTAAATTAGCTATTGTGTGCTCCAGAAGTCACCCACTCCTCTGCCACAAAAATAAATGCAGAAATACTTATGTAAATGTCACGTAACCCTCAAATGACACCTGTAACACTGCAGGAAAAGTCACATTTATTCTATATTTGCAGCAAGAATGTAGTAAAGATACAGAATTATTGCAGAAATTCCATCATGTCAATATCATGTCAAGGGTAAAATGTTCAGTATGAAAATTCCTACTGTTATGTCTGTTTTCAATTGTCAAAGCATAAAATTAAAGCCAGCGAGAACGGTCTACAACAATGCTAGGTCTTAGATAACAACACTGAAAAAGTAATAATTACATTTAGAAGTTCAGCTCAGATCAGCAAGATTGTTCAAGAGACATAATTAGCATTAAACACAACTAAATATATCTGTGAATGGAAATATCCATTTCATTCACTGTGGAAGCATCTTAAATGTGTAGTGTTCTTAATAGCCAGCAGGGGGCGACTCCTGAGATTGCAAAAACAACTGCAGAGATTGCAGGGATGTCTGTGGGAAACCTCTTTGGCTGCCTTCATCTATGAGCTTAGTGAACCTTTTCCTGGTCTCAATTGGTCGTTACTTCTTATTGAATCAATCCACCATGTTTTTTTGTAAATGATGGTCCAAGTTAGAGTAAAAAAGAAAAATAAAGCATGGTAAGGTTAAGTTTCGACCGAGTTTGATGTGATGCTACCATATGAGTCTGCAGTGTCCCATGGTTGCTCATTCAGATCCACCTGTCATGTGAGGTTTCAAAACATAAAATATAGTGATGGTATAAATGCACAGCTCAAAGTTGCACAATACTGAATAATTCAATTTAAATCACAAATATGAAGCTTTTACCAGAATTACTTTCATGATTTTATTATCTTTAATATCCAAAATATTACAGCAATCTCTCCAGTCGCATTGTTTTGAAAGTATTACAATCAGCGTTATGATTAAAGAAAGGGATTCGATTCCTCATAGACTTCATTAATAATACAATGTTGTGTATTTCAAACAAAGGCTAAGTCTATCATAAGCTCGCAAAACTAGATGACCACCAACCCTGCACCCACATGTATGCCCACCTTTAACTGAAAACAACAAACACACCTACTGACAGATGCTGGAAGTCGGTGTGAAAAACAGGAAATTGCAACGCAAAGAAGGCGGCACACGAAGGAAAAGAACAAAGCAAACATCGATCATAACAATGGAACGATTGATTGCAGCTGAGTGTGTTTTGAGTGTATTATTATTTCTTCAGGAAAATATTTGCCTTCGACATACAACAGATGAGATGTCACTAAGCACGGTTTCAAAATAGTGCCTTTTACATAAATCCACATATGTATATATTCAGTGGTTATCCTCCCGATTAGTCCCCTAAGGACTACAGTATGAAGAAAGCATTATGTAAACACAGGACCTTTAACACTGCTTCCTGTGGAAGGAACTATAGAAATGAACTATATATCAGTGCGATGCTTGTGCTGGTGGTGGGCGGCAGCTGTATTTACCAGAGGAGTCTGTTTCCTCTGATTTAATGAGCCTCTGGACCACTTCAGAGCTGATGTCACTGTTAACCTAGGAGCAAGAGTGGGATTTCGCCACCTGGTGATAATAGATAATGAACCATTAGAACAGTTTGTTTTGCTCTCCACATTCACTGCCTTTGTTTTGTCGCTGTAGGTGTAAATTAAAATGTGCTCTGCATCCAGACATTTATCATTTGGCACTAAAAATTTCTGTATATATATATATATATATATATATATATATATATATATATATGAATATATATATATATGAATATATGAATGATCTAGTGGGGCAAAAAACTAACAAACACCCGAAATCTAAAAAGGAGACAGACCCTTGCCGAAGCTCATCCCTCTTTCTTGTAAGCCCCACTAATGACTTGACCACAGGCAAACGCACCTGCTTCTTATGGAATCAGAAAGCCAACCCTGAATTCACGGCTTCACAGGGTTGAAACTCTGCTCTCCCTGGTGAAATTCCTCTGCACTAAACCCATTGCACCACCATAGCCTTTTCTGTGCATGAACTGCTTTGCTCTTTTTACTATTTTAATCTGCTTTCCTGATCTGATTTCTCTGATCAAGTGTATAAGATCTGTGTCCCTCACAGGCAACAAGCATGAAAACAAAGCCTCAAGGAGGTGCGCCAGTCTACTTCCCTCTCAGAGCACTTAAATTACACTGTGCTGAAAGGTTATTATTGATTTCTTTTGTCCAGTGATGACAAAACATAAAGTCTAATAGACTATTAAAGTCCGCCTGTGGATGTTTTTGGCCTTGATCTGCACAACTGAGAAAGCATTTATTTTGTTTCATTTGCCTTGAATGCAAGGATACGCAGCCTGAGGCATTATACAGTTCTTTCAGGATTTTCACATTAATGTATTGAAGGTGTTTTGCAAAATATAATTTGAGGATGTTAGGTAATACATCGAGGTATCAAATAAGGTATCAAATTGCTTGATGAGTAATGCAGAATATAAACCTTCTGTTTGTCAAGTCAGCTCCAGAGAACAAACACTAAAAGTCTAAAAGAGACTACAGAGGAGAGGACAGACAGTTGTACCACAGCCAGGAAGCCAGCCGCCCACTGGTGGAACACTGATGGTATTTTACCTTTGAAAAGAACAATGCTAGCCAAAAACCAACCCTGTAACTGAGTGGACTCCCAGTAACCAAACCAGTCTCACCTAAAACAAAGCAAAGCATTTAACTGTATCACTGTTTGGCATTTAAAAATAACATCCCCTTTCACTGTTCATCTTATAACAAATTAGTATTCTTAATTTATTGGTTGGCGTCAAATAACAATTTGAAGCGCATCGAACAAGAGCAAGTAACCTCTAGGGGTTAAGTTTAATATTATTATATTATTAAATTACATCAACAGTTTGCTCTGTGCATTTTTACAAATTACTAACAGTTATTTGTATGTAGAGTTTCATTGTGAGCGCTTCTCACCGTAGTCAACTCCACAGTTTCCAACAATTCTTCAAGACTTCCAAAACTGAGGTGCTCAGCACTCACCCCATCTTACTGTCACTACATAACTTTAAAAACACTTAGACATTTAACAAGTTCCACAGGCGTTCAACTTTTAATGACTCTTGAAAACAAGTGTACACACTCAGGTCGTGGCCCTCACCTGACTGGTTTCTGCCCCTGCAAGTATTCCCTTTGACATTTATGCACTATAGCCATGGACGCTCAGTTGAGTTGTCACATAGGTGGAGAATAATCTAATAGAATATAGCATATACAAGTTACATACAGACACATACAATATATGTCATGCTGTTTTTTTTTACAGTTAGGTCCATACATTTTTGGAGAATGGCCAGTTTTTAGAGGTTTTGCCTCGGTACATCACTACAGTGGATTTTAAATAAAACAATGGAGATGTGATTGAAGTGAAAAACTTTCAGGTTCAATTCATAGACAGTTAATGCATTGCATTAACTGTTGGCTTGTTATTGAGCTAAATAGTGCGTTCCTTCATTTAATAAATGCACCAGATTATTGATTTGGCCACTCATAAGGTTTTTGCTGTCTCTCTGATCCCCCACACCCACACCCACTAACACTGACATGTCTAAATGCAGTTTCAACACTTGAAACTGCATTTAGATCTTTTCTCTAGATCTTTTGCTGCATAAAAGAAAAACAACAAGGAAGCAGGCCTCACCTGCCCATAAAACTGCTTGTTGGTCAGTTGTCTAATTATTTTTGAGCCTCTGAAAATGGGCAGATATGTATAAAAATGGCCATAATTCCTAAGATAGACTTTTGTTAAGACTTTTGATGTAAAGCTGAAAGACTACACTTCAATAATATCTTAATTGCTATATTTAAAACACGTTGATGGTACACAGGAGCAAGAATACAACAAATGTGCAAAAATGTATAGACATAACTACTTAGGAGTTAGATACATGTAAATTAGTTGGAAGACTTAATTTTTTGTCTTGTTCATGATTTGTTTCCTGATGTAACAGCCACTGACTCTTAATTTTTTTTAAGCTAACACAACTATTCTGAATCAGTTTGATACGGTTTATGCAGGAAGATAAATAATCATGTTAATTGTATTTCTTCTCATTCTCCATTCTCTGGAGTTTACTGTGCAGGCAGAGATTTGTTAACGTTTTTAACGTATTAAATTAGTTATTGCAGTGTGCTCAACGATCAGCTCATTTTCTAATGTAGATCTCAATACATCTTACATTTCTGCATGTTTTACAGTCTGCACAGCACACACATCTCTTACTAACCTATCACTGAGAGTCCTTGAAACACTGATGATTTAGGCTTATGTTATGATTACAAAGTGACATCCGCTGTGTATATTTCCCATGCCAAACACATCTGTAACTGTGCACTTCTAGCTAACCATAAAGAGGCTCTTTCCTGTTTGTCAAATCTATTTTTGCCCATCAGCTCTTTTATGTAATTTTCAGTCTTTTTTGTTCATCCAAGGGAAACTGAACCCCTTTTAGAGCAATGTGATTCAGACTTGCATTTGTATTTCATAAGCTGCATTTGCGGCATCTACTGTTTAGGTGCCAAAAATGGTTTCAGAACGGTATAACATCTTAAAATGTATTTAAAAGGCTAAATTAAGCATGCAGCTGCTTTGTCAAAGAAGCTTTTGTGAGCTGCTCATGTGTGCCCCGTTAAATTCAATTTGCAATTCTGAAGTGAGTGAATTTGCCAGTTCAGTGGTTGAAAAAATACAAAGCACGCTGTTGAAGTATTCCCATTATTCCAAAAACAGTGTACTTGTGTTCTGTACCTCAGTAACTGTCTCTTGATTCCAGTGGAGAGCTGTCAAACAGCCCCTCCTGTTTCAGAACTCCATTCACAAGTTCTTGTCTCCCTCTGCAGGACATCAGCAGAGCTCACCATTTACTTTTAGTTTTCTCTGGTCTCACTAGCTGTCACTGTAATACAAGCTATAAATTGTGCATGTTATGTTTCATCATTTATAGCTGGGATACGCGATATTTATACCAGATTTAATCTTTTTTAAGGTCATTTCCCAATCTGTGTTTCACCTGAGTCAAAGTGAGATTATGATTAAAAGTTGGTCATTTTAAGTTCTGCTAAATGGACATAATCAAAAGCATATTTAATTTAAATAAAACCATAATATTGCCAAAATGCATCATGTCTAATTATGGTCTTTATTTTTTATAGCATTTAAAGTTTTTCACCCACTAAACCTAATACTACGAGGAGCAGTTACTCACCTGAAGCCCAGGACACTGACTCATGTCTGAAAAAATGAGTCTTCAAAGTGTCTGCAAGAGGATAAAGCCACCTTTATTCCACACAACTGTTGCTCAGCAGCTTCCACTGCCATATTTACTCATATTTTAACGCCATATCAATGCACCTAAACGGCCGGCTAATGAAGTAATTAGCCAGTTGTGACTTGGGCATGTTTTAAATCTGGATTAAAGTGTGGCGTTTCATTTGCAGTTAACAAAATATAAATTTTGTGCTCAGTTGAGCTTGATGGCCTTTTTGTGAGGATGATCTCAGAGCGCTTTTTTTTTTTTTTTTTGGAAATAACACAAAAATGAGCTGAATGAAATGCCATGCTCATCATGTATTTCATTCTTAACCGATTTCACACAGTTAATCTGTATGCACTCCAAACTCATTACACCATAGAGTGCTAAAGGGCACATTAGTCATCCAGGCATATCTGTGCGCGAGTGGGCCGCAGACGCCTCATGCAGAGAAGCCCACGTGCTTCTTTTTCACCCATGATGATGATGTCATATCCAGAGACTTCCTGAACACAAGGTTCATTCACACAGCCCTCCTCCCGAAAAAGGGCCGAACACCAAACAAGCTATCTCCATAGCAACTGCAGCCTCGGGGTAGCATGTGAGTCCCCTTCTTGTTGTTATTTGTTATTTGAAGGAGGATTCAAAACTGTGTGTGTACTGTCCTCCCTCACGTGTGCCCGTGTAAATACCGCATGACATTCAAAGAGTCGAGTTCTGGATATTTTCATTCCGTATAAGCTATTAGCAAACATACAGAGTCTCCGATGAATAGGACTACATCTGTCCCTGGCGCAGTACAGGAAGGGAGTAGTTGATGAGTCACTGTCTTCTTTGGGCCTATTAATTTACAATTTTCCTCTCGAAAATGAAGAGACCGTTTTAGCTTATATGCCCAGAATATTTAAGGTTGATCAGAATCTAAATGCATGTTAAATTATTCATTCACTCCATTAATAGGAAAAGTGACACATTTAAACAAACACCATCATAATGTGTGGCGGGATTATTTATTGCTTCATTCAGGAATACAAAAATGGCATCAATAGTTGGTTGTTTTTTTTTTATTAAATTTTAATTTTTTAGAGGCACAAAGGCTCAAACAGATTGATGACAATTCTCATCATAGAAAATTGAATAAGACAGTATTAATAACATTTCCATTACCATAGGATGTAAAATAATAAGACAGACAAAAATATACTATAAAACTACTATAGGTAAGGTTAATGTAAATCCCTTCAGATTACAGATACATGGCAATAAAACAAAGACAACATATGTGTATTCTAAAGAAAAAGAGAGAAAATGATATATGACAACAAATTACTTCTCTTAACGCTTTATTTACTATTTACACAAAAGGGGAAAAAGGTGCTTCATACAAATTACATTCAAGAAATGTCAGATGCACTTGTACTGCACTGGCTCAATGAGAAATATCCTTAAATGATCAATATTAGCTTTACGAATATAACAAAATATAGTTATTTTCTATCAAATAGGTCCACATCAAGTGCTAACTCTTGCGACTCAGGCCTACATTTTACTTTAATGTATTTTTACTGCTTTAGAGTTACATAACTGGCACTTTGTATTTAATGTACTACTGTTCACTCAGAATTACACTTAAACATGTGCTTTTCTATTTAAGGCGAGATATATGAGCACATCGGTAATCCTGACTGTATAGCTATTTTGTGCTTATGTTTTATGGCAATTACAGAAAATAATTTCTATGCTCTTTGCATCTGCAAGCACAATAGTTCTGAATAGACAGGCAATTAGCTCCAAGCATAATGATGGCCATTGTGGATAAATTCAAAATGCAGCTATTCACAAAACAATACACAGTTTAAACTTTGGACATTTTGTTGCTGAGTTGTTATTACAATTTTTAAAAAAAGAACAAAATATCAAATTAAATCAAATGATCTCACTTTAGTTTGCATGAGTGAGACTTAAGTTAGATTGTTAGCTGCAATATTGGGAAATAAAACCTCAACTATTGTGCATGGAAATCATTTAAAAATGAAGCACACGTCCCCATAAAGCTATCTTGGCACCTGGATATAATTGAATATATACTATATGAATAGGAAACGGTGCATTATTCACAAATAATATATAAAAATAATAATAATAAACATTGAAATCCCATTCTGAAAAACAGTGCATATTAGGAGATGTCACAACAGTTCATTTGTATATGCTTAAGGCAGCAGTGTGCGCTTCACAAGAAAACTGCACTTAAAATGAGATGATCAACACGTAAGCTTTGGTCAATCTTTACATGTAAAAAAATACATACAAAAAGACAAAACACGCACTTTGTGCACAAAGGATGGAAAAAATGACCAAAAAACAAAGAACGTTGTACGTGTGATGACTTTACATCGCGACATTAACCTGTTGATGTCGTCTTTTATGATAAGGCAAACCGGTGCGGCTTTATTGTCTGGACATTATGGCTATGCTGTTTGTGGACTTCAACATTTTATGTTTTTTCTCTTTGGTTATAAACAGTGTTTCCACCTGAAAAACATCATGAACAACGTAAGGCACAATTTTCTGCCTTTCCTCAGTGGTGTTATCTGTTGGAAACCTGTCGGGTGTTGATGGCAGACATTACGGGTCAAATGAAATCTTCTGTTTGCCAAATGTTTATGGCAGGAAAACATCCAAAACAAACACAGCAGCCATATTTCTATCACCATGGGTAGCGAAAATAAGGAAGAGAAGGTCTGATTGGTAGTGGAAATGCGTCACCTCGATGGACTGCCCGTTAATGTCTGTCTGTTTGTTTGTCGGCGGGGTGGGGGGTAAGGGTATGTTGTCATTTCCTGCTGGAGTCCCTCCTCTATGTCTGACCTCTGGCCTGAACGCCCGTCAGATCCTTTCTTATGATTTCATTCACTGCAAAGAAAAATAAAGACGGCGATATCAGACACTGACGCGATCAGTTTCACAAAGAAATTTCCAAATGATAAGAAAACAATGCCTTCCTGACAACGTAAAACAGTGACATTGATAACATTCCTATTGGAAATATTCCTCAGTGAGAACATTTACAGTCTGACTGATATCCTGTGAAGGGCGTCGATGGAGGGTAGACAAATGCTGCATTTATATAGAGTAACCTCTAGAGGTAGCAAGCAATTGCTGGTTGTTGCTCAGCCGATTACAAGTGTGTGTAAACACACACCGACAGCAGAGGAAGGGGGTTGAAATGGAAACTTTCATGGTGTCACAGCTCTAAAAATAGGAGCACTGTGTGTGTGGGGGGGGGCATACAACTTGCATTCGAAATAATAATAAATACACACATAATAGGTGCAGTTGTTTATCTCTCTCAGCAGCACAGGTTTGAGTTCATGGAGTTTTGTTTTTATCTGCGGAGTAAAACAGCCAAATAGTAGAGACAAGGAAGTGTAACTACTTGCTGTATAGTCTTACTTAAACTTCCTGCCTGCTTAGGTAGTTCAGCGTTAAGAAGCTAGGAATGATGACTATGTGTAATATGTCACTGCTTCACAAATGCCATGCCGTCTGTGTTGAGGTGTGGTGTTTATCTGGCAGCCTGCTGTGTACACTCTGGCTCTCAGACATTGTAGGCTGGTGCCACTGCTTCCACTATGCCCCGGGGAAGTCATTAGGACGGATGAGTAATAAAAGTATTTCAAAGAGGACCAAAAAAAGCTTCTTGCCTGTGACAAAGCCATTACAGAGCATATTATGCCTGTGATTCTGTAACCATGGTAATAGCCTTCATTTTAGGATTGGCTTATTGAACCGTTAAAATGTGATTATCCAGCTAGCGTAGTTCGTATAGCAGTCTGTCAGGTTTGCAGAGTTTTCTGCTAGAGTTTGTTTTTTTCATTCTTTTTTAAAAGGATGCTTCTGATTCTGTTTGACTTGGTATTCCTCATTAAATACACCTTAGTCAGATGTTTTATTTAGGAAATATGCCTCCTTATTAACAGGGTAAACAAGAAACCCACTACAGTCGTGAGCCAATTAGCTTAGCTTAGGGAATAAAAGCATGCTAACCAGTCACCTAAGCTGTCAGTCATTTTTTTATAAGAACCCAAACAAGGAATAATATGTTTACTTGTGGCATTTATAAGGATACCCAACTTTCACACACATTTTTACCTTTAATTTCATGCCACTCGAATAAAAAACATGCTGGGTTTTTCTGCTCTGAGCGAGTTTTTGGCTTACAGCTGTTTGTAGGAGTCTTTCCTCTGATTTTATTAACTACCTGCAGCTTCGTGCGGTGCTACAGCAGCAGGATCCAGATAGTGAGACATCTGCATTGTTGTGTATTGCACAACAGTCATAATTTTCATGACTTGTTATTCCTAATACACAAAATAGTACGTTGCAATATGTACTTTTTTATGCCATTTACTGTTACTATTAAAGTTGGTATTTCGGTGTCTGTGAAATCAGCAAATCATACATGAACCCAATAAAATGTCATCTATGAATGAAACATTTGAGTTATTATTGTGTTGTGGGAACCGAAGGTTAACATAAGTTGCCTTCTTTCTAACCTTACAGAAAATGACTTGCTCATGCTCATTGGGCTACATATGTAATAATTATCCATTGACAAGAATACAAAAAAGTTGATATATATTAAGCTGCCTCTGTAACTTCACACCCACGAATATGAAATATTCAAATCTGATTTTCTAACCACTGTTAGAAAAAAAACTGTCATCTTGCTTTAGATAAAGATAGATTAACTCACTGCAGCCCAACTGTGTATGTTCTATTTCCATCTTTAATTTACATAGTGTCAAAGCTAAGGGTGCGACTACATTTAAGCTCATGTAAAACAATGTCTGACATTATCTCACCCACACAGCTGCACTTCTGAGCAGGCACAGAGCAAACCGAAGACCACAAAATATATTAGAAGCTAGGAAGAGTCGTGTTATGTTTTTTGGTTTGTTTTTCTGACTCGTTTTTGGTGGAGTGTTGTGTGGTTTTTAGGGGATACAAACTATAATTCTAATTCAAACTTAAAGTACCTTTAACCTTAACCCAGTCTTTGTTTCTTTCTCTCAGCCTCTCCCTTGTCTTCCTTTGTGAAAGAGCAGCTCAGCGCTGAGTGCATTTTTTCAGCCAAAGCAGCTTCTGAGACTTCCAGCACTGCAGGAGTAGCCAAACTGGATGCTCTGCTGTCGTCACAACATCGGCCTCCCTGTTTATTTTAGTCTGTAGTGGAATTCCCTCTGACACCCAATGCCTTAAAGAAACTTTCATCTATCCAGCAGTGCCACAGGATTTTTCCTGAGTATAAAACCAGCTTAGAGAAGGAGCAAGAGTGCCACAGAGGAGCAACATACAGTGGGGCTTTACTGATTCGAATGAAGGGTTGGCACACACTGGCAATTTGAGGCAGGCCTAGGGAACACTCAGACTAGTCTGTTCAATAGGTGAGTGTCTGGCTCCTGAGTTCTATACCAATGAGCTGGACTGTTTACCAACCAAAGGTGGGAAGAGAGGAGAGAGAAAGAGAGGGAGAGAAAGGGGAAACTCTGTACAGTAGCTGACTCAGTTGCCTGCTGTGAGCTGGAATGTGTGCGTTTGTGCATCTGCAAGTATCTGCATGTTCATACAGTATACATGTTTGGACATACAGTATTTTTAATATTTTCATATGACCGAATCTATTTAAATGAAGCTCTTATTTCACTGCAATGACACTGAAGCTAAAAACACATCCACTGAAAAGAGAAAGTGGAGGGATCGGACTGACATCTAACTGCTATTCTAACTACAGTTCTGGTGTGTCAGCACTTAGAGTGACAAGCTTGCATTTTCAACCAAAGCTCACACACACACAGTGAAAAAACCTGCTCGCGAGTGTTATTGTTATTTTTCTTGACGCTGGCATGAAGGGACTGATTTGAATCTGATTTGCATGAAAACATTTTCTCCATAATTCATTTTCTGTTCCTATGAGAGTCCAACTGTCAGATTGAGCCTTAAGTAAAAAAAAAAAAAAAAGAAGATTTTTTTATAGGTGTTAAATCCTTTTTGGTTTAATACATTTTGTTGCACATTAGCATTCAGGAGCAGTTTGCATTAAAATAAATTACTCCCCCCCCCTCACTTGTTACTAAAAACATTTGCATTGCTGTATTCGTACTGCACACAGTGCAGACTGCAGATTTTCAGCACCTGAAAGACAAAACAAACAGAGGTTGTTTTGTCTTTCAGGTGCTGATGCAGCAGTTGGAGACCCAGCATGTCTGTTAGATTCATCCTAGACAGCATGTCTTTTGTCCCGTCTTCCTTCTCTCACCCGAACCAGTCACGGCAGCCGCCCCTCCCTGAGCCTGGTTCTGCTGGAGCTTTCTACCTGTTAAAAGGGAGTTTTTCCTTCCCACTGTCACCAAAGTGCTTGATCATAGGGGGTCATATGATTGCTGGGTTTTTCTCTGTATGTATTATTGTAGGGTCTACCTTACAATATAAAGGGCCATGATTTGGCACTGTATAAATAAAACTGAATTGAATAGACCTTTGTCGCCCCCACCCCTTTTTCCTCTTTTTCTATTCCTCTGCCACCTTCTCCTTACTTTAGCCAACCTGGCCTTCCCCCCATGTCTGCTCCAGCATAATACCCACTCTGATATTAATGCAAATAATAAAATAAAATAAATAAACAGAGTCTATAGTGCTCCTTTTGGCAAAGAAAATGTGTTTGGCACAACGAAGCATTCAGACCATGATTCTGCTTGCTAAAAATGTCGGACTGGACAGGTTTAAAAAAAACAAAAAACAATTCGCATTACCGTATTCGTATTACACACAGTGCAGACTGCAGATTTTAAAGCTGTATTGTAGCATAATCGCATCTGGAAGGGCGCGATTGAGTCTTTAAGTCTTTCAAATGAGATGTAAGTGAGCTGAGACTAATGCACGTCCACCAGGCTGTTGCTATGTGCTTTATCTTTCCTGCGCTGATCTCTACCTGCTGGAACAATTTCACCTGCTCCACTGCCTCCAGGCTTTATTCCACACCCACCAAATCTGTCACTTTCAGCCTTTGTACGCTGTGCCAGTTGTTCTATTTTTGCTCTGACAAACTATATGATATGTAGTAACTGATGGGGGTGATTCTTGACCTTTGCGGTTCATAACAAGGCAGGCTCTGACAGGCATCTTTCACCAAGTTGACTAGATAATGTAAATAAATACCAGTCAACAGAAGAACGGTCACGTCTGAATACCAGCAGAGGGCACGGGAACTTTTCGAAGGGCATAAAAATTCAAGCATGGGAGAAATTAGAAGCCACACTTTGTAAGAGAGCAAATAGCAGGTTTTCATTCAACACTCGTCTCTGGAGTTGACACACTTTAAAGTCCCACTGAGATGTGACAGTTACGGACCACAACAGTGTGACGATACCAGGATGTGGCATCACCTCTTTTTCAAAAATGACTATAGACTTTAACACATGGCTTGATGAGTAATGTTGACAATCTCACTTAGGTAAAAAAGTGTTTTATAGCCCTAACATAAATGAGTGTTATGCGGTCAGGATCAAACTTCAGCAACCTTCCACTCAAACTGGAAGGGATTTTTTCTGCCTCACCTATCTTCTCACCCCCTAAAAATGTTTTGACTCTTGGGTAATCCCCCCTCTTTTTCTCACTAAATAGCAATGATGGCATGCGTAGGTGGCCTGTCATCTGTTGGGAGTGATAAGACAATGGCAGAGCAATTGAGCTACAAATGCTACATAAGGTTAATAAGGTTTTTACATTCAGGAATGGTGTGAACTTATAGAACTGGCATTGTCATATTGAAAATTATAAAATCAGTTGACGCTCAGATTAATAAAAGACAGTTTTTAATCCCAGGAACTGCAAGTAGTTTTCATGAGATAAAGGGTTAAAGTTAAACTCAAGCAGGGGCACCTGGGGAAAATGACTGACCGTCATCAGCTTTTGATGATGGGAGGATGAAAGAGGGCCCCAGTTTGACCATTTCTCTAACTCCTTGTTAATTCACCAGCTCACAGCCCTGTTGCTGTTTACTGTGGAGGAAAATCCTGCAAGTTCCATCCAAAAAACACAAATTCCATTGCTAGCCTTTTTTCTTCGTTTCATTTTTTCCATTGAAGCACGCACATGTGCAAACACACACAGCTCCTTCCCTTTTCCTGCGAACTACCCTCCACCCTCCTGCTATCTTACAGGGATCAGGCGGGATCTCTGGAGGACAGCAGCTGCAAATAGGAATTTCTTGTGCCAGATTGGCAGAATCCCGTGGTTGGAAAAAACCTAAACCTCTGGTGGGCTCCCCGACAGAATTGAGGGGCATAGGGCCAAGGAGAAATCCTGGCCAACTATAACAAACAAAAAGGCTTTCCCCAGTTCTCCCAGGCAGCACGTTCCACTGTTTGACAATGGTTGCCATGGAAGTTGTTTTTCACTTCATAACAGTGTCAACATGTCCGGGCGGTCAGCACAGTGACACTTTTTTCTCCCTCTCGCCCTGTCTTTAATGCATGAAAAAGCTCATTTCCTGATGTTTGCCAGTGCCAGATGAACCCCTACGACCAGCAGAATGAGCATTTTTGAATGGAGCAGAGCATTGACGAGCAAAGTCTAACTTTAAAAACCACCCGGCTGACAAAAACCAAAGGTAAGAAAAATACGGCACCGCGTTCAGAGCTGCTGGTTTTATTTTAAAAGATTGGAGGTTTGGAGAAATTCTAAGGAAGAGGTATAACCTCATGCCTGCTGCTGGATGTGGCCTGACATTAATTTTGTCAGAGGGTAGTGGGGTTGACAAGCACAAGTATAAACATATGACTCACAATCCCTGTTATTTCCACCTTGAATGGAACATAACTGCACCTCCCGGCAAGGATTGTTTTAACAGTGCGAGTTTGTTCTGCTGGCTTTGTTCAGAGGAATACTGTAGCACACAGACTGGATCAGGATATGTGAAAAGGAGATACTGTAAATATCCTTGAATTGTTCTTGGGAAAAGTTATATCTTTGTTAGTGGATCTTATCAAATCAGAACTGCACCTATCGATCACATTGTCTGGCCCTGAATCTGGAGACTCAGACACAAGCTGCAATTGACCACTCACACTGAGTATAAAAGCAATAACTTACACTCACCATCATCTAGGTAGGCCTGGTCCAAATTCTCTTCCTTGACAGTCACTCGTCTCTGTCCATCTGCCGAAGCGTCCATCTGCCCCGTCCCAGCTGGAGTTCTGCCTTTCTGCTGCTGAATCACGGTGGGGTAGTGCTGCGGGTGGGTTACTGCTACCTGGGGGGGTGTGGGTGAATGGGTGGCAGCTGCCTGTGGGGAATAGCTATCGCAGTATATGATCTGCTGGTCGTCAGGTTGAGGCCCAGTAAGGGGTTGAGGTTCACCTGCTCGGATCAGGTGGTGGTTGGTGGGAGAGAACTGGATGATAGAGGGGTGTTGACCTGCATTGATTGGCCCCACAGACTGAGCCGGGGAGCCCGTGTGGACCAGGACCGATCTGTGGGGGTCAGGCATCATCCCTCCGGTCTGCCACATAGCAGGGCTGCCACTCAGACTCTTGCCTCCACGTGAGTACACGATGGCCGGGCTCTGCTGCTGGAAACGTGCATCCTGGTTTGGAAGGCTGGAGCTGAGGCGCTGGCAGGGAGCCATGCCAGAGACCAGGCCATTGTCTGGGTGGAGAATGCCACGTGGGCTATGGTAGTAGGAATGAGGAGATAAGCCCAAGATTTGAGGCATGGCAAAGCCCATGCGCTCTGCTTCATACTCATCTATAGGCTCCGTCTTAATGGATGGAGCTGAGGAGGGAAAAAAATGAGTAAGATGGCTGTGAACAATACCACGAAAATCATTTAAATATAATTCTTTAAAAGCAGTATGTGAAAAAAGCATACCAAAAAGAGGCTGAGCAGCATTCTTACATGCCAGTGGTGTGTAGGTGAAATGCTGAGGCTGGCTGCGCTTTCTTTTGCCATTGATGACATAGAAGTTTACTTTGACAGGATGGCAGACAGATGCATCCCGGTAGGGCGGCACCTCCACAAACAGCATACTCTACAAGACAATGCTCTATTATGTACTGAAAGTGATTCATTTATTTGAACTAATGGGTAGATATCCAGAATTTAAGTGTCATGTTTAATACATACAGGTTGGCTTTTGTCTTTATCCACCGTTGCTTCCATTTCCCAGATTTGCTGCCCATCTAGAAAGAAGGAAAGAGAAAGCGAAAACCTAATTACACTTAAGAACATGTGGTAATTAATTCTACAGGGTAAGTGAGGTCGATTGCTTCCAGATGTACTTGACAACGTGCAAATTTGGAAACCGGTGAAACTAAAACGATTGAGAAATTAATTTTCTTTCTTTTTCAAGTGTATTTTTGCTTATTTTATTTCACCAATTCAAACGTAGGGACGTGCATTACTAGACAAATCTACTGTATGTCCCCACGAGTCCCATTTGAGTTACAGTTCATGTCGACAGAAAAGGCATCTTTGTGCTTGGAGATGATATCACTTTTGAAACCACTTCCTCTTACCCCACAACGCACGCCCAACAATAGAGGATCGGTAGGTTTACCCCAAACACACATACAGCCTTCCATTGTTCGGAAAGACATGTGACTTTTGAACGTCCTGAGCCGACTAAATAGTAACGTAACAAGGTGAAACACCTTGGATTATATCTATGGCGGTAAAGGTTTACGTTATCTCACACTTCATCAGATTTAAATGCAGCTGTCATTTATGTGCAAAAGTTGAAAACAACATGTGCCTGCGAACGTAAACTCCACATGCCCCAACACATGACAGGACATGTGCTGCAGCGAGTTCTGTTTGGAGTGCAGTTGGGAAACCCTCTGTCAGATTGTGAATTAATAACACATGGCTAAAATGAGTCAGCAGGAGAAAAGGGGGGATTCCACACATGTTGACAACTTTTTTTCTTAGCTTTCTTTTTATGATCAACTTTCTCCACTGCTACAAAACGTGACCATTTCTGCTTTCTTGGCATTTCTATTTGTTTGCATTTTGTTGCAATTCTACTCCAAGGGATACCCCTGACTGCGTGTACTTTTGGAGATAATTGCATGTGGAGGGGGGGGGGAAAGGGGGCAAGGAATGGAGCTGGAAACAGAGAAAGAAAATTTACTTGGACAGAGAAGCTTTCCTTCTCTCCGTACAGCTTTCCCTGTCCAAGCACAGGAGTCAGGGGAGCTCCAGCCAATAGCAGCTGAGGGATTCAGAGGGATTTCACAGCCTCACTGATCCAGAACTTTGTGTCATACACAAACTCTTCAAAACATCGGCAACCCCTCTTTGTAAGATTTCTTTTTCCATCTCTGTATTACTATCCATTGCTGTTGTTTCATAACACAGCAGCAGGGAACCCCAAAGAAGAAGAAGGAGGAGGAGAGGAGGGGAAGCACCTGCGATGTGCATGTCCAAGTTTTATTTTAGGTAGCCTGTAGATTTAAAAATACAGCATTGATGCCATTTAATCAAAATAAGGGAAACCCAGAACAACAGAACTTCTGACCTTTGACCTAAGACAAGAACCATAAAAGCTCCCAATCATAGTACAAATGCTTCAGTCTGGCGTAAAAATGTCAGAAGGCAAGAAAAATTACTGCACTTCCTCGCTGCTAAAAATAAATCCTTTTGTTCCGTCCATTTGTTTCAACAAATAAAACAAACTTTTATGTGACACCATTGATCAAATAACGAGAGGCCCGTGTGACTGATAAGACATGAAGGTGAGGGAGAAAAGGTCAAAAGGAAGTCAGGCAGCAGCGTTATCCTTCAGATCATGCAAATAATTCACGCAGATTCATCTATTAAATGAAAGCGAAGACACGTAACAGCTATGACCTCGTGCACAGACACGGCCAATTATGACTCATTAGTTGTCGTTCGTGTCGTGTTGTTACTGTCACACAATGTTGTGCAACAGTGGAATTGACAAATCGACAAACACCACAAAGATTTTATGAATTCAGTCACTGATTTGGTTTGAAAGCAAAGCATGTTTTTGGAATGCCGCTTACCCTGTGTTTTCTCCATAAAAATGACCTTGGAATCGGAGCTGAAGTTCTGCCCAGTCAGGATCATCTGCTGGCCACCCAGAACAGAGCAGCTGTCCATGTCCTGCTTCTCGACCATGGGAAGCTCGTGAGCTGAACGCTGAGCTGCAGGGAAACACAAAAGGGTGGCGTGTAACATTTACTGCCTTTCTACTGGTGTCACTTTCTCCAGTGTGTGGATTTTCTGTTTTTCTTTGTTTTTGTGAACATCTTTGCTTTCTATGCTGTTACTTGGACGCTATGCAGCAGGTATTGGCAGTTTTCCCCAGCTCTGACATATCACAGACTACATAACCAATTTTTAGTCATAGCCCAATACTGCAGAAAAGAAAAAAAAGCATGTAACAGATGATCTGAAAGTTCACTATTGATTTCTCACAAATGCAAAACAACTCATTACCAAGAAGTGACAGTGTTTGGCACTAAACATTTGATGCTGAGTCATTCAACAATCTCACCCAGTGCTTTCGGTTTTAATCAGCCGAAGCTTAAAATCAGTCAAATCACAACCTGCAAGAGCAAAGGGGAGTTGTTGCTGTCTCAGCCCATTTACAATCAAGTACCGTACAGACACAAAGAACAAAATAAAACTAACACCGAAAAGAATGATGCAACCTTTAAAAACTGTAAATGTGCTGTGCAGTCAAATCATTCAATCGGACAAATATTTCCAGTTGATTGAAATATGAGAACCGAATTGAACGTTTAGATGAGGCCGATACAAAAATGCATACAATACTCAAACGTGCAGAAAGAAATACACCTGCTTAACTGGAAATGGACATGTTATGTAATATGTATATGTTAAAGGGAAACAGATAATATTCCCGTAGCCATCAGCTTTGTATTCATTTATTCATCTTTTTTTTAAAAAACAAGACAGTTCCTCACTGGTGCCCTATTGTCATCAGTTCAGCCGTATCTCCTGTTCAGCTGAATCTCCACATTTACTGATGGGAACTGAGCTACTGACAAACACGCCGCTGACCTTTAAATCGGCCGGTTCAACCTACTACACTGCAAAAGGGTAGAACAAAGAGGATGACACAAGCAGGTGCCTCATCTCCTCAAACACCCCATCACTGACCCTCTGCTTAACAATACGCCTGACAGATGCAGCACAGGTGTTACTGTGCGCTGCTTTACGCTCGATTGGTTTTCACATACAATGATTTTTCAGAAATTCACCTTTAAAAAAAAAAAAAAAAAAAAAGAGGTAGTAACTGTTGTTTCTCCCTATCTGTGATCCGCGAGCAGATGGAAAAAATACTTACAACATAATATTGTATTCTGCATCATGACTTTTTACAATGGCAGGAGCATATTGCACGCAGATGGTGCAACACTTGACCAGGGTGTTGATTAAAGCCAGATAAAGGCCCTTCTTGTTTGAGTTTTGATTACACCAGGTGCTTTAATAACACTGTGTACACATTCGCTGATGTACCCAAACACAGACTTTACTACTGTGCACATACAAACAGGTACACAGACACTGTCACATGCTGTGCCCACCAACTGGATGGAAGCCCTGGTAGCATAAAGAGGTCTTTCATACTATCAGGCAAGCTCCAAACTCATTTGAATGTGGGTTCTTTTTTCATGTTTGTTTTGTATGAAGTTTTGTTAACTCTTGAAAAGCAGTTTGACCTCAATGGGAAGCGCACATGCTGAAATTCAAAAAGCTCATGGTCTATCAGGATGATATTAGTAGTTACAATAACGCAAAAATAAAACATATTGTTAAATGAAATTGTGTGCAGCTACTTACAGCACTCAATGGGATGTGAGGCCACCTGGAGAGAGACGTGCTGTCCTCCGGGCTGAGGTATGTGCACGCGAAACACAAGTCGGACTCTGGTGTTTTTCCGACCGACGTCCGTCTCGCCCTTCCTCAGCTCGATGTCGGCGTTCCTGAGCTTCAGGATCCCAGCACAGTCGATGCTGCGACGAGAACGAAATGTTCAGAACTTTAATATTTAAAACATTAGACTGCGAAAAGACAGATCTGGGGTTTAAAAGTGGACACTATGCTTATCTCACATTGCTTTCATGTTGTTCTTTGGCTCCAGCGGGATCTCGAGGACTTTGGTGCCGTTGATAATCTTTTCGAAGCTGGTGGTCGTAACTGTTTTGCCAGTGATGCGGTGGACTTGGTAAAAGGCATGAGGCTTGAGGATGCGCTCGTCAGCTGTACCGATAAAAATCTGCAGGCCAAGAGGCTCCTTGCCTCTATAGCCATGTAACTGTAAACGAAGAAATAGCACTCAGTCATTTTCTTTTCTTTTTTTAACTTAAAGCATCCTCTGGAAAGCAAGGAAGCAGAGATACAGTACGAAGGAAATATTTCAGTCACGTTTAACTGGTTGTGCTTCTCCATAACCGCTTTCTCTAACTCTGCATTTCCAGATGTTGCCCCCCCCCCCTCCAGTGATGGCAAATCTGTGTCAGACCCACGTGCAAACACATGAGTCTTTTTTCTGCAGCCTTGAACGGAAGCCAGCAGAGAGCTCAAATCCTACGGCCTTGTACTTGTTCTTTCCGATGGGATGAAGGATTAAGCGGGGATTCTATCTTTTAAAGTTTAGCTGAAATGACAAGTACCATATTGATTAAACCGTGAAGATGAAAAGACCGAGATGCTACTTTTAACCTGTGACTGCCTCCTAAGGAAACCTGCAAAAACCACAAAGCATCAACTTGCATCTAAATGCTGTTTTTATGCAAACTATGTAGTGCATAACCTTTATCATAGAGCACAACCATGAATTGGATTGTGGGTAATGGAAAAAAAAAGGCTCGGGTCCCTCTGCCATTAGCCTGCAACACGCAAAGTTAATTTAAAGTTGTTTCGAAACATAATTTCCATTCAAAAGAGCTCCGTTTAACTGCGGTCAGGGAAAAAAAAATCAACTTGTTTGAAGAAATTATCATCTCAGTGGATGCAACTGTCAGGCTTGACAGCAGCTGCTCAGTGTGAACAGAAGCTATGGCAACATGAATGAGCATGCTCCCCTCCAAACAGAAGGAAGCTGACTGCAAACACTCAAAAGGCCATGTGAGCAGCCGGCCAGTTGTCATGGCATTGGCAGGACCCGTGAGTCATGACAGAGCGCAGTGTAGGAAAAGTAAAGTGGAGGGCAAGAAGCTTAGAGAGAGGCAAAGAGAAGAAGAGAAGGAGGGAGGGGGGACACAGAGAGTGAAAGAAGGGCAGAGGAAGGGAAAGAGGAGGTGAAGGAGTGCAACCGTGGCTAGCCAGGCCTGACCATCTGATTGGCCGGGAAAAGCAGGCAGAACTGACCTCAGGGTGAGGCCTTTGGGGATGGGCATAAAATGGAAAAGAAGCATTAGAAGCTTAATTTCCACAAAGTCCCCACAGTCACAGACAAACACAGCAGTGAAATGTTGCCACAGTAACACAAAGAAAAGGAAGTTGTATCTATTTATGGACCCCAGCTGTAACTGTGTCAAGGCTAATTTTAAAGTGGATATTTGAATCTTATTTTGTGACTAGAGAAAAACTAAAATATTAGTATTTTTCATATTCGTCTGCAATCATTATAACCACAGGCCGTATTCAGTTTCTACACATAGGGGCTGAACGCTTCGATACTTCAACGCAGCTAACGCAAGAACCACACAGTCAAAACCTCTTACACGGAGTGCAAGAGGAAGTCAGAACAGCATGAGAACAAATATGTACATGTGGTTAAAACCATACGGCGAAGGTGCACTATTGCAGACTATTTTAAGCTTTAACACCAAAAAGAAAAGAAAAAAATCTGAGTGTTAGAGTTGATGAGTGACCCGAGGGTTGTCCTGAGTGTGCACCCTGGTTTCAATGCGTCATTTTTCTGGGGTTACAGCAGCTATTTCAATTTGTTTTAGAAAGTGAAAAAAAATGGAGAGGTGCCATGACAGTAGCCACAATAACTAACACAGACTCATTTTCATACAGATGACCCCGGGCAACAATACCACCACTACCGCCGAGTGTATAATGAGTAGGAAATACTATTACACGCAAGCCCTCCCACCAGGGTTGCCTGAGGCTCTCGAGCTGGACGGCTAATTTAAAGCGGAACTGTTACTAGTTTCCTTATTCCTTACTTTGCTGCTGTGTATACTGTCACAGCAGTGGACGATAACAGAATTCAGACTGCTCTAGAAACTGTTCTAGGCACTTTTTTCTGTGCTCGGTTCTGTATGATGTCAGTTAAACGGACACCTGTAATACAACGATTTGAGGCACACAGCTCTGTATGTGAACACAGAATCTCCACCCGTGTTCAAACCTCCTGTTTACAAGGGCCAGCCAATCGGAAGAAAGTTGGCAGACCAGTATAAGAAAAATAAGGATTAGGTTTAGCTGTGAATCATTAGACTACTGAAGTAGAGCCCAAAATATGGGAATGGAAATAACTATGAATGTGCACTTTTATGAATAACCCTGACAACATGACTTCATATGGTTATTCACCAAAGTAAAAAAACAGATTTATTCATATTTACTGATTTAGTACTTAAAAATAAATCATAGGCTTAAGAATTTTACTTAATTTTTTATAGTGATGCTTTTGGCCATACCTGCACAACAGGATGTCCTCCCGTGGGGGCTTTGACTGCACCCCTGCTTCCTTCTGTTTCATAGTGAGCTCTGTGATGTGGTTTAGGCTGCACATCAATGTGCAGTTCATACTGGTCGGTGCGACGAGGAATCGGCCACTCCAGCGGTGGGAGAGAAGCCACAGGGATGCTGCAAAATATTAATTATTCATAAAATTATAGAATTATTGCATAAATAAACACACATGGAGAGTGGGAGCTTATCGGAGTGAAGCCTCACTTCATGGCCAATTTACCTGCAGAGGCTGGAAACCAAAGGCTTGGGCCAGACTGAAGGAATAACAAAGAAAGGCTCTGCAGCAGGTTTGGTCTTTATGTCCTGATCACAGGACACCATGTAGTTCCCATCACCATGATTCTCTGGATACAGAGTGTAAACCTGGTTGGATGTCTTCACTATTTTAGTGGGAACCAGGTTTGGATGATTGGTGCCAAAACCATTCATGGCATCAGTAAGGCTGGTGTGTGTATAGTGGGCGCCTATGTTGTGATCTTCATGGCCGTTATTGGGGGAAGGACTGCGGGACCGGTGCCCAGGGATTAATCCTGGGTTTCTGTACATGTCGTAGGTGCGTTTTCCCTGTGGGGAGGTGGAGCGAGAGCCTGGTCTTGGTGAGGGAGAACGGGGTCCGAGGCCGTCGTCACCTAGGCTGGTGTGAGGAGAGGTGCCTGGGGAGGTGCGAGGGGAGCCAGTGTGGATGTTCTGCAATCGAGGGCAGAGATCTCCAGGGTTCTGCGCACTGCTTGGGGAGACGCAAGGTGACGCCCAGGGAGAATAGTTCTCAGAGTGCCAGCTGGTGGAGGAATTGCTGCTGGCAGGACTCAGGCACTGGGGCTCACGGTAGGCAAGGTTTTCATGGCCCGGGACAGTAAGGGTAGGTCTGGGGCTAATGTTTAGATGGTGGTTCTGCAGAGAGTCCCGACCATGACTGTAGTGCTCACGTGAGGGGGTGATTTCAATGCGAGGGCTCAAGGCTGCAGGTCGGGTACTGTCCAGGTAGTTTCTGGCTTCCTGGTTCTCGTATCCTGTGAGAACTTCGATGTGCTCACTGTAGGCGGGGCTGCACGACTTGATACCATAGGGTGAGGTCTCCTCCAAGGGGTAAGCCTGCTCAGATTCAGGACTGAGGACTTTTGGGGGTCCAAGGTTGGAGTCATCTGCAGGGAACAAAATGTTTACATTTATTACAATGCACACATTTGAAAGAGAAACGGGCATATGTTTGTTTTTAAAGAAAAGCTCATGTTTTTCTTTACCAATATCACTCAATGAATGAATGAATCTTAATCAAAGACGTGTTTCTTTTCAAAAACAACACAGGTTATTTTTAGCTCAAATACATTTATCAGCTGAAATATTGACTTTTTTTTCCACATGGCGAGGCGTCAGAATCCTCATTGCGAAGTCAACTTTACTTCCTCATTTTTCATTTCATTCACATTAAGCAACTTTAAAGGCCTCGCTAGTGGTCAACACAGCAGAGAAAGAGAAAGGCAAGCCAACTCAGAGTGCCAAAAAGAAAAGTCTCGGACAAACCTTGGTGCCCCCCTGCAAAGTCACTGCACGGCGGCTCATATTCAAACAGGTACTCAAACTGCAAATCCTCATCGGGGCAGCTGACTCGACTGAGCTCTTCCACCAAATCTTTTTCGTCGTAAAAGGAGGTCATCTGTCTATTTTCTTCCTAACTACTCCTCTGAGTTCACACGAAGCGGCAGGGACGTGGACGGCGAATTGCGGTGTAGATGTGGATTTGGGGAACCTGTTGTCAATTCATGCATCGGTGAGCAGCAGAAGGTGAAGCGCACACGTTTCCTGTTCAGTTCGCCGCGGTTATTTTCGTACGGAGGCGGGTCTATTTACACACTAAATACAAACTCTTTATGTTCATCCCCGAGAGTCCGATCACGCCTTCTCTCTATGCTGATGCGTCAAACAACAAAAAGCGCAAGTGCAGTTTGGACGTGAATTAACTGCTCAGATCAAACAGAATACTGATTTGACGGGCTACACAGCCTGTTGCTGCCCCCGGGTGTTTGACATGGTGACATAGCAGGGTGCCGACTATGTTCGACACCTGTCAAGCTGAGTTACCATTAAAACGCGGTTGTGCATCGCTTTTGCGTGGACTTAGATTAAAGAGGATAGATGGCTGAAAATAGAAACGTTTATTTTATCTGATGCATTATCTCGTCAAACAATAAACCCTGTCCCGGACTGGATTTCGTAGTGACGTACTGTTTTATTGTCACTGAAAACCCACGGGTTCTCCTGAGGGTATCCCCGGATTTACGCACGACGCAGCACACATACCAGGGCGTTCCTTACACCGGTAGCATGTGCTCTGTCAGCAAAAAGCTAAACAACGGCAGTAAACTTTAATTTTTCTGATCTCGTTGGTGGTGTTATATAGAAATCACAACTTTATTAAATCGTTGATTATAGGCTTATTTGTTTAAATCCTTAATGAAGACGGAAAGCGTGTATCCCTATCAGAGAAGACTGATGAGAAAATCAATCTCTGCATGAGCCTATCAGTCTTTGCTACGTTGCATTTGGTAGACTTGTGCAGAGTGCCCTTCTTTCTCCCGATCAGCATCGTGCAATCCAACAAGTAATTCTCAATGGCAATCAAAACTTTGTAGGCGACCGTGATTTCAAAAGCACGCGCTGTATGCTGATTTAAAGCGCCAAACATCAACATCCCAGCTGTCTCCGAAATGTTAGACAGACAGCCGACAAATGACTGCAGCATTTCAGGCATGAACACACTAGTTAACACTAGTCTATAAATTAAAAATCAAATGGGTTGATTACCAGATAATCACAACACTTCAGCAGTACCTTGATCCATCGACCTCATGGTGTGGTACTGTGCCAGCCTCCAAGTCTCTCTGAACATCTGGATACAAAAAACTGGAAACAGGAATGTAAAAAAAAAGAAAAAAGAAAGAAATATCTGGAAAAACTAGTGTCCTCTAATAACCATAGCAGAAGAAACTCTCTTCGGTTAAAATGCTGAAAGCGGAGTAAAACAGGAAAGAAAAACTCTGTAGACGTTCAAGTTAAGGCTGCGACACGGCAGCTGTGCGCAAACTCCTTTTCTGTTCAAAAACATGCGGCCGCATCAGCAGTGGCTCTGGTATGAAGCCCCTCTTCCTAGAGCTCTATAAGGATTACTTGAGTATCGAGAGCGGCTTCCTTCCCCGCTCTGGGTGTTTATAATGGTCCAATGCTGTAAAATAACGGGATTCCCTCAGTGTTTCCTCCTGTTTGTGCGGCTTTGCCATGGAAACCTGGAGCTGGTCCATGTCGGAGACTCAGGGCTTTCCTGCAAAGCCCCACACTCAGGAATCCATGACGTCTCCAGCTCCTGCGCCAAGGCATTTCTGCGGTTCTCTCAGACAGTAGCACACAAGAACCTCATTGTGGGTATGAAGAAATTACTGTAGGACATTGTAGGAAAGAGAGAGAAAAATGAAAAATAGCTCTGAAGTCTAATCACAGGCTACGCTACGTGAAATTTACTTAACATAGTTCACCCTACTCATTCTTCTACAGTTCAGTTTGAACTATGAGAGACCAGGCAGTAGTAAGATGTAGCTTTTTGGAGCAAAAACTAAATCCTTTTTTAGGCTATGGCTAATTTTGAACATGGAATATGGAGAATTCCATTGCTTCCATTGTGGGAAGACGTTACTACCCATTTCCATTTTAAAATGGAAATCTGCTGCATCTTCTAATACTTGGCTGGAAAAAATCTGAACAAGACCAGGACATAGCGTGTCCCCAACAGACCTGTAGACACATTTATAATTCATATAGAAGTTATATAACCCAGCATCTGAGGAGAGGAAGAATAATGCTATTTTGGATTTAACTGAGCTAAAGATTTGTTATGTATGAAGGTTTCTGCCAGACATCTAAATCACAGGCTCACTTCTTCATTCCAAGAAACTTCATTTACTGCATTGTGGAGGGAGATCACCTGAGGTCACAAAGACATGGGACTTTACATTGTAGACTTCATCTTTTTACTCCCAGACGTGATCTTTTTGGAATAAATCACAAAATAATGAATAGGAATGATATTTCACACAGCACAATTTTTCTCGTCTCATAAAACTTAAAATCGCACTCTTGGGAATTCAGGAGGGGGGGTGGCTCATCTATCTACCTGCTGAGGTTTCCAGCTTCTGAACAAATACTGACAGAAAACTTCAGGAAGAATGGTTCTGAAGTTTTATCGTCATAAATCACCCCTAGCAGCAAAAGGTCTTTATTTTTCATTTGGACAGGAGAGAAAAAGTTTACGTTGTAGATCAGTGCTCCTGCTAAACCGCTACTGTTTCACGACCATATGTGATGAATTGCGATGTTTTTAAGAAGCTGAAGTTTATCCAGAATATATTTGCATAATTAAGAAACTGGGAATAGAACATTAAGACTTTCACATATTGCCCAGGAGAGGAAGACATGCTGAATAAGCCATCGAGAAGAGCCAAGTTAAACTATACATTGCCGTGTCAGTGCCAAGAACTCAAGCCTACTCTGCTGCATTAAGTGTAGTGTGTTACTTATGACATCTGTGGAGTTTGTATGTATGTTCAAAATACCCCCAAAATAAAAATTTGCCAGAAAAACTGAAGTTTTTATACTATTTCATTGTACAATGTACTACTTTCTTCAAAGAACAGCACTGCTGGGATGTAGGGGTTGAGGACCTGCGAGGATACCTCTCACTTATCTTTGTATTCTAGTCCTTACTTACCACCATATGCGCTCTTCTGTAAAGGGAATTATGCACACTGTTATATGAATTCTTAATTTCTTTCAGGCACTGAACAGTCTTCATTTATAATAAGAAGAATCTGAAGTGTTTCAAAAGATTTTGTGTGTGTTTGGCTATTTTGAGACTATATTTGTAACCAAACCCACAAAGGTGCTCCAGCTCAAACAGTCAAATGTCTCACTTCTTTAGTTAGCAAAATGGTTTTCATCAAGTTCAGATATAGCCTTTAAAATTGCATTAGCTAACACATTGTGCTGCTGGAACACAGGAGTGATGACATGTCCAGTTCATGTTAACGTTACCAGTTAAAGCAAATTTAAAAAGCACATTTGCTTTGTCTCAGACTGCATCTACATTTGGAATGCCGAGCCTCAGTATAACCTCAGGGAGTGATCCCATGCTTACGTTAGTCATATTAGTCCCAAGGCCAGTCAGAGGAAAATGTGTGTACTTGAGAGAGAGAGGGGGGTGTAATCAGAGGATTTATTTTGGATTGAGATATTGATCAGTCTGTGTTAGGGAGTTTGTGCTAGACAGCTGGGCGAACAAGGTGACTGCAATGAGTCTGTAAACCACAGTGGCCAGAGCCTACGTTTTGGGGGTAACCATCCAGCAGGCTCGTCTACCAGCTCTAAATTCCTCCACTGTTACGGAACACTTATGCAACTTAAATCATGAATGAGTAAATGAATATGGCACAGGCTTAAGAAAGGAAAACTGCCTGTGTCCAGACAGTCGAGTTTGCACTTCCGTTTTTTTTTTTTTTTTCATGAGCCCACTTTTTCCAAGGTCATGCAGTATTTTCCATCACTGTTAAAGAGCTAATTGAGGTAAAGTTGTCTGGGTTAGAGCACTGCCCTGTTAGAGTTTTCCAAGGGTAACATGTGCCGCTGAGCTCCTAAAACCAAGCATATGGAAATATTAAATTGTCCAATGGAAAGCTCTCCCAGGAAATTCAGGGGTCAATGAAAAGCATGGACTTTTGACTTTGTTTGGGTCTTTTGATCACCTCTCTTACTTGCCAGGTAAAGTATAGCTGCTTTCTATTTTGCAATAGCTCTGAACTTTTCACCTCTTGACAATAAGTGGAGTAACTGTAAATTTTCTCAGGTGAGCAGCAGGATACAGACCATAACAAAGAAAGAAAATTAAAAACATAACAGTATATCAACAGGTTTATTAGTTTTAGTGGGCTTAAGTCCATGTCATACACCGTTTAAAGCATGCAAACAATGGCTAAATACCAAAAAACAATCATATGAGAAGACTGACACCACTGACATGTTGGTACCCTGCAAAAAAAAAAAAAAAAGGCCAGAGAAAACTGGCAGTTAGCTTAATCCAAAGACTGGAGATAGCAAGTCTCTGCAAGAATGGAAGGTACCCAGATGAATCCCCCGCCCCACATTCTTCTGTCAAGTCAAACATCTAAGTGAAGTGACACGAAGCAAAATAAATGTGACTTTAATATTAGCACAAAGGAATCATTTTCAAAACTTATTGCAGAAGCTGTCAGCGCACACCTCAAACATTTATGGATCGCCTTTTAATGATGTGGAAGCCTTAAAAAATTAGAATGTGTTTCACAAGTATCACCAGATATTAGACAAGTGCTGCGGTAGCCGGCGAGACCACTACTGACAAGATTTCAGTTTGGGCAGTGCTGCCTTGTCATTGTGCAATAAAGAATCTTTATTTCCTTCCTGCCACAACTTGAGATCTGTGGAAAACATTGTCCTTCTTTTTCCAAATCGTGCAAATGAACTAATATGTTCCACTAACATGGAAACTACATACATCCACGCTGGACGAAACCAGCTCATTATGTAATAGGATTCTGATCAATACTGGAATGTCTGTAGAAAGAATTCAAGTGTCTTAAATCCAGTGGAAAAGTGGCAGACTGCAGCTCACGGATTTTCCCCTTTTCAGCACCACATAAAATCTCACGAAACAACATCGCCCCCCTTGTCGACACTTCTGTCTGTCGTCTTGAAGTTTCCAGTTCAACTCAGCAGTGTTTCATTAGATCTCTCTCTCTATCTATTATCAGTGCAAAAATGAAAGCATAAAAGTCAATATTTGGTAGTCATAACAAAGTTAAATAAATCCTATCCAAAAGTGCAGCTAAAAAAAACCTTACTCCTCCCATTACAACTCCATTTATAACAACAATTGAAGGTATTTTGGGCTCAACAATCACAACTAATCACTCCTTTTTTTTTTTACTTATACTGCAACGAAAGTCTTAAAGTGTTTTGGGCGGTTTTGTTTGATTAGTTTGGGAGGTATTACCCAATGTCATTAGTGATCGCTGGGAGAGGCAGCGAAACACATATGCAGCCCTTCTTTAACAGTGGTGGGTGCCGAGACAAATCAAAGCATTCCAGGCCCACAGGGTTATAAATAGTGTCAGAGAAGGGTGTGTGTTCATGCCTTGCAAAGTTTCTGTGAGGAGCCTGTCATTGCCAAAATCCAGTGTTTACACAGAGCAATAACAGCGAGTAGTAAACAATTCATCTGCAGTGGCGTGTTCATTATTTTGTGTCGTTTCAAATAATCCGTCAATGGTTTCTGTTATTTCAAAGCAGCTCAGCAGATAAGCTTAATGTGGGCTATAATCCTAGGAGTGTTATTCAAATTTGGTCTATTGCGCGAATTCATTATGCCTTTAACCAATCCAGAAGCAAGGCTGACCTCAGGCTGAAACCATGCAGCAGAAGTTAGTGTTGTCTGTAGGAAATTGGCAATGGCTTTGGGACCTCGTTGATGTGGCTGCCTTGGCCTTAAAGTTGGGTATAGATCCCACATGTTTCCATGCTATCATTTGTATTAACCACTCTAGTCAGGGGCCTGTTACAGCTGGTGGTATATTCTGTAGCAGATTCATGATAGTCTGCTTCTCTCTTGCGCTGTTCCACTGGGAGCTGTGTGGAGGATGTTTCCAAGCTGGAAACAAATTCATGTGTTGAAGTGCCAAAGATAAAATGCAGCGATGTTGTGGTAATTAGCTTAGATCTGTTACATAAAAGCTATATGCTACCTTTTTTTTTTCAAAGCCTTAAAGTCAAAATCTTGTGAAATGCTAAATGTTAATTTGAAGATTTACTGAGATTGTTAACTGGATAGTGAACTTGGCAGTGAGCCAGCAGGAGCTCTGTAGCTGGCATCAGGACAGGAGGAAAGACCAAAATGTTGAGGTTAGCAGGCAGCTCTGTTGATTCTGGAGTGGAATTTCAGTTTTCATGGGACAGATTAAGTTAAATGGTTTCTTTTAATGGTATAACTTACGCATTTGGGCATGGAACAAGAAAAAAAAGTTGGATAAACACTGTAGTTTTAATTTGAACATGCCGTTCTGAGGCGCTTGACTGCATTTTGAAAAAAGGAAAAGGTTTTATGACTGAGAATCTAGTCCTGTTTAATCCTTGAGCTGAAATGCCAAGCAAACACAAACACTTTTATATCTTTTAACTTACATGAACAATTAATAAGGTTGCTTCTAAAAATTCTCACAGAGCATGGACATTGATTTAAAACAGATGCGTTTTCCACCAAGTTATGGATTTTATGAGCTGTGATAATATTTCTAATAAAGTCAGATGATATTTTGTGTTATATTATTTCTCATTAAGACTGAAATAAGATTAAAACATGCAGGTCGTGACCATGAATGGAAAACAGAAGTGTCTCTAGGTACCAGGGACTCCCTCCTCTGGTGAGAGAGAGCCAAACAGGCTCTGTGTGTCCTGTGTAACTTGCACTTCATCAGAAACTGAAGTGGAACACAACCAGAGAAGCCAGGATTGCTTCAGCAGACAAACATAATTTGGTTTCAATCCAAACTCCATTAACAAGGATCGCTCAGAGGAAATGAAAGCATGAAAGTTTCATTCACAAATGTTTTCTTTATATACTCTTCTTATCATAGCCTGTTGCTGACCACTGACGTTTGGTTAGGCAACGCTGAGCAAAAGGGATTACAGTTATCACCTTTATTTAACAAGGAAGTCCCACTGAGAGCAAATCTCTTTTGCAGGAGAGGCCTGGCTTAGGTAGCAGCCATATCTACTCAAAACATCTCAAAAGCTCTAAAAGAAACCAACATAAAATAGAGTATACAAGTAGCCTTATCAGTGGCCTCTCAAGAAAAATAATCAAGAAATCTCCTTCATCGCCTTTTTTATTTTATTAGATAGTAGACCAGTGAAGGGGGAAGACACACAGCAAAGGGCCAAGGGTCACACTCAAACCTGCACTCTGGAAATGCTCACCTATTGAGCTAAAGTGGTGCTCATTTGTGATGCTTTTAAATTCACCAGCAAATATATATCCATGTTTAAGTTTACCCCTTCATTTACCATCAGATGTCACAAATTCCTGCATCAAATCATCAAATTCCTGCAGGCAGGAACATAAATTTTGTTAAATATTTAAAAATCACTTTTAAATACAGTTTGTAATGAATGAGTGAAATCCAGCTTGCCTGCCCCACAGAGGGAGCATGTGTGTACATGACAGTATCGTCAGCATAAAAGTGTATTTTCGCAGGAATGTTCTTTACTAAAGCATTCATAAAACAAGGCAATAAAATAGGCCCCACAATAGAGCCCTGCGTCACACCCTTAGTTAACTTTAGGGTTAACAAATTTAGGGTCCTCTACATAAACACAGTTCCATTTACAAAATAATTTCAAAATCCTTTAGCCTAACAGCCTCAGGACCAAGAGTAGCATTAAAGTGCTTTTTTCAGGGGCAATCCTTGAGCCACTGAATCAAATGACTTAGATCCAGAAACAAGACAGCACAGTGTACTTTCCTGCCCACGGCACCTATGAGATCATTTATCACAGTTGTAGCAGCAGTAATTATACTGTCCCTAGTCGTAAAACCAGACTGAAAATAACCTTAAAATGTAAGCAGATTAAAAACTTTTATAATAGCAAACTTACCTAAGATTCAAAGATTTCAGGATGATCTCCACCTTTAAAGAAAGGGAGAATAGAGGCAGCTTTCCAAATATTAGGTAGGAAGCTGGACTAGTATTAAAAATGTGAGCGATTGGCTCGGCAATGATATCAGCTGAGATCTTTAAGATATAAGGATCAGGATCGTCTGGAAATCATGGTGTGAAGAAGAATAGTAAAAGTAAAAAAATATCCCCAAGGATGGCACAATTAAAGAAAACATGTTTATTAATTATCATCACAACATTAACATCAGCACAGTTCTCCCTTTTTTGTTCTGCTCATTTGAGTGCAAACAACATTGTTAAATAAAACATGGCAATAAATTAAAAATTATGTTATTTACAAGCAAGCAAACCATTTTAGCATCATTTACGCTCTGCACTTCAATTACAACATAAAAATATACTAATTAGTTGTACAAAAAAAAAAAGATTCAGTGCAAACAGCTTGCTGTAGTCAGTGAAGACTGAAATTCCCATTTAGCATACAAAATTAATTATGGCACCCTGGATACTGACATATTAATTACATAAGAGAAAAGTAACGCCTTTTTAAAACTGAAACAATGTGGTCATGTTAGCTGCTGATTTTTCACAGTCCACCATCACACCACTAGTGAAATGAAATATGAGGAGTGTAGCATCGTGAAGCTTTTCTTTGAAGGTGCAGTACTAATACTTATTGACAATATTCACATTTGGATGAGTAGTGTGTTGATTTGATCCCTTTTTTTGTTGTTGCAGTGAGAAGTGAGGGGGCCCTGGATTAGCTGACATGAAAGGTGGCGGCTGGACGCCGGTCACCGGGGTATTTTCAGTTATGGCTTTAGGTCACTGTTACAGTGAGTCATCATGCAATGCTGAAGCGTGGCCGTTGCTGGCCTGCCCAAGTGGCCACATTAGAGACTGTGCATTCTCCTGTGAACAAACAGCCTGTCGGGAGCCCCGGCGGAAGGCTCGGCTGCAAATAACCGGCACTCCTTTGTGGTCGTTTTGACCACGCTCCACAAACAATAACAACTCAGGGTCCGCACAATGAGACAAGGACAGATTTAACATCAGACACCACGGGTCATGCTAAAATAAACTACCACACCACCTCCGCCGTGCTGGGATGTAGCTTCGAGGTGACGCATAAACAAATGCACAAACTTGCAGACGTCTGTTTTATGCAGTCTAGCCAGCAAACTTAACCGTAACCGTACAATTCTCAAACTCTGTTTAGAAATAACTGTTTAAGGAGAGTGTGACCCAAGTCCTGAGTGAAAATGCTACGTCAAATTCCAGTTCTTAGATTAAAAACTAATTTACTATTTAAGATGGAACTGGAAATTAGACCAAATTCCTTTGCAAAACCAGTGATACAGCTACAGATGTCTAAATGAGTTAACTTTCCAGTGTAATTTCCTAAATATAGAACAAATTGGACCTGCAAAATTCACTGAAAGCTGTTTGTATTTTGCATTTATTACATTCAGACTAAATGGTTTCAGGTATATTAATGTTAGGGATGTTTTTAATGCTGACAAGACAACTGAAACCAGTCTAAGCTGGTCAGTCTAATCCATCCCATAAATTTGTTGCAGGTGCTCTTCACAATAACGATCAATTAGTCTGTCCTTTCATGAAAATACATGCAATTAACACAGTTTTGTTGTTGTTGTTTTTTAAACTGACACAAACTCTCCCAACCAGTAAACAATCTGTCCCTGTCGATTCAGTCTACATTTGACATTTCTAACAAGAGTTTTTCAGAGAAAATTAAAGGGCGTTTATCTGTATTTGATTCTCTGGTCAAGGTGCAGGTTTGCAGTTCAAAAAGAGGAAAATCTTTGTGTTTTCCCGCAAAAAACAAATCCTGAGACCTCTCGGAGGAGACCTTGGTTTAAGAGGTCAGCTTGGAGTAATTGGGTGGAGAGAAGCGTCTGCGCAGGTACTTGAGGATGTACAGGGGCAGACAGCTCACCAGCGTGATGACAGTCACTTTCCACAGGAACGATACGGTGGTGATGAAATAAATATCTGACACAAAAAAAGAGGTAAAGGTAAGATTGTTGTCATAGGATACAAACAGACATGTCCCACCATCATACAAGAGTTCAGGAGGGAAAACATTTTTCTCTTTTTTCTTGTTCGCACCTGCAACTCAGCTAATTTTGCTGTGTTAAGAGTTCAGTTCTGACTTCTTTATGTCTGGGCTACAACCTGATTGTTGTTGTTTTACGGTGTCTGCAGGTACAGAATTATAAATACCTTTTCAATGCCACTTTGAATGAAATTTAAGACCAGACTTTTAATCAAAATGCAAACTTGCAATAGAAATGCACATAAATAAAGTCTAAAACACATTCACACACAGTGCAGTTTGCTTTTTAAGTATTTCCAGACACTAGCTTCAACCATCAACAGCAGCTGTTTTTCTTTTTGTCCTTAAACATCTTCCCAGTTTCACACACTGAATGCTGGCTACCAAGGTCTTTTTCATCACCTTCAGAATTTCAGTATTGCAAGACTTGGTGCTCCCTCAGGGTCAATGGGTATAAAATGACTTTTCCCCTTGTCTAACCTTGAGCCTAACCACCAGGGTTTGTTTGTTTTGTTTGACAATTTTTTAAGTGGTGTTTTAATTTTTAGCTAATGCTAAAAGCTAAAAGCTAACATGTACTAATGTGTCAGTAAAGTGGTGACACCGCTAAAAAGACTGAGGAGACTCCAACCTATGTTTAAGGGAATTTAATAGTTTTGAAGGTGTTTTAATTAAAATGATGCATATTATTATTCTGTTGTAATTTCACTCAGTTGTATACAGCATTTGTATTCTATTTTTATCCTATTGTATATTTTATTCTACTGTATATAGTATTTTATTTGATTCTATTCTGCACAGTTGTGTACAGTATATTATTCTTATTGTATTCTAATTTTTGCTATATAACTTTACACTGTCCACTTTCTGCTGTGACAAAACAAATTTCCCACATGTAGGACTAATAAAGGTTATCTTATCTTATACTCATGGGTGTAGAGACAACGGTTACAGCGTTAGAAGGTGATGGAAACAATAAGAGGATTTTCAGACAGGATGTGGGGTTATAAAGCTACATCATTTTTGTACTTCAAAACTATTCTTTGTGCAATGAAAAAAGGAAATGAGACCATGATGATCTCAGAAAGCACGACCACACTGAAACACACTTAATGCGTATAATGCTTCTGCTTTCATTTTTGCATCAATAAGGCTTTGAAGTAGCCTCTATGCTGCTCATTGTTCTTCAGCAGGCCAAACTACTTCCTATTGTTTTTATAACACTGGCATGCACCTATACCACACACACACACACACACACACACACACACACACACACACACACACAGCCTTACATCACACCATCTGTACCCCCGAACCCTATCAGTGTCTTACTGGAAATGCACACCTCGCAGTTTACAATTTTATGGTATACATTTTCCATATTTAAAAAAGAACACAATTTCCTTCAGGAGTTCTTCACCAAGTCTTTTTGAGTTAAAGCCATATGGGTACAGAATGCTTAGAATGCAGGAGACAGAAAAATAAACCCTGGAAAATGTCCAATTAAAAGTGTAAACTGCACATTCAGCAGAAGAATAGGCTTTAAAATCTATTCTAGTCTGACTTGAAGAGGGAGAAAACGTGTACCAAAAGGGTATTCTTGACCACATGCCAGTCATGATCCTCAGTGGTCGAGGTTGCAGGCTGAAAATGGAACTCCACACCCCACATAAAGCTCAAAATAAGACCTTGAAGAGCCCTTGGTCACAGTATTGTGTATGTCACGAATCTTAATATGGCACAACTAAAAATGCCTTACTGTTTGTCAACTAAAGTAAATGTGTGGGTGCAACAGGGCAATAAACTGTTGTTCTATGAATGTTTTTCTTTTAGATTTTTAATGGCTATGAATTTATTTATTTGGTTGGAACATTGTTTTTTTTAATAATATTTTCTAACACACCTTTGCTGTGATAAACACATAAACCTTGGAAGCTCACAGGAAACTAACTGGACTGTAGGCATTTCCTCTTTGATACTACAGCATGCCTGACTGTCGTCCACACCAGGAGAATTTGTCAATACAGTCAGCTTTGGACTTCCTAATATTCAGCATACCACTGTTTATTATACACTAGAGACACAATATGAATGAGCGGGGTCTCTGTACTGCTGAACGCTGACGTACTATTTCAAGGTCAGCAAAATAACAAACTAACACTGTAGTGAAATCAATTCAGAAATGAATGCATTTTCCTTTGCTTCCCCAGGAATTAGACAGCGCTTCAGCCTGAAAGTCACTCTTTGTCTGATAAAGGCATCTGTGTGTGATCGTGTTAACTTACCGATGAACTCGTGCAGGAAGACGAGCGAGGCGATATAAGAAGCCAGGCTCAGGAGCTCGGCAACTATCATGAGCCAGTGCCATGTCTGAATGGTCAGAGCCACCATCAGTAGCTCAGTCAGGATAAGAGAGGTGAACGAAATAGCAACGATATGGACAAATTCGGACTCGAAGAGCAGCATTGCTCCATACATGATGATGCTCCCTGTGGAGGAAAAAGAGGCCTTAATGTAATTAAAGCTTAAAAATGTGATAATTTAACTTGATCCACCTCCTCAGCTCATCCACAGTTTGAAATAAGCTGTTTACCATTACACTGATACAATTTGTTTTTATTAAAATAATGACAATGAAGATATAAAATATTTATGGTAATCTCATCATATAACAATGACAATAAAGAAACTTCTGCTTTGAATAAAAGGAAAACTGAGGTGCTTAGTTCAAACTGAGAATCCAAATGGGGGTGTCTGCATGTAACATGTTGACTTTGAATGTGCACCATTGTTCGTGACAGGAGGGCTGGTCTGAGTATTTCAGAAACTGCTGATCTACTGGGATTTTCCCAAACAACCACCTCTAGGGTTTACAGAGAATCGCCCGAAAAAGAGAAAATATCCAGCGAATGGTAGCTTTCTAGGATAAAATGCAATGTTGATGTCAGAGAAGAATGGCCAGACTGCTTCGAGTGACAATAAGGGAAGAGTAACACAAACAAGCACTCGTTACAACCAAGATATGCAGAAGAGTATCTCTGAATGTACGACACGCTGACATGCTAAGAACAGACACGCTTTGATACCAACTAAACTTCATTTACATGTCACTGCCTAGCTGGATACTGACGATAACACCAGTGTACCATCCTCTACATTGTGGAGGACTATAAATACCTTGGAGTATACATAGACAATAAACTGGACTGGGTTAAAAGCACCACTGCACTTTACAAGAAGGGCCAGAGTCGTCTCTATTTTCTAAGGCGGCCAAAGTCCTTCAACATCTGTCAATGCTCAGGATTTCCCATCAGCCTGTTGTGGCCAGTGCTATCCTCTATGCTGTTGCATGCTGGGGCAGCAGGTTGAGGGTTGCAGACACCAACAGACTCAAACTGACCCGTAAGGCCAGTAATGTTGTGGGGATGGAGCTGGCTTCCCTTAAGGTGGTGTCGGAGAGGCGAATGTTGTCCAAGATAAAGACAATGTTGGATAATACCTCCCACCCACTCCACGACATGCGGGCTAGCCACAGGAGCATGTTCAGTGAGAGACTGAGATTACCAAAAAGCACCACTGAACAACACGGAAAATCATTCCTGCCTGTGGCCATCTCTCTGTACAGCTCCTCCATCTAACACACTGTAAACACTGCAATAGTTACAGCCTTTTTGCACATGCTCTTTTCTACTATGTAAAATTCCCATCAATTCTTGATTTATAATCAGGGGTGCACATAAGTGGTCCGCAGGTGTGCATTCGCTGTCAAAATAAAAGACGCGCACCAAATGACAAGTTGCAACGCGCGTTCACGCACTTATAAAAAGCATTGTTTTTGTCCGCTAGAGTGGGATTTTCACGGCATATTCTGCACCACATCTCTGTGCGTTCATCATTTATTTGAAGCCAGCTCACCTCCCGCAACCACTTTTCCGAGAATACGCGCTTCTTTTGCAGCTCCAACTCCTTCTGACATTTCTTTGAAGGTGATTGCTTAAAGGAGCTTCTTCAACATCTTTAAGAGTTCTAAACAAAGGTCTGTCCTCCTCCAGAAAATCTTATGTACGCAAACGCGCGTTGTAACTTCTTATCTGGTGCGCATCTTTTATTTTGACAGCGAATGCACACCTGCGGACCACTTATGCGAATCCTTGATATTAATTATTGAGTGATTTGTATATATTGTGCTATTTCTTAAATTTCCTAAATCTGTAACATGTTGTTAAATAGTCTAGTCTGTTTCTGTTATTTATACTGGAGCAACTGTAACCACATAATTTCCTTGGGGATTAATAAAGTGTGCTGATTCTGATGCTAGATAACACACCATCATGTCACAAAGCTCAAATACTGTGAACATCGCAACGTGTTCACTGTACTCAATGTTCTCCAAAGTCAGCAGAGATCAACCTAATAGAGAACCTTTGCGGTGTGGATGTGGAGAAATGGGAGATTCAGCAACTGTTTATTTACTTTATGTTGTCTTGTCAATATGTACTAAAAATCTCAGAGTAAAGGTTTCAGCGCCTCGTTGAATCATCGCAGTAAAGAATTAAGGTAGGCTGACAAGGTGTACCTAATAAAGTGGCCAATGTGTTTGGCTTATTACAGAGACTAAAAAAAAATAAATTAATCAAAATATTAATTTAAAAGAGAAAAATTTGCTCTTATATAAGAAGAACAAAGCCCACTTCATTACCTCCTTAAAACACCATTACATTTAGGCAGTTCCTGCATATTATGGTTGTTATGAGAGATTTTCCAAAGTAATCTTTGCCCAGTAACAGTAGCACTCTTCTATCTAATAGAATCGTGCCTCCTTTAACATACAAGCATGAATAGGACTGAGAAGAATGATACAAACACACAGAAGTGGTTTGCAAAAAACGCCCTTACCACTGCTTGGATATACAGTGTTTCGACAGAAATAGACAAAAAAGGTTTCGGGGTGTAGTTTAGAATGCCCGCGTAAACAGCTTTCATTGCAACGGTCCATGTCGGAAAGTTACCTCAAGTTTTTCTTTAACAAAGTCCCTAAAGAAAAGAAGAAAGTGTGTGGGCTTTTCAAGAGTGATAAGTCATGAACCTAAGCAATATATCTTGTTTGTTTGACGGGGAGTGACTCATCAGTCTGCCAGTGTAGACGTCTTGTACAGATACAAACATTTAAACAAACATATGACCTGAAATACAGCTTAGATGCTGTAAAGTACTTAAAAATTAAGTATATTTAGAATTACTGACTCATTGCCAGCAGTTTGCACAAACTCTCTCTTACCTTGATATATACTTATTAAAACCCATAATAGGAACGTCTTGAAAGATAGTGGTCGACCCTGTGAAAAGAAGACAGTGCGTTCATATTCACCGATTCAAACCTACGTGCCTGCACAGCAATAGTTAATTTGCGAACATTTACTAGATACCTTCAAAAGATCCTTATACAACTCTGGGTATAGCATGGCAACCTCTGACTTAACATCTTTGTCCAACACCAGGGAGAAGACAGGGAACATGGTGTAGATAGTGGAATAGCTGAAACAGACAAAAATCGAGTGTGATGAATACTTCCCAGATAAAATGTCACGTGTACAAATTGGTTGAAATCTTTCATTGTAAGATTTTGCATATTTCCCCTTTTAAACATTTCAATAGTCTTAACACAGAGGAAATGCCAGGGACACAAGGCAGCTAAATGCTCTCTTGATAAGTCATCTCCATTCAGAGCGTGTATCTTACCCAATAATCAGGAATCCTTGGTAGAGTGGGACTGAAGCAAAGTAGAAAACAGAGGAGAAAACTGCCTAAAGAAACAGAAGAAGAACAAATGAGAAACTCTTATCTGAGATTTTTCTCATTTCAACACCCAAATGATATTATAAGCAGTATTGGAACATTGACACACTGATATTTGAACTCCATGACAGAAAAAACACCATACTTTCATTAAAGGAGGCCTTTTATACTCATTTTTAATCGAGTACTTTTGCATGACTCACAGTTTAAAACAGATTTTTAAGCTCCTTACACCTTCCTTTAAGCTTTTGATAGGCTGCCCTCCATTAACAGAAGACTTGAACAGCAGGTATGGTTGTGCTCATAGATATAACTATGTGAGATTTTATGGGTAACTGCTTTGGCCATCCACCAATTCTAATAACATTTCTATGAAAAAAAAAAAAAGGGAAAGCGTAATACACCCCAATAAAAGAAACCCAGCTTAAACATTAATCTTCTGTGGGAACACAAAAATCAAAAGGTGACCACAAGGACATCATTCTAAATCAAACTACTGCAAATACTTGGACTACAATGGCAAATTCTACAGTTTAAAATGATGAGATGTCAATTAGTCAGACAGCTGCAAACTGGAGAGGTCACAGCTCCAGCTGTGGTTGGTGTTATTGTGAGACATGCGGAGGAAGGCCTCCCCAAAACCCCAAAGTCCATGATACAATGAGTCATGGGTTGCCCCTCCACCGCGGGGGCTGATGTTGGACTGGGACATGGGAACTAGACAGACTTGTTAGGCCTGGTGGGGGCCGTTTAGAAGGGCACCACAGACTGCCTTCTCTGAGTCATCATGCATCCCGCCCTTTCAAGACCACCCCTGAAACCTCTCCCTGCCTCTCCCCAAACTGATCCTCTCTACATTTAGATTTTAGGTGCTGTGAGTAAGAACAAAAAACACCTCCCTGCATTAACTTTAAGGCTGCATACACTTTTTTTGCAGTGTGGTTTTGGCTACAAACAAGCAGAAAAGGGCCAAACCGATTAGCTAAATTCAAACACTAAACACAGTCCTTTTGCTTGTAATCATCTCAACCTTTTTTTGACATTATGCAGTTGAGCATGGGAGTAAAGAAAATAAAGAAAAGAGAAATATCTCTAGATCACTGAAGTTTACTGTTTTTAGAAGGTTAAATTTAATTCACAACATACTGAAATATCTTGACATCCTGATTACCAGCACAATATATAACACAGAAAAAAGCACCCTCTCAGGTGTGTGGTGCATTACCTAAATTGTTACAACTGGAGACTGATAAAGGAGTAAAATATAAAGTAGTGACAGTTTTGCAAACTAAAACAAGAAACTATCCCACAGCAAGTGGAAAATACTTGTAGTTCTAAGTTATTCAGCTTGATGTTTACATGACTCATGCACACAAACCAATACGACACTGTGTATTTGTTAGTCTACCTGCATGGTGCTGATGCACAGGCTCCTGTGGATGACAAACTGGCTGAGGGCCGCAGACCTTTTGTAGCTGTTCCGCCCATGGACCATGAGGAGACGGCCTAAATGTTTAAACTGAGTCACCGAGAAGTCGGCAGCCAAAGAGGCCTGCTTTCCTTCCTGCCAAACACACAGCAGAGGACACTGAGGACATACTGCGCAAAGACTGACCTGAAAAGCATGCTTTGATTTTGATTTTGTACAAATAAAACAGATTTTTTTTTGGGGGGGGGGAACAGACTGAAGGTACAATAAGCATAAAGTTCATAATTAGCAATACAAAACCACAAAAAGCAGCATTGCAGATAATGAGTCTCCTGTTTAAAAATCAAGCAAATATTCATGTTTGAGATGTTAGAACCAGAGGATTTTCATAGAAGAACTGCAGATTTTCTGTTACTAAACCTTTAGCTTCCTCTCTGACAAGCAGCCCAGGAATAACTGTGTAGTTTTCCACCTTTTATTTACCATCATAAGATTATGTTTGGAACATACGGAAAAAATGTATTTAAGATGCCAAGTGCACCATCTTCCTTCCAAAATCCAAATGGTTTTCAGCTTTTTATGCACATTAGTCTGAACGAGTTTGTCTATGCAGTATGCATGAAATGAGAGAGTTAAGATCTGGCAATGATGCCCCCTATCCCAAAGATTGTTGGGATAGGGGGCATCGTTGCCAGAATGGTGGTACTGTAGTAAGCAACCATTTCCTCACAGTAAAAGGTTTCTGAGTTCCAGCCTGCTGTTATTTGTTTTCATGTTCTCTTTGTGCCTGCATAGAATCTCCCCTACAATCCAAAGTTGAACATGTTAGCTTAGATCAGTGGTTCTCACTGCAGAAAGGACAACGATGCCATGCTAAAAATATGGAGAAAAAGTTGTAGGAAAAACTTGATTGACTGTGGTGTGAACTTTCTCAATTTGGACATAGCAGAAGAAAAACCTGAGAATCACAGAATCTGCATTGGTGTGGATGTGAGTATGCATGGTTGCCTCTGATAGCCCTGTCTCGGACTTGTCATCCTTTACCCAGCCTTTCACCCCAATATCACCTGGGACAGGCTTCAGCTGTGTGAAACCTTATACGGATAAGCAGTTAAGAAAAGCGATGGACGATAAATACACAGAAGATAGCGGAAAAGATAAATTGTGTACATCAGTGGAGTCGTTTGGTACAGGGCCACGAGAGTTGAGGCCCGGGTGTGAAATTATGGTTTTTATCGTTTACCCGGTTTCCCTGGGTCTTTTCCCGTGTTGTAGTTGTGTGTCTTATTTTGAAAGAAATGTTTACATGTTACCACAGCAACCAAAGAGCATTAAGGGGCAGAGAGGAGGATGTTACTCTCATTGTTGTTGGCGCATTTCAGGTGGACGCCGTTAATAAAGTTACACAATTACACAGTGAATTCGCGTTTATTATTATATTTACAAAATACCACAGTTTTTGTCTTGGTCGTATCATTTTATTTTGTTGTATTTATGTGCGACACCTTAATGGTCTGACATTAAACCGGTCTGTAGTGCAAAAAAGGTTGGGGACCGCTGATGTATGTCACCTACAGCATCTTTTAGTTTGCAACCAGATTTGTAAGTTTGTTTCTCTTCATAATAAAGATAAAATTTACAGTCAACTATTGAGCAGTTTTTAACTTTTAAGGTCAGCTGTACTAAACTCCATATTTTAATATGCTTATTTACTTTATGTTAAAAAGTAAAGAGTAAAGACTAAACCAGGAGCACAGCTGCACCGTCTGCTGTCGGTAATTCCACTGTTGTCACAAATACAAGGATCCATGTCTGAGCATACTAACCAAATTGACAGGCAACTTTCAGAGAGAACAATGAGAAGTAGAAGAGACGGGCTGATGGGAGATTCTTACTTTTATGTTAAATATACAATACAAAGCACAAAGCATCCTGTCATTTTGTTTCCTCTATTCACACAATAGTTCCTCAAAAAGAGGAATCATCTGTGTGCATGTCCTTTTACAACTCTCTGAATGTGAGAGAGATCTTGACAGGAAACAGAAAGCAAAAATCTGTGCGAGTGGCACGTCAATGTGAAGCGATGAGATGGAGAGTCTTACTTTCCCCTCCACTCCCACGCCACAGTCCGCTTCCTGGATCATGCTGACATCGTTTCCTCCATCCCCTAAGAGAAAACAAAAGCCATAGAGGTGTCAGGATTCACATCAGTGACTCACCAATACAAACTTTTAGTGAAAGTATCAAGTGCATGTTCACAAGACACTCCCTTAATTTGGCCTCATTAAGAGATCCAAGCTCCTACAAATTCACTGGGCTGCAATTTAGAGTAACGCTTAGGGGTGCAACGATACACAAAATTCATGGTTCGGTTCAATACTTTGGTGTCACGGTTCGATATTTTTTCGATACAAAAAATGTTCATGCCTTTTTAATTTGCCATTTATTAAAATTATAAATATATATTTTAACTCAAAAGTACAGTTTTTAAATTTAATGTTGCTAAAACAACAACGTAATAAAAAAATAAATCTATCTGATCGAGAAATCACTCATCTTTGGAAAAAGAGTTTATTACAGAGAAATGGCTCTTTCCAAAATAAAAGCTATACTATACGCTTCTTCTGGGCTATATTCTCAGCAGCATATTAAACATATCAGGTCCCCATAAGGAGAATCATGTGCTAACGGCTGTCTAAATGACTCGGGTAAAGTTTGTAGCATGCGTGCTTGTTGTTTTTGTCTGCTTCCACTTGTCTTTGCACTAGGATGATGTCGGCGTAAATGTGCAGTCATATTCGTTGTGTTCCCACTAGTGCTGTCAGCGTTAATTCTCGTTAAAATGACTTTAACGTCATAAGGCGGCAAATCTCCGTTAACGAGTTACCGCGGATGGTCTCGTGCGTGGGGCTGGACGGTCAACATGTTAACGAGCTAACTGTGCTAACGCACTAGTTCCCACCAATTGAGCATTGCGTGGCACATCCGACATACTGTTTTACTTTTGTCCATGACGCGCTTACCATCAGGGTCATGCTTCACATGAAAACCAAGATAGTTCCAAACGCCAGATCTGAATGAGGGTGGGGGAGGTTCAATTTCGGGTAGCGTTGAGGCAGTTGCCATGTTGCAACGAGCTTAGCTTCTGTCTTGCTAGCTTGCGCTGCGCTCAGTGGATCTGCACTCGACAGTGCAGCCTAGGCGGAGTAGTCAAACGCAGATCCACTGAGCTCTCAACACAGACAGCATCGTCAGAAGAAAAGTTGATAAAATAAATTTTAAAAAATTGTATTGTTCGATACATATGCATACTGAACCGAAAGCACTGTATCGAACGGTTCAATATCTATACGAGTATTGTTGCACCCCTAATGTGTATGTGTAATATATATCTATCTATATCTATATCTATATATATAGATATCTATATCTATATCTATCTATCTATCTCTCTATATAGAGAGATAGATAGAGAGATAGATAGAGAGATAGAGAGATAGAGAGATAGAGAGATAGATAGAGATAGATAGAGAGATAGAGAGAGAGAGATAGATAGAGAGAGAGAGATAGATAGGAGATAGAATAGAGAAGATAGATAGAATAGAGGAGATAGAGAGAGAGAGAGATAGAGAGAGAGAGAGATAGAGAGAGAGAGAGAGATAGAAGAGAGATGATAGATAGATAGAGATAGAGAATAGAGAATAGAAGAGAGATAGATAGATAGAGAGAGATAGAGAGATAGATAGAGAGATAGATAGAGAGATAGATAGATGAGATAGATAGATAGATGAGATAGATAAGATAGATAGATAGATAGATAGATAGATAGATAGATAGATATGAGAGAGAGATAGATAGATGTAGATAGATGAGAGAGATGCTGATTATGCTATTAGTAATGCTAGAAATATGATCATATGAGAATCGAGTATGAAGATTCTAAGATGCATGAATATGATAAGAGAGATTAACTATGACTATATCGAGATCGTACTGACGAGTAGCATTACGCACTTTAGATAGATATGCATAGATACTCGATAAGATCTATCTCAGTTATCTGATTAGATCTCATGCATATAGAATCTCTCTATCCTAATAGAAGCAGCAGATAGATAGATAGATAGATAGTGAGATAGAGAGATAGATAGATAGATAGATAGATAGATAGATAGATAGATAGATAGATAGATAGATAGATAGATGTAGATTTATATATAGAGAGAGATATAGCTTTTTTCATTATTATTCATTATTATAATAGCATAACAACATTATAAAGTTGGAAACACATATTAAAACTAAAACAAACAAACAAACAACAACAGCAAAAAAACAGTGCAAGGAAGAACTTTAAACAAATGAAAAACATGCTGGCCCAGTTTAAATTTTCCACTCACCTACTGCACAGGTGAGTTTGCCTGTGCGCTCTTGCAACAGTCGGACTATCTGAGCCTTCTGAGTGGGGGTGCATCGGCAGCAAACCACAGCGGGACACTGGCACGCAAGCTCCATGAACTCATATTCATAATACTTCAGACAAACCTGCAAGAAAACCAGCATAATGGACAGATAAAACACTCAGGCACCCACATTTAACTGCTTTCAGCTGTGGCGCTCGAATACCTCCACTCAACTTACAGTTTAGCTCCTATTGTGGTTGAGATAGTGACTCTAACCACAGACACCACTTCCAGAGTGATATATTGTGCACGCTTCATGCAGAATATATGTCAAAGTTTCATAAGGAGATATAAGTTAATGGGATGTGGGTTAGACAGTCTGAGTGGCACACTTACCTCAAGCGAGTCCCCCGATATCACCAGAGCGCAGTCATGCTTTCTCCTGAAAGCGTTGAGCTCCAGGTGGGCTTCCCCTCGTGTTGTCACCTATACCAATAGCAACCACATTGTTAAATGCACTTGTATGCCCCAACAAAACACTCTAATGTAGAATTATCACAGGGGAAAATCTGCCAGGCTTTGCATGTTTGTCTCTCTGTTATCAGACAGAAGAAGGGAAGCTTGTCTCTCTCCAACTGCAGCAATGACAAATGTTAGAGCAACCAAACACCTAGCTGACATTCAACCAGCTAAATACACTAGAATTCAGTCACACAACTCACACTCGTGAGTTGTGTGACTGAGGGGGCGACCGTGGCTCAGGGGGTTGGGAAGCGCATCTGTAACCAGTTCGATCCCTGGGCTCTCTGTCCTGGTTGTTGTGTCCCTGGGCAAGACACTTCACCTACCGCCTACTGGTGATGGCCAGAGGGGCCGATGGCGCGATATGGCAGCCTCGCTTCTGTCAGTCTGCCCCAGGGCAGCTGTGGCTACGACTGTAGCTTGAGTGTATGAATGTGAGAGTGAATGAATAGTGGAATTGTAAAGCGCCTTGAAAAGCGCTATATAAATGCAAATGTTTAATTTATTAAACAGCACCATGTAGCTACTGAATAGCAAGTATAATTCAGCATATAGGTTCCTATCTCTACTTGTGTTTGAAATAAAATTGGAGTGACAATTAAATGTTTCTGTGGAGCCTACAGGCGGATATCAGGTTGATGTAGGGAATAGAAGTAAAGAGCAGGATGAGCCTGAAACTTCACTCAGTTTAAAGCCTTACTGTTTCCAACCGTCAAGTTCCACTTTATATCCACACCTGTCTATCCTTACAAAATATCTTTAGTTACGATTATTAATTGAGAGGTCAGAATCAAATACCGGTGACACAAATTGAGCATCTGACCACAGTATTGCTATACTGGTGAATAACTGCACGATTTCTTTTTCTTGCAGAACAAGATGATGTCACAGTGAAAGTGAGCATTTGGATACAAAATGTGCAGCACAAAGCAGATGAGAAGAGCACAAAGACATAGGAGGTTCAGCCAAATAATCAACTAAAAGACACCGCACAGACTGAAAATGCAACTGTTAGACAAGTGCATAAAATTTTACCATAAATAGATTGTGAATTCTTGAGTTTAGGCCAATTTTGATCTTGTACCTCAAGTACAGTTACATGTTTTTGCCACATGTAATTACTAAGAACATTACGTCAAAGCGACTTTGACCTTTTCCCATGAAAATATAAGTAGTTTTTCTCTGAGTCCAAGTGAGTATATTTCATTAAATTCCACCAAAGGTATCAAAAGCTATTGCATTTATGAGAATGGGAGTGACACACGACCTGAAAAAGAAGTAACTGAGTCCACAGATGCAGGCAAGGCTGGTACAAAAAACCTTAAAATTTTAATATTAGAAAATATTAGAAATATTAGAAGATTTTAATATCACAAAAGCTAGACTGTAAACGACTGAACTGAAAGAACATAAGATCATTCAGATTAAATTAAAAAGTAAAATTATTGACCTTTTAGCTGAGCACTGTGTCTTAAAGAGGCATGTGTTGACACAAAAAAGGCATAAGGTAATTTCACCCTATTGTAAAAATGTTTTTATACTTACCACAGAGGAGGTTAAAATGAAAATTATGCATATGCAAATTATTCAGGGTTTGTCCTTACATTTGCACACAACTAGCCTGTAGTGTATTGTTGATGTATTACAATGCAAATATTAAAAGGGTGTGTTAAAAGAAAAATGGAAAGGGGAAACGGGATAATATCCTGCATAAAAAAAATTGAAAAAATAAACAGAATTTCTTAACAGTTGTGTCAGGTTCAAATATAGACTCAAATTCTCCAAAAATTCAGCACTGACAAGGCATGGTGTTAATCTGTCAACAAAAGCTATGCTCTGGAATGAATATCCTTCAACCACTGACAATTCATACGTCAGTCCAGTTCAGGCCATTGGTGGCCACCAGGAAACTAATCCAGATGTGTGTGTAGCAGGCCCAGTCAGCACACCCCCGTCCCCCGGTGACAGAGGTTTTTAAGCACTGCCAACCATTGTTATTCTCTTCCAGTAACCACAGTTGTACGCAAGTTCTAACCTTCCTATATGGCAGACGCTCCTTCTGCTCTGGCATGGATCCAGAGGTTAAGGCAGAAGGGGACTATCAAAGCAGCTACAGTGCCTGAAACCTGCAAAACAAATTAGGAAGTGAGCCCTCTGCATGTTCCCTCTGGGAGTGGTTCAGCTGGTTTCTCCTCTGTTTGAGCGAAGGGCTGTTTGTTCTCTTTGACAGTGGCTTGGATGCTTTCACTGGTGGGAGGTGATTTATTCAGCTGTGGATGCTGGCTCGGCCTGCATGCGTAGTTGTGTTGGGCTGTATGACCACTAGCTAATGGGCCTTGGTCACAGAGCCTGGATGCCCGTGGGTTGACAGATTCAAGAAACTGTCAGGGCAGCTTTGAACTGACATCAGCCCTGGAGTAAAATCAACTATTACCCACTAGATATGTGCACAAGAGAAAGACGGGTCTGTTTCCTGGACTTACTGGTCTGAAGATATGAATGTCCTGGTTGCGGGTGATCAGATGGGCGTTCTTAGCAGTGCACGTGGCCGTTTCAAGCTTGTCTCCGGTCAGCATCCAAACCTACACAGGAAACAGAGACAGAAATCCCACTCCAGTGTCTTTAAACCCAGATATAAGACTTTGAGAATCATCTTGATAATGAAAGCCTGTAAAGATTGCTCCACGGGCTTTTAAGACAAAGCCTGTGGAGCAATTTTACCAATAAAAACAGTGTTAGTTTAGATCTTGTGCTTCAAACAAAAATAACACAAGTCATCACACAGACTGGTATCACAGCATCCAAATTCTTTCTCATTAGTATTTTGGATCTTGTATATAAGAGAATTGACATGGCTGATTCATCAATATCACAAAAAAGGTTTGGGGGGATTTTATCCTCAGATCTTGACATTTCTGACTCCACCCAAACACAGCTGAATTTCATTTTAACAAATTACATGAGTGGTAACTTTTAAAAAGCAATGTTCTGTTCGTGTGGTTTATTTATAAAACACACACATTTATTTTTTTATTGGATGACTTTTTAAAGAAGAAACTGACTCCATGTTCAGTAGTTTGTCAAGAGTTTTGGAAAACTGCACAGCCGCTGCTTTTTAAAAATTTTTAAATGCCATGACCCAAAGAAATTTGACTCTATTTCTGTCTGCTGTACTAAAGCAGAGGATGAAAACGGGCTTAGAGTAAAGACTTAAGACTGTAAGTTGAATCGTTATCATATTTGTTGCCATGGTCACAATAAACCGGAGGAACTGAGATTTGTTACTTTTTCTGAAGTTTAGTTTAAGTGCCTCTTGTTTACCTTTTGGTGTGAAACATATGAGCTACGCTTGTGCTTTAGCACCTATGAAGAGCATACTGGGAAAGAGCATCCTTTTGAAAGACTGACGCCGTGTCCACACTAATACGTTTTCGTTTGAAAACGAATCTTTCCTCTCCGTTTTAGCCTTCCGTCCACACTGAGACAGCGTTTTGAAAACGCTCTCCAAAGCGGATACATTTGAAAACACTGTTTTTGTGTTACTCGCAGCAACAACTCCACCTCATTGTTAGTCCATTTAAAAAACTCGGTGCTTTTCCTCAATATTTTGCATTTCAAAAGACGTTTCAAAGAGCCAGAAAGTAAATAAACGGCTGACAGAAATGAGGTAGGTCGAATCGCCGTGCGTTTCACGCAAGCGCAGTACTGGAACGTAAGCGTTTTTGGCCGTTTCAATGTGGTCGCACAACTCTGTGAAAACGACTGAAAATGATAGTGTGGACACGGAACGTTTTCACGAAAACGCCATTTTCAAATCTATCCGGGCTAGTGTGGACGTCGCCTGAATTGAACATCTAAAATCATCAGCAAATAACTAAAGTGTCAGTTTTAAAGTTTAAGGGATGGAAAAAATGAAGGCTGTATTGAGATACATACAGCCAATATGAAAAACATATGTGCTTGTCTTCTTAATTTGTTGCTACTGTGCACTGTAAGGCCATTTACCCACTCCACCCCACCCCACAGACCTTGATGCCTGCATTGCGGAGGATCTCCAGAGTGGGCCTGACATCAGTCTGGAGCTGATCCTCCACCCCAGTCAGACACAACAACTCCATCTCCATCTCAAGACTCTCAATCACTGTGGCCACCTTCAGAGAGCGGTCATGGACGCTGAGCTTGGCCTGCACGTACCGTGCCTGGAGAGTCGTAGTAGGAGGATAAGAAAGTTTAAATACTGTGAAATTACTGCAAGAAGTGAAACAGCCAGGAATAAAAGAAGAAAACAGGAATGTGGCTGTCAGCCAGGAGAGTCAAGAAAAACAAATAAGGAATAAAATGAGCTAGGAATATGTCATGCATTGTGCATACATAAGGCCAAATTTGCAGTCTACCTACTATATACCATCCTAAATGCACTGATACTTTAAATACAAAAATAGCAAAATACAAAAATCTGTGTATAAATGTAAACTGTCAAGCAGCCCTGAAAGCTATAAATATAGCTTTGTTAAACAAAATAGCTATACATACAGCACACTGTACTTACAGCATACAGGACAGACATAATCAATCAGTTAACGCCCATCTTTAGCATTTCAGCTCGAGGGCAATTTGTGAGTGAGATAAAGCAAAAACAATCTGAGTGTGACTCATACAGGAACATAAACTCTGTGTGTGACTCAGTTGGTGACTCACTGCTGCCCACCAGCTCTGCTCACTCAATTATACACTTCAGTAATAGGCCTGGGGCTAACAACTGCAGGGAAGACAGCCATGCCCTGCTCAAACAATGAGGGGGGCCTGGTGTATGTGAGGAACAGTGGGGTAGAAATACTGAAGGGGGGGTCAGAGGTTAGTCTAATTACCCAAGGACACACTTTGACATTTAGAAATGCTGAACATGTCTCCTCCAAATATCAATATCATGTGTAATGCTTGTCAGTCGACAGATGCTTAATGTAACTTGAGCATGTTTTACTATCACACTGTTGAAACTGTAATGGCTTTACTAGACAGGGACCAAACAATGCATGTATAACAACGCTCGTAAACCTAAGCACACTTCAACAGCCCCATCTTCTCACACTTGAATCTGAAACCCAACTCTGAGCTCTGTCTTAGATTGCTGTAGGTCAATTTCATGGAGGGCTGTTACCTCAAAATCCTGATACTGCTCCTCTGTCAGCGACTTTTTGGAAACCACGAGGACTCTCAGACCTTCCCTCGCCATGTTCCCACACTAGAAAACACAGACAACATCTGCATGTGATCTAAAAGTATGTGATTTACTATTAACAGGAATAAAATCAGTGTCATCAGGTATGCAGCATGACTCGTGGGAAACATAGAAACATACCTCCTCCTCCAGCCAGTCGTTATACTGGACGATGCCTGACATCACCACATCGGCACCTTTCATGTAGAAAGTGATCTCTCCTGTTGATTCATCCTAGAAAAACATTGATTTGTGCTTTATCATGTGCAAACGGTGCATAAAATTTTATTTAATATTTGGTACAATGATTACCCAGCCGTGCTTCTTGCAGGGGGATTTCTACTCAGCGTGCACAAGCCAAAGTGCACGTGCGCCATTCTATTATTTAGTGTTGCCTAGAAATTCATAACTTATTTTGGTATCCACAAGAGAGTTTAAAAGTGTTTGAAAATATTATCAGGAGGAAGTCAACTTTAAAAATCCCTGGCTTCCTGAGCAATATCCCAGCCAGCAATAATAAAGTTAGTCATCCGACTTAGTCAGAGGTCACAAGGTGAGGTTTTTCTCAGATTATACACTTTAGCACAAATCTGTTTTTCGTTTGTTTTCCTTGTTAAAGTCAGCACCAAGCAAGAATCAACATCATAGCAACAACCACTGACCTACATTGACTGTAATTGAAAGTAATTTCTAAGCAATAGAGATGTGAGGAAATCAGTACATTTCCTTTGTATCAAAATATATCGAGCAAGATGGACAGCAGCCACTACTAACACTAACAACTAGTAATAATATTAATTTTGGCACTCACTCTGACTATAATCCCCATCCTTTTGCTCTCATAAGTGAAGGGAAATATCTGAAGGATGGTGAAGTTCAGTATTTGGCCAGTAGGGGTCCGCAGCTGCATGGATGACTGGTCTCGTCCTACAAGTGTAAGGCCGACGCTCTCAGTCCACTGCACCAGCGACACCTATCAAAAGCACAGTGTAAAGGCTTTAGTGAGCGGTCATTAAAATGCACAACTGACACTAAATATATATAGAGCACAATAAGAAGGCAAAATATGTAGCTTTTAGCTAATAACACATATTTCTACCAAATAAAATATTATCATCATTCAAGAACCCATTAAGAGAAAGTGACCTCTGCCTGGGTCATTTTATTATTTTCATGGCAAAAGCATTGTCAATATGATGTTCCATTACCTGAATTACACAGAAAACAGCGAAGGCCACTTTGAAGTAGACTGTCAGAGAACATCAATAGCTCAAGCATTTTCAGCACTTAAGACTATTGATTGAAAAACTGGGAAGATGTCCATTTCTTAACTGAAAATATACTTTCTGCTTGTTCCTTTCTGAAGGACACAACAGACGACATCCATTAATACAATAGAAGCATGTGTGCGGGGGTGGTGTGTGTGTGTGTGTGGGGAGAGAGAATGAGGGGAGATGGCATTGCCCAATAACTTCCAGACTAGAAACCAGATCACATTCCCAATTCATCATCCATCTTCTGCCAGGACGAACAGCAGAGAAGCCAAACAGATGCAGATAAGAGACAACAAGGGAGACTGCTCTGCTCCTACAACAACTTTAAAATCACAGATTCTGGGATACCAAAATTACTTATTTTGGAAATATGCACCACATAGCCTAAAAATGTCTGACCAGAAACGCTTTAGCGTCATCAAAGCTCTGACTACTGAAGTGTTTGTCATACAGGTTGGGAAGTATGAAGATTATGCTTAGTCAGAGTCTAGAAATATTCACTGTGGAGGAATTTTGGGATCGGGTGTCTGCCACAAGAGCACTACCTTATAATAGAAGCATCTGAGTTAGCGGCCCATTTGTAACTGGACTGAATAATGCTTGACCCAGATGGCTTGACTCACAAACACCACATGGCTGACATGTTCTTTATGAGCCGGAAAGCAAAGTGATTCAGATTTCACTCCTCGTTGAACCAAACCATACAAATGAATATTTATTAAAAATTTTAATAAATATTGAACAAAAAAAAAAAAAAGAAAAAAGAAAAAAAAACTACTTTCATCTGCATGCGGATGGTGGCAAACTGTCAGTTTACATTACAGTAGTAGAAACCATACATTTAACAGTCACTGACATTGCATCTAATGTGCTCACACACAAAACCAGATCTATAAATAAGACTTCCTGAAAGCTGTTGCAAAGCAAACTGAATCTGCCTCGATTGTATCAAACTGACTGAATGCAACTTTCAGGTCTCAGCAACTCAAAGCCAACTGTTTTATCCATTGTGACCTAAAACAATAAAACGGCTCCATTTCCTACCAACAACGCAAACCACCGATGCTAGACTTTTTTCTTTTTTCTTTTCTGGTGACCACCACATAGTGTATTGGGTGCTATTAAAATGTGCTATCGCACAAAAAAAAAAGAAGGAAACTCAGAGGGGGCTAAGTGCAATGGGCTGAGGAGCACATTAAGGAAATCCGTATTTACATGGCAGGAAATGGATCGAGTCGAAGTCCGCAGCCTTTTTCCTGACGTTCAAAAGAATTCATACTGATCAAGGACATCAGTGTGGACTGCATTTCTGTGAGACTCTCCCTATTCAAGAAATACACACACTCTTGTAATGGCCTTGACCAAAAACACAAACCTACGCATCTTATATGCAGAAATCTGCTTCCTTGTTTTGCTCTTGGTCTTAGGTTTGGGTAGAGTAACTACATTTTAAACATTTCAAACTGAAACATCAAAAAATAAGAGTTCAGCTTTATATATTAACATATATCATCTGATGAATGAATAATGAAGGTCTAATCACACTTTCAACTTCAGCACGTTGATATGAAAACAGTCTTTTAGAGTCATCATTTGTGTACGGATCAAAGTGAGGTAACAACAACCACAATATACTTATATTAGTTACTAGTTTTACACCAGGGGTGGGCAACTGCAGGCCGGTGTCCTGCAGGTTTTACATGTGTCCTTGATCCAACACAGCTGATTCAAATGGCTAAATGACCTCCTCAACATGTCTTGAAGTTCTCCAGAGGCTTAGTAATGAACTAATCGTTTGATTCAGGTGTGTTGACCCAGGGTGAGATCTAAAACCTGCAGTACACCGGCCCTCGAGGCCTGGAGTTGGACACTCCTGTTTTACACAATAATAATGTGCATATCATTATATGCCTTATAGGTTTTTATAAAACAGCATTTTCTTGGACTGGATACCTCATCTGGGCTGGATGCCTGGTAGACTCTGCAAGTGTCTTCGTAGTGCTGCTCGGCCTCGGCCTGGTCCGTCACGCCGTTGGACTCGTACACGGGTGTTACGTTGTGCACCAGGGCGATGGCCTTCACAGCCTCGTGAACTCTACTGCTGATGGTTTTTCGAACCTTAGTGGCTGCTGGAGCCCTGGAGGCTGGAAGGTCATGGGTGGGCTGAAGAGAATTAGAGAAGGTACTGTTAGTACAAGAAGAACAAAGAATATAAACGTTTTAACAGACTTCCTTTATGTGAGTCTTTCACTGTTGCCAGCTGTCAAGAGAGGGGAAGTATTCTAGCCAACAGAGCTAATTATCAGTACTGTCACCTTAAAAAAAAAGATCAAAAAACCATGGGCCACTAGTGACTGAAGGTTTTGTGAGGAAGCTGCATTAACACTTGAAATGTTTCACAGACTGAGGAACTAGCTTCTTCATTTCAACAGTTTCCATTATCGCTATGTTAGCAGCCTGTAAACATAACCAGATGTGTAGAGTAAATATGAACTATTTGCTTCTGCATTGTGAATTTGCTATTTTTAGAAGGCTGCATGTTCTCAGGGTTAATGATGGTGTCATTAAAGGAGTCCGGTCAGTGCTTCGCTTGTGGGCTAATCCTGTTTCCTGCTCTACTAACCTCTGGTGTCAAGAGGGATAAAGAATGTCATTTGAGGTCAGGAAGCATTCAGCTGAACAATAATCACAAACTAATACATTTTGTAAAAAAAAAAATTGCTTTTTTAATCCTTTCAAGAGCTTTTTAAATTTGAATCTCTTCTTCTGAATACTGGGACACAGTTTGATCAATTTAGTCACTTTTTCTTCTTAAGATACACATAACACCTTTCACCTGCGTGTAGGCACTGAACACATGGCTCTGTACTTCATCCATTGAGTCCATCCCATATGCCACAGTTCCAAGATGGAGCCGTCTGAACACCATTTCATTTTGGGTAAGAGTTCCTGTTGAAAGTTACATTACAGACATTTAAACAGTAAAAGTTATCACGCTTGACAGCACAAATTATGACTCTATTGTAGAGATTCAATTATCTAACTAACAAACAACAATCAGTCACCTGTAACAGCCACATATGGTGACCAGAAAAATGCCAGAAGCATTTGACACTACACACAACCTCCGTATCCTCACACTTACTTTAAAAGCATTTCTGCCAGTATATCAAAAAGACTTCAGGGGACTTACACATACATTAGTGTGACCTGAAGACCCCACTGGCCTTATCGCTCTCTGGATGTGGAAATGGCCGATCATTTTATTAGGCATGAGGGCTGTAAATCTGACGAGTAACACCTCCTGCCTGTGGAGGTTCACTGGTGGAGGTGTTATGCTCTAAAGGTGTGTATAGATGAGAGACTTTGATTTTTTATGATTTAAATGTCCTGTAAGTCTCAGGGAGCAAGAAACCCACCGCATAGCAACGCTGCAGGGTAGGAAACAGCTAAACTTTGTCTTACAGAATACCTCCTAGGAAAATCCTCACCACTTTATCCTCTCGTGTTACTGCTCAACTAGGTCAACAAAAAACGGTATGCTAGGTTACCCGTTTTGTCAGTCAGCAGGTAGGAGATCCGTCCGAGCTGTTCAGGTATGGTGCTTGCCCTCACCACTGTCCCAGGGATCTTTGAGTCTTTCTTAATCATCCAACTGAAAACCATCTTTCCCATATCCAGATTTACACGCAAACTGCATCAGATAAAACAAGGAAGCACACAATTTTTCATTCCTCACATGTAAATATAACATAGCACTGCAGATGCCATTAAGAAAGAGCGTTAAGTCGGACCTAATGGGCACAATGTGGGAGAAGAGCAGCAGGAAGCGAAAGATTTGCAGGTACCAACGGCCGGCGAAGTGCTGGAGGGCCACCATGACCAGTGACACCACAACCAGGGCTCCAAACAGGATTTTAGTCAAACAGTTCACCTCTAGGTCAAACAAACCAACCTATAAGAGAAGCAAACATAAAGCATCTACTTACTGTAAATATAAAAGATCTGTGTACTGACAAAATGTAAATGTAAATAAGTGAAGCAACAAATTAATTTATCTGAATAATTAAGTTAAATCCAATCACACATATACTGTATAAAAAAAACACATACTAGGAAAAACACCTTCATGCAATTAAATGATCAGACTTCTGTCTTCCAGCTCTGGCTTACACTACTGTACCTTGTGCCTAGGGTTGGAGGTGTTCATGACACTGCGCAGCTCCTTGCCTGTGTAAATCACGACCCCCACCACTGTGCCTGGAGTAAGTGAGGCAGAGACAAAAAAAAGACCAAAAAAAACGGCCTCAGGGCAATATAGTAAAGGTACAACATAAAACACAGCATGTCAGGAAGACGTTTTCCAGACTTATAATCTTGACATGAATAGATTTTTCCAAATGAAGAATGACATTTTGAATGGAGGACGCAGATTTCTAATTGCTTAATGAACAACACATGCTTGTGCCGGTTAAAGTGGATTCACTCTCCCACAGACGAAGCACACTTTCTTTACAATTATAGTTAGCGGTGCCTCTGCGTTTTTAGAAAGGGCTACCTCATTGGGCTTTTTTTCTAGAGTGTAGATTTGATTAGATACACCATTAAATCAACAGCTATGAAGGATCAGTGCTTTAGTGAACACGCAGGTCCTGGTTACTTGGATATTAACAGCTTTATAGATGCACCACCAGTCAGATATTTACCAGAGGCAATAACAGTGCTCGCCCACAGGGTGTTTTCAATGCTGAGGCTTTCATTAACTGGTGGGTCTCCATCTTCCTGTAACAGTTGATACAACAGACATGCAGAATGATTACTAAGGACAGAAACCAGCTTGTCCCTGCTTCTCCTAATTGAGCCACAGATAACCTATTAATCGGTTTTATCATTCAATGCTTTAGTAGTCAGCTGAAACTGAAGAAGTCACCTGGATGAGTGACGAAACATTTCTCCCACAAAACGCTACGTCAGATGAACAGAATCAACTTTTGGAGATTTACTTACCTGGATGATTGAGCATGCATCAAGACATTCAATGTTTTAGAATATATAACACAGCAAGCGCTAGGGAGTTAAATTTGGACTCTTTTACTTGTTGGGGTGTGCTATATGTTAAGAGTTTTGCAGGATTTCAACTTTTTATCGATGTAGCTGAGTGATTGTTGCAGTGGGGTCCTCAAACGCTTTAAGGAAACTCATTTTTAAGTCTGATCTAATATCTATTCAACCATTTACCAAATTCAGGATTGCTGAAACTGGAGCCTAATCCAGCTATCACTGGACGACAGGCGAGGTACAATCTGGAGAGGTCACTATTGTATCACAGCTCCTGATCTAAAATAAGACATTCAACAACTTAAAAGTGTCACTTTCACAGTTTTTATAGATGAAACCAATAAATTGTGTTCTATAAGACAACAATTGAGAGCACAAATACACTTCAATGAGCATCTTTCTTTCTGCATGCTTCTGTTGAGGGGTATTTAACAACACTGATATCACTGTACTCAGTTCAGCACGGTTTCTGTTACAGCTCGAGCATAAAAGTGACAAAGACTCAGATGTTGGAGATGAGATTAACATGTCTGAAGGGAGATTAGGGTTCAGCGTAACAATGCAACCACTTACCCTGGTAAAGGTTCCGATAAAGTTGTGGATATCAATGTTTGGCTCTTCTGCATACACGTATGATCTGATTTGGAGAAGGTCCTGTGAGAGATTAGACAACATGAATTAAAATTACCTGAAGAAGAAAAGAAAAGGCTTTACAAGTCCTACATGGTGCAGAACATTGTACATGCAACAATTATTAATGAATTTAATGTTTAAATTGCATACTTAACTTAGCATGTAGTGGCTAAATAAAAGACTTGTTTCTCTCAGTTCAAATTACTCTTGTATTTATTAGTTGTTATAAAAAAAAAAAGAAATTGAGAAACAACAACAACAGGGCAAACATTCAGTTTCCAGTCGAATCGTTACTGCCAGCCTCCATCTACAGTTTACAACTCACGCCAGCAGTTGGTAGTCTCTGCGTGCAGGCCACTGGGAGGCGTAGTTTCCAGTCCGTCTCTCCATCAAGCTGGTCAGTCCGCAGGAAACAGGAGCCTGGAAAAGAGAGGACAAGAGCTGCTACTGACGCCATATGAAAACAGTCACCTCTAGGGGGCAACAACAGAAAGGTTTTTATTTCAAAGAAGGAAACTCATAAGCTCCATTATTGATCACTTCACTGCCTACAACAGATTATCAACCATACTCAAGGCTAGACTGCGAGTTCATCATATTCTCATCTTTTCTAATAAACATCCATTTTTTAAGTTAATGTTATGTGTGAATTTATTTTAACATGGGGTCACAGATGAACCCTGACTACTGGGAACAGGACTGAGCAGTTTATTGCTGTTGGGATAGAAGTGGAAGCGTCTACCAGACCCCTTCCCCCCCACTGGCCAGCATGAGTCATCCTGCCCAAAACTCTAAATCCTATCCTAGGCCCTTCATAATTGACCTAATGGCCTCCACATGGAATGGGAGATAACCGAGCACTATTTCCAGTAAAACAAAGTTGATGTTTTTCTTCCCCCAACAGGAAGACGCAACAACAACAAGCATGTAGCGTTTCTTTCTTAGTCACATTTGGATTTCTAGGCTATAAATAAAACAGCAGCAGCCTGTGCATTTCAATTTAAACCGCCTTAGTCAATGTTTGGTGTCATCTCCCACAAATGATACACTAATCCATATTTGATTATTCAGATGAGGGATCTTCCCCTCTTGTCTTCTTTTTGTTCTTTGCATTTGATTTTTTTTGTGTCCCTTGATTTTCCTTTTCATTATCTTCTCATTTGAAAGACAAAATTAGTCAGAGACAAAGATGAAAATCAAACAATGTTTTGTCTATGTGGCCGTGGCAACTCGCCACAGTAACTTTGAGTGATAACTTAGTAGTGGTCACGGTTCCGATTTATACAATGTAGGACTTCCTGTCGCAGCTCAGGGCTAATCCCTGCACCTCAGCGCCTTTTTAAACAACTCATTTCCCCAGCCGGCCTGTTGTGGATATATGGATGAATGACCGGCAGATGTTTACCATTTCTTTCAGAGGTCCTTAGAAAGATCATGTCAGCAGGAACACGCTGGTTCTACAAAGAAAGGCAGAAAGAAAAAAAATGGCGTGAACCTTACATCCTGATTCTATACTTTCCTTCTACCTCCTTATGCTCTTGTGACTTTTTTTCACTTCATGTGCCACATTACCAACAGTCAGTCAGTCAAAAATATTAAGCCCCTCAGCAAATCATTCTGTCATGGCCCTAAAAGGACCCAAGCCAGCTTTTACACTCAGCCTGACCCGGCCATTTCACTCAAGATATTACACATTAAATTCACATGACCGCTTTGGCAAAATCTAACTGTTTAGATGAGTTCACGTGATTAATAGCAGTTTAACAAAGCAAGTCGCATGGCTTTTCAAAGTGAGATTTATTTGAAAACTTTTGCCATCACCTCCACCGATGACTTTGTGAATTGTAACCCAGATGACTCGGAATCACTCGGTCATATTAGCAAAATGTGTAGGACAACATGTGTGACCTTTCCCTCAACTGCACTTAATGAGTGATTCAGAGAGAAGCCCTCCGCTGGAAACTGAAGACAGAACACGCTTCTCACATTTCATGTACAAAGACCTCAGGGACTCCAGTCTGTCCGCGAGGGGAGCAACACAGCAGATCCAAAACTCACACAGATATCGAACTAGAAACTATAAATGAAATCTCGAGATAAAACTAAAGCGCTTAATTGAATTTGTATTTCAGATCTAATTAAAAGGCATTTCATGTTCACATATGCCACGCGCGCATCGAGTCTGACAGGCCGACACTCAGCATTGATCACAAGATTACAAAATCTTTACTAACTCTTTTCACCTCAGTCACCAGCGGAGCACAGAAGATTAACAACCCCCTCATTACTAGCTGTCATATAAACGGTAACTTGACAGGTCTAAAAAGCAAAACTATTCACAGATGTGGATGAAAAAAAAACTTCAACAAACCTTTTCCACAATTATTAGATCACCAACTTGAATGCCGCTGCTTTTAACCTTCACAGTGCCTGAAATACAGAAGAAAACATAAAGTTAAGTGTTTGGCAAGTTTGAATGTTGATTAAAGTCTCACATACACAAAGCTATTTGAAACTTTTATGTGAGTCACGTAGTTAAGAATTTAAATGGAATCTAGACCACCCAACATTTAGATTTTTGTCTTAAAAGTTTCCCTAATTATAAGCTAGTGAGAGAATGTGGTATTTTTTCAGCAAATATGTCTTCACAAAACCCAGACCTCTGGGCGAATTGCATGGCTCACTAGTCACCTGAGTGAATCTGGGAAAGTAAGTCTCCATGAAGATTTGAAAGAATGCTGGGGGAGTTGAGCCTTTTCTTTCATTCCACTTGGAATGAACGGCAAAATTGTTTGGAAGAGATCACTGACCCTTGAACTCTGCCGTGACCTCTGAGCTTTGCATATGTAAGACATTAAAGCACATTAATATCGCTATGCATTCGGGTTCATGGAACTTTACTCTACAAATGCATTTTACATTTTACACGCAAACACAAAAAAGACCTATTCGGTAACACTTCACACCACAGTTTTTAGCAGAAAAGCATTAAGTGATGAAAGGTTCTAGATGGTTTTGACTGATCATATGGCAATATCTCATGCACGTGTATTCATAAACATACAATTTAAAGGAACTTGGACAAAATAACTGCAACCAGTACACCGAGTTCTGACACCATAAAGTTTCTATAAACCACAAAATATGCAGAGGGGCTGCCACCATGGAGGCAACCAGTCATTGTGTTTATGGGTAAAACAAGCTGCCACATCAAAGAGGCAAAGTGATGGAAACCACAAGAGGTCCCATGCTTTTTATTGCTGGTAGCACTTTATACCAAGGCCTCTTATGTACACTTTTACATCTCTGCTTTGAATTACCCACCATTTCCCCCAGCCCCAATAAGTTTTAACAGGACCAACCTCCTACAGTTAATAGACATGTTTGCTAAGAAAACAAAAATGCAACACAGAAATCGACGCAGGTAAAACCTGCTTTCAGTTCTTACCTCTTGTTGAAAGCTTGCTGTAAATCTGAGAGTTCACTTCTTTGTCTCGAAGGTAGCACCTAATTTCTTCAATTGCCTCTCGCATGATGGTAATGATCAAAACAAGACCCTGGAGAGTGACAAGTCACAGTGAAAAAGTAACTAATAAAGTTTATGTGAGTGCTGCAACCGTGGAAGTGAAAAGAAATAGCTAAACCTTAATTTTCAGCAAAAGTACATTTTAAAAAAGCATTGAAGAGGAACACAAATAATGGAAAATGAAGCTGACTGACCTTAATGATTAACAGTAAGTGAAATGCCACATACCAGAGGGACCCAGTAGGTGTAGAGAGCACCTAAGCGTAACTCCTCGACAAATTGAGAGCAGGCCAAAAGCAAAAAGTACAAGTTGAAGAAGTACTTGAACTGATTGAACAGCACCTGAGAACAAAAAGGCAAAGGATCAAGAGTGAAATATTCACAGTTTCGCAAAGCAACGTGCATATGGAGGCTGTTGTTGAATATACACGATTTTCAGTTTCTGGCTTTCCCACAAAGAATAATAACCAGGACTGTGATAAACAGAATTCCAAGTATTATTTTAAGTAGGGTTTAGGAGCTTCATGGTGTAGTACATATTTGCCTAGCAAGCAAAAAATCCCTAGTTGGATCCCGAGAGGAGGCACAAATCCCCCGGGGGCTGCGTTAGGAAGGGCATCTAGTGTAAAAATCTGCTAAAATGCTGCTCAGATATGAGGACCTCTTGTGAATAAGGGAGTAGATAAAAGCAGCTTTCATATTAAATAGGGTTTAATTTACCCAAAAATAACATGTGCTGCCATTTCCCAGAAAACAAAACAAAACAGGAAAATGCTCACTCACTGCCTCAACCATACACCAATGTCACAACCTTCCCCCTCAAAAGTCTACTTTCCTGCTTGACAGTATGTGACTTAATAGAGAATTTATTTGTCATCTGATTATCAATGAAAATGCCTTTGAGTATGCCTGAAGGATTTTTTTTGTAGTTTCTTTCCGTTATGTTTAGTTTTGTGTAACAAGTATAATATGTTATTTAAAACAAATCTGTTTTCACTGCAGTTCCTCTAATGACCACTTGAGGCTGGCTACAAAAGCGAGTCATTTCCCATCTTAAAAATTACATTACAAAGTACGTTTACAAGCTTGAACAAAAACTGGTTATGGTCTCAACCAGTAGCTTTTCCTCCATAACAAATGTGTGCTGCATGAATTCTTTAATAACACATCCATATTGGATGCTGCTAAGTCTTAAAATCCCAGCTGTGGAGTCTTTGATTGTCAAGTGTGCCCACACAAGCAGCTATAGCTGATTGCTGTCTCCTTGGCCTCATCTCAGTTAATTCACTGAGCAGAACCTCTCTTCTACTTTTAACAGGATTTTCTGGCAAATACTATGAGCTGCTTTGTCATACAGCTTATCCAATAAGTTTGTGATTCAGCTTTGTTGAGCGATACCCTTGTATTTGATCGGTCTTCTACTTTTATAAATCATCAGGTATCTGCATCAGTACTTTTTACTCATCCAGTTTACAAATGCAGCACTTAGCACTCCACCCTCTCATGCAAACATGATGATTTTTAGCCTTAGAAAACGACAATGGGCGCATCCAAAACACTAAAAATAAGGCCTCAAAATGTGGACTCACCACCAATTAGGTGACGTCACGGACGCTGGATTCATCTTTCACTATTACTGACATGCAGCACCCAGCAAGACATTGTTCTCTCTAACGGAAATGCTCTCTTGGTTGAGATGACGATGCAATCTGAGTATACCAGAGCATAGGAAGACCACTAGCTGTGAGTTTGCTGGCCTATTATCTTCAGTAGTCTTCCTTTGCCATAAATTGGGACAGTCAGACATCACCTGGATCTTTTCCACATAGCTGGCAGGTTAAAAAGCATTGAATGTCTGACCGTTTGTGTAATTACACGAACAAATACCTGTGTCCGAGAATGTCTAGAACAGCCTGGAGATGCAGTAGAAACAGCTAAAGGCTTGCCTTTTAGAAAATGCAACGACACAGAGTTGAAAGTGGCAAAAATAGCAGTTTAACTGGCAATATGTTAACACGCTAAATTAATAAAGAATGAAAATGATCTGACACTGCAATCGTATCCTTTTGAGTGAATTAAAAATCAAAGTTAAAAGATGTTAATCTAGAACTAAAAACACCACAATTAACTGCAACATTGTCCACATTTACACACAATATTCGAAAAAACCAACCACAGACGTAGCATTGCAGCAAATCTGGCAGCATCTATAGGTGTATAATTTCACAGCTCATATAAGCATCTCACGCACCCTTACTAAAGAAGTACACTTTTCAGTTAGGCGTACAAATCTTTTCATGAACCAACAGATATGGAGCAATGTGCAAACACATATGGCTACTTTTCATCTGCCAGCGTCAGTCTAAAATTCAACACACACACTACAGCTTTGCTCAGTTTCATTACCATCAGCGTGTGAGATTACTACCAGAAAAACTTTTCCTCCAAGAGGAAAGCACATGAGCAACAAATATGTTTTAAATATGATCTAGAGAAAAGAAGTTCTTCACATGAACCAAAGTAAATAAAAAGCATCTTGATTTGCAATGCAAAAAGGCTTTGCTCTTGTCTTTTGCTTTACAAACAAATCTGAGCTACTTTCAACGTCTGACTCCATAAGCAAAAATAAGATCTTAAGACAACTGAATGCCTGGAAAACAAATACATATGTAAATAAGTTAGGGAAAATACAAAAATCAAAGGCACATAGCTCGGTAACTGCCTTCCATGCAATATCCAACCAAAGTCACATCTGTCACGCAATATCAAGAAAGTGCTTGTATAAGACCTGGTGCTGCACAGGCGCTGGTCAGCTGGTAGCTGAAACTATGATGCATCTCTCATTCATTCGAATATGCAACATTGTACTGTTTAAAAATGGCAAATTATCTCTTTATACTACTTAGATGCAATCGGAATAAAGTAATTAATATTGAATTCACAAACCAAGCCCGTCCTGCATATCAGGGCTAAGACCGCACAAACAGTGCATCTCTCATATCCTCACATGTATCATCCAATGTTTTGGGTTAGGTTTAGTGTAAGCATAAAGACAGACTACAGTACTCTTATAGGAAACTAAAGAACCAAAAAAGCACTTGTCATTCATAAGGACCTGATCTTATCTGGAGATGCATCACTCGGTCACTTTCTTTATAGTCAGCTGTTTTTATAAAACAAACACTTAACTGTTTTCTACTTCTCTTTATTGCTTACTCCTGTAAAAGTGACTTTTGGCTGATTAACAAAACATGACATTAAATACTCACAGTTGGTTATGGTGGATGAACCCAGATTACACCCTACTCTATTTAGTGTTTTTATTAATACTGTCATTTTTCAACCAATGCTAAAAATAACTACTAGCTGCAGGCCAAACTAAGCCAAACCTGATACTCTGAAGCAGGATAATTTGAAATGAGCATCAATGCCTTGCATACTTAAATTACAAGCAACCAACAGGGAGGATTTAAAAAATATTAATTAAGACAGACATATCCTATGATGCTCTGAAAATGTGCCGATCAAACAGACAGTGAATCATGACCAGGAGGAAAGAGCTGGATGACGGCTTCGGGGGGTTAAACAAAGGTGACCTTTGACTGGCACTAACCCCAGGCAGGAAGGTGAAGAAGTTGTACTTCTGGTTGTTAATGACATTCCTGGGGTACCTCTGCTCCCTTTTTTCTGGGTGGCCGAGCCACACGGTGCGGGGACGGAAGTCACCCATGCCACAGCATCTCGACCACGGGCAGCATCTGAGAGGAGGAGGAGATGGAAGACACAAGTAACACTTCACATTTAATTCCAGTGTTTGATTCTGTAGTAAGGATGCAAAGACAAAGACTATTATGTGACGAAAAGACAATTAATATTTGGGAAGTATTTGAATTCACTCTCCACACCCTGAGAGAGCTGCGTTGAGGTAACCCTAATGAATTTCCTCTCACATCTTCTTGTTAATGTGTTGCTTATTGTAGCCAAATCCCACAGCGCACACTGCACTGAGCTACAGACCCATGACCAAAGGTGTCTGGAAAGATCATGCCGTGAAAAATAAATATTAACTTTATCTTGGAAAAGCTGGTCACTCCCTTCAGACTAAGAAAACAAAGCATTTCGTAAAATCCAACGAACAGCTCAGTGGCTTTGCGATTAATAATTGAACCTAACTGTAAACAACATATTTGACTTTTATGGCAGATGACTCAAGTCTTAGATGCCAACAATATCCTGTCTGCCAGGCCTGACAAATTAAAAGAAAAACATCATAGCACCGTAGCAATAATTCAACAACCCTGCAGTGATAATATTTACGTCACTTGGAACCAAGTAGACCCCCTCATACTTGCAGACATAGAAAGAATAAACATGGAAAGCATAACACAGGCCATTAATCTGACTTTGGTGCAATGGCAATTCAAACCCACCCATCCAGACAATTTAAATTGTATTTGTTATGCAATACTGTGTTTCCTAATTAACTGTTTAGAGTAGTATCAGGCATATATAATGAGCAGTCATTATGCTAACCTGTGAAAAGTAGCTAAAACACCCAAGCTGACATATTCAAAATGTTCTCCCTTATGTTAATGAGTGTTACATGTACGTGTTATCAAAATACAGGTTAGTACTGTATATCAACTGATTATTTTTCTAATGCTTTTTAGTCTTTCTGTATAATTCTATATTTACATCAACCGTTAGAGTGGCTGTTTATTCACTAATAAATGGGACACCTAAATGTGGACTGTTATCAGCAATGAGATGACCTTTCCTGATGTCGGCTGCCATGTTTATCCGTTGTGCTGGATGAACTATGTGCCGGAACAAAGTTCAAAGATAGCGTGATGGAGAGATGAAAGACTTATATTAATTATTTTTTCTCATATTATTTTTTAACCTTTTTTCACAAATGGGGGAAACAAACAATCCGCCCAATCCCGAATTTTTAATACAAATTAAATGTGTAAGTGCTTTATACAGAGCTCTCCCACTCCATCAGTGTTTTTATAAAGATCACTTTAAAATATTGACATAAAAACCCACTCGACCTCCTGAGACACAGCACCAACTAGTTTGTTGATATCTTTAATTTAAAAAATTACTAAGGAGCTTTACAAAGAAATAGTCATGATCCACCTTTGCTTAAAGGCTCTAGATTATTTAGTTAATGGAAAACAACAAAATCTCTTTATGTAACATAATCTCAAAAACACAGAGCTCATAAACAACGAGAAGCAGATAGGTATAATGTTTTGGGCATCCACTGGAATGTGTGTGAATGTTAGACAGAAAGCAAATGAAACTAAAACCTCAATCATTTTACTTTATTACACCAAATCCAACGTATACGTGTTTCTTTGATATCATTAAAGACTTATGCAAGGCCCTCAAATGTCTTATTCAAGTGTGCTATACAAATAAACCCTCGCCTTGGCATGCCTCACTCTGTAGGAGGCAAAGAAAGTGCACTGGCTGCACTAATGGTCACTATATATCACACTGCCAGCTAGAAATCATACACCCATCATCCTTGTATATATGCAGGCCTTTATTTCTGCAACATCATAGCTCGTTCGAGGATCTTGAGTCTTTATAACAGGAGGTGACATCACCATGGCAGCCTGATCAGTCTGCTGGAAGCATTTCAGCACTGTGTCTCTCCACTTTCTCCATCATTATTTCTTAGGCCTGCCCCTTTTTGTGGTGGTCAAATAACACTACAGAGGATCACTTCGTCCGTATGTAAAAATTAGGGGCAGAATGTATTTAAATCAGGGCAGACAGCCTGAACTTAATGTCAGGCGAGCAAATATTGACAATGGGCGTTAAATGCACTTGCTACTGCAACCCCGGAACAAGGATGTGTCCGGCTAACATTAGCCGTTTCAAAGCTACAATGAATAGCTACATCATATTTATTAGTACATCTACGGGCTGCTCGTCCTTATGTTTCCCTCCGTACTGTTATATTTTACCCAGAAAGCTGCTTAGCTGGTTTCTGAGACAATGTCGACGCGCTCCTGTAAACACTTTTAACCGCTACAGTGACAGCAGGAGATGCGACGAGCGAAGCACGTAAACAAATGGCTTCACGGTGATAATACCGAGCTGTATAACGCCCTTACCCATTTCTGTGTTTACTGTCGTGTCTTTTCGGTCGCCTCACGGGTTGTAGAGGGATATTGTCGGTCATTCCTGCAGCCCCTTGTCGCGGGTGGAAGCTGGAAGGAGTCCGCTTGGCTGTGGAGCTGCTGGGCGGAGGCTTCCTTGAGTGACAGCAGGGAAGCAGTGCTGGGACAGTGCTACACCAAGCAAACCAATCTCCCACTGGAGTACTATACCACACTCGTGTCATTAATAATTACTTATTGTATTATTTTTTCAAATAAGGTGTTTTAGTTTTAATAGTATAGTACTAGTAATAGTATTTTTTTTTTCAATGGGGTGGCACAGGAAAGACCAAAAACGAACGAGACACAGTGAGGAGTACAGGAAATCCAGGACACATTATATTAGAAATAAATACAGTAAAAAAAAATTTTTTTAAAGAAAATCGAGAGAGACAAAAAATTTAGCAAACAGTTATCAAGTGAAATTTGGCACTAAAAAGTTTAAATAGCTGAATTAAGTGTCATAGATTTTATTTGACATTAAAATAGACAAGCTGTTGAATTTCATACAGTATTTCTGGACTGTCTTGACTGAGGAGTCTTCTCTTTTTAATCAAAAATTATTGGCTTTATTATTAACTCTTCCAACCTCTTGTTTTTTCCTTTTTCATTATTTCTGTCATTTTTCTGACATGTTGATAGGACCATCTCAAGGACTGCTGCTCTGATACTCAGCTGTACAATATCTTTTACTTGATAAATGTTTATATGTTTAATAAAATGTTATCATTTTAATTTCAATGCTACCTGATGACCGCAAAGCCTGCAGCAAAGCAGCCCCAAACCATGATGTTCTCTCCACTGTGCTTTACAGTTGGGGTATGGTTTGGGTGACAGTAAGGCTTTTCTCCAAACACAGGTTTGTGCAGTTTTTATGACCCATATTTGCTATCACTATTCTTATTCAGCATGGTTCTTAAGACTGGAAAGGAGTGGTATTGATTTGTTTTTCACTAATTTCAGCATCTTTCCAAAATACCCACAAACAATCTGAGTAGAAAGTGATGTGATCTGATAGACTGTAATGTGATTAACACATATCGCTCAATCCATCCATCCATGGCAGAAGGCCATTTCCCTGAGCCTGGTTCTAAGAGGTTTCTTCCTGTCAAAAGCGTTTCTCTGTATTATTGTAGGGTCTTTACCTTACAATAAAAACCACCTCGAGGCATCTGTTGTTGTGATTTGGCATTATGTAAATAAAACTGAATCGAACCCATCCATCCTTCCATCCAGGTGTCCAATATTAAAACACACCCCAGTGTAATGCAGTCAAATGGGCCAGTCATCAGCCTATTGGGGCATTTTTGAGCACATTAGAAGAGATCTCATAAGACTGTAAAAGTGCTTATTTAAAAAGGCTTGAGCAAGGACAAAAGGGTAAACTTAAACGACTGTAGCAAATTGTAAAATTTGTATAATGAGTTTAACCTACAGCAATTAAATTTGCATCCCACAACTTTGACCTCAGCCTGTGACAGAGAAAGAGTCGATTGAAAAAATGATGCGAAAAGGCAGCCACTATGAAAGCATCTATCGTGCGCCATGTTTCAGATATACGCATAAAACATTGCACTATCTTTGTATCTTTTTGTTGTGTTCCTTAACCACAAGGCTTTTCCCAGCAGGTAGCTCTGCATGTTTTGATTTGGCAGATTTTTACACTAGATGTGCTTCCTGACACATCCCCAAAGGGATTTGTGTATCCTCAAACTGGGGAGCTTTTGCTTGGTAGGGTGAATGTGTAAACCACAACACTACAGAGCCATCTTTTTGTTAGCCCTTACAAAATCTAAAATGATATTGCATAAAAGGTACTATTAAAATGAGCTGACATGCAAACAACTCTCAACAAAGCCATCTGACGGTTATGATTGCCATTCTGTATTTTTGCATTACAGGTTTCTCTGTATATCTGCTCACTCTGTTTGCCTGGAACTACTTTGTATTCCATAGGGAGACTTATGCAAACTAATGGATCATTTCAAAATTCCTCAGGAAGAGGCCACTGTGCTGATTACCGAAAATGGACGATTGGACAGCATGCTTCAGTTGGGGATGCAAATAGTTTTTCGTTGAGAATGCAAACTGGCAAAGGATTAATAGCTCCTGTTGGGAAATGAGAATTTAGAAAAAGAAAATAAAAATTGCAGTAGTTATCGAAGGGTGAATTTATGTAAATAAGGGATTTTATGTACATTCAAACAAACCTGTGTAGCCATAAATATTAGCCTAGAGGTCTGGCTAGCACAATGCTGTCTAGTCTTAAGGCTTTTTAAAAATGTATTTATTTATTTTCATCGCTAAAGTTCGATGATCTTTGAAGTAATGACAGGAGGGATGTTGAAAAAGTCACCCTGATTTTATTTTTCAAAAATCAGAAAACATTTATGTGAAGGAAACCTTTGAAAAAAAAGAAAAAAAAAAGAAGAAGAAATATTTACACTGTAAACGGATCAAACTGGCTCAACATTACTTGAACTGTAGAGACAACTTGAAAGCAGTTTCTGACATGGTTGCTAAAGAAAGGCACAACTTGGCAAATGCATATCAATAAGGAATGTACAGCAGGGACCTACAAAGCACTTGGACCATTCTGAGTTGTGTAAAGTGTCAGACATACATTCATTACTGTTCAACTCAGCAGGTTGAGAGTGAGAAATCTTATCGCATTATCGGAAAAACAAAACAAAACTAAACAATGTACCCAGAAACGTACAGAGCATTGCATTGAGTGTAAGGGGCATATGGGACAACTAAAATCTAAGAGAGGTAGAACTTACCCCTAAACTCAAGCACTGTGTAATATAAATAAATTAATCATGCTACAAGTTGTATATTACCGTAAACAGCTGTTTGTTACAGGAAGGAAATACACATACAAATGTTGGCTTGACCTCTTCCCCTTTTAGCCAGTACAATTAAGCAGTGACGTAAATGTATCTATACAATGTAAATGAAACTAAAACCTTAAATAAAGTGCAGGCATGAGAACATTAAGCATGGGATAGCCTTCAGAGCTCAGCCAACAAAATTTTACTCCGTAGTTGTAGAAGTGGACTACGTGGGTGTAAAAAAATGATTTTAGTAAGCTGACAAAGATGTGATATACATGCCATGTCACAACACAATATCTCAAGTCAAACAGCACCTTTGTTACAACCAGATGGTGCCATGAAATCAGACTAGGCACTTGGAAAAGGGTACAAGTTATTAACTACTGTATCCTGGCGCCAGTGCAACCAAAATTCAGCTATGACTGAACTGTTGCACTTTGAGAGATTTTTTGCATTGCCCATTACATTAATCTGATCAGAACGCCTTTTCAATTACAGACAAGCTAATAACAGTTACCACTACAAATATGTACAATATCATGTAACCTATGGCACACAACAGGAGGGGGAAGTAGTATGGACACATGTGGTCAAATACGTCATTATTTCTGACTCATCAGGCTGGCACGTTCAGGTTATTTTCCTATTAAAGTCAAAATCCTTCAAAAGTATCAAGGAGACAGTCTTGAATTAAAGCAGTTTCAAGTAAGTTATACATTCAATTTCTGGAGAGACAACAAAACAACTCACTGGGGGAAAAAAAAGAAAACAAATACCCGCATATATAATTACATGAAATAAAATACAACTACAGTAGTTTTTAGGGATGCACCAACTGGAATCATGAGCTTGGGATATGGTCATTCTCCTCCCCTTCTGTACCAGGGAACCAGAGAAATCTTTTTTTAACTAAATTAATAAAGTTTTTCAGCGCTTCATCATGCCATCAAAGTTTATGCAACAATAGACAGACATTAATCGAAAGATCAGCAAGTCTTCTTTGTCAATGTCCTTCAAAAAAAATAAGCTGTTGTATTGATGCATCCCTAGCAGTTATACAGATTTGACTAGTAATAACACTTAAGAATCACTGAGATCAGGAGGAACATAGCTGCAATAAAGTTAATTGGACATTTTTAACCAATTTAACAGCAAATCAACAAGGATTTCTCAGAATATTGATTGTACCTCAATAAAGAAGAGAGACATTCACAAAAGTGAATGTGTTTATTACCTGATGGATAAAGAAAGAAAGACAAGGGAAACTAATTAACTGCTATTTTGCCCTCTTCCATGAAATGTGGAAACTGTGATTTTGGCACACTGTCTGAGCCATTTTTCTCAATTTCAGCCATGGTGGCAGGCAAGCCTGAGTGGGATCCATCAATCTTCATGAGGCCTCCAGTGGAGCCAATCAGGGGCCCTCCAGCAGGGCTCCCAGGGAGTGGGATGCCACCTCCCTGGATGACAGAAATTTCGTTGGTCTTCATGGTCAGGCCACCACTGAAGGTAGCAGTCGCATACTGGTTCCACAGAGATGGGTCAAAGTTCATCGGAGGAGCGACCAGCTCTTTGGGGGCCTGCATCATTTCTGGCATCATCTTTGCATCTGGGGTCATTGCAATCAACGCCATGGGATTATCTAGAGACAGACGCTGGCCACGCCTTGATGAGTTGTTCCACATGTGGGTGCCAATATGAACCTTAAAAAAACCCAAAACGTTTATTTTTCAGTACATCATCTATATACATGAACTCTAATGCCTAATTTAACCATTTCTCAGACAAGTGATGACTCACCTTTAGATTTCCCTTCGTTGTGAAAGCCCTGCCACAAATGTGGCAGGCGAAAGGCTTCTCTCCTGTATGTGTGCGCTCATGGATCTGCAGGGCACTGGCAGAGGAGAAGTTCTTGCCACAGACATGGCACACATGTGGTTTGGCTGATCGTCGTGGTGCAGGGGACACTGAGGAGGGCATGGCTGTTCCCTGAGGCACATGGGAGCTGAACAACCCGTGAGGACCCAGAGGATTCTCTGGGGGAACCTTCATCTCTAGACTGGCCAACGTTGGTGGTATCCTCATGAAAGGCATGTTACTGGAAGCTACTAACACAGAAAGATTGAAGATTAGGTCTACACATTCAAGATGACAGCATCTAATACACTTCACTCAACTTGTAAACTTACCATAGTCTCCATTTGAAAAAGACATGCCAGGCTCTTCCTTAATTGCTTTTGGGGTGAAGCTGCTGGAAGCTGTGAGGTCAAGTGCGCCACTTGACTCATCTTTAGCGTCATCTGACTCTGGTTTTGACCCGCTCTGGGGAAATTCATCAAGAGCAGGCTGAGGAGATTTGCCATTAATGTTGTTAACTGGAGAAGAGGAGCGAAAAGACGCAGCCGAGTCTGAGATGGAGGGACTACGGCCGTTTTGATACTCCTGCTCTCTCTGAGCTGGTGGGGATTCTTTGGATGTTCCTTCACTTTCTGAAGTAGTGCTATTTTGTCGTTTCAGTGCAAGAGCATTGGAGAGATTCTTCAAAACATCTAGGCTGGACATTACAGGGGCTGCAAGCTTCTGTGGTTGCTCCTCAGCGGCAGATGGCAGGGAACTGGAGGAGTCATTTGCTGTCTTGTTAAGCTCTGGCTCTTGATCTTCCATGCTGGCTTCAAATCCGTTGGCGTCAATAGACTTCTCTTCTGGGAGAGAAGGCACAATTGCTTCTGCTGGTTCAAACTGGTTTTCTGGCATGGGGGTGTTGGGGATCTGCCCACCCATGTGCATGCGAATGTGCTGCTGTAGAACCACTGCATTTGTGAACTTTTTCTGGCAGATTGGGCATGAGTGTTGCATTTTAAGAGGAGTGCTAGCCCTGTGCACACCATAATGAGCCTTGAGGTTACCCTTTGTGGTGAATGCGCGGCCACAGATCTTGCACTTGTACGGCCTTTCGCCAGTGTGTGTGCGATAATGCATTTTGAGTGAGCTCTGACAACTCAGTACCCTATGGCAGATCACACACTCATTGGGATCACCAGTCTTCTTCTCCAGTCCATCCACCATCTGCTGAAGTTTTGCTGTTCCAGAGCTTTGCTCCCCTAAGAGAGAATTACCATTCATGTGGTGCAATGCTCCAAGCATCTCTTTAGCATCTTTCTGGTTGGGCTCCAGGCCCACGTCTTGGCCATACACAGACGAAACATTTGGGGAGCCATTACTTGTTGATGGCGAGGGTCTCTGGGAAAATGGATCACCCCCAAAGCCATCAAATGTTTTGAACCCTGGCATGGATGATGGGCTGAAAACAGCCGCTGGGTGACTTGGCACAGGCTTCATTTCGGTTATGTTTGACTCATCCATGGGTACGGACATACCAAAGGGAATCCCACTGCTGGTCGGAATATTGTCAAGGTGCTCGGGTACAGGATGAGGATTCATGCTGATGTTAGGATATTTGTCTTTATGCCGCTGGAAATGCACTTTGAGGTTTCCCTTGGTTGTGAAACGGTTTCCGCAGATGTTACACTTGAAAGGCCTCTCCCCGGTGTGAGAACGCAAATGAATCTGGAGGGCACTGTCATTGCCAAAAGTCTTTCCACAGTATTTGCACTTGTGCTTGTATAGTGGGTCCCCACTCTTTGATTCCGGTGGGATGTTCAGCATCTTTGGCTTCACTTTTTTGGAGGCATCGATCCCTGCCTGGACTCCACTGAACACACTAGGGAAACCCAGAACACCTGAAGACTGTGGCATGAGTACTGGTAAACGTCCGGCTAGATCTGGAGCACCCTTTAAAAGGTCTGTGTTTGATGTCATCGAGCCCATTCCTGCATTCAGAGCAGGAGACATGCCAGTGGGTAGAGGTAGTTTACCTTGCTTTAGTTTCTCCATGGAAAGGCTCTGACTGCCGGTTCTTTTTCCTATCAGTGCTGCTGCAGCAGACAGTTGCTGAGAGAGATGTGCACCAAGGGCTCTCAGAGGATCCATTGTTGACTCTACTGATGATTGGAGACTCTGTGGGACCATCATGGCTATTTGGATTCTGATCTGTTCGGTGAGCTGGATTTGCTGTAGCTGTTGCTGCTGGAGGCACACTAGCTGTTCCAGGATTACTGGAATGGCCTGCATGGCATCCTGTGAAGTCTGAGAAGTGTTTGAAGGAATTTGGGAAACAGCCACTTTAGTGTCAGCCATGGTTTCAAGAGTAACATTTGAATCTTGCCTTTTGGGGGAGGGTTGGAAAGTCATCTCAGGACTAGCAGACATCTCTCCCCGATCCTGGTGTCTGGAATCATCTGCATTTGCACTGGACTCCTCCTCCAATCTTTCAAGCTGGTCTGTGTTGGCACGCGATGGAGAATGATTGCTGGAGTGGCCGTCTTCGTGATCACTGGCAAGGCCTTCAGAAGAACCCTGTGAATATTTCTCAGGCTCGTCACTGCCGTCTCCATCTTTCATGATGACCACTTGCTGACTTTTTGTGCAATTTTTCTCATGTTCAAGAAATTCTTCTTCGTCGAAGAATTCAGCACAGCACTTGGTGCACACTCTGGTTTCATCCATTCTGAACCTCTTTACTTCATTTCCAATCTCCTCAGCGGAATCACCTTGATGAATCCCTTCAACGAGAGAACAAAATATTTACATGAATACTTCTCATACAATTACAACCATGTTCGTCAAATCAAATAATGTAATTCCTGTAACACATTAAAGGCTACAATGTTTTGTTCATTTGTCAAGATCTGAGATTTTGCTGATTTGGTGTAATGTATTTATTCACTGGCTCACACCATCACATCTAAAAGGGTCCCCCCCTGTTTTGTCCACTCTCTCTAGGTAACTGCACCAGGCTGTAAAAATTGTGAATTGCTCTATTGTCCAAAGGGCCTGTAGAGGGCAATCATTTATCTTTGGCTACCTAGAACAATGTCCACAGAAACAAAGAGCTACAGATTGAGTATCAAGTTACACTCAAGTTAGATTCTGAA